>NC_092008.1:11958300-12296426 GCF_044704955.1 Pristiophorus japonicus
GAGCCTTATCAATCAGACCCCCATCAATCAGACCCACATCAACCAGATCCCCATCAATCAGACCCCATCAATTAGGCTCCCATCAATCAGACCTCCATCAATCAGACCACAATCAAGCACACCTCATCAATCAAAACCCATCAATCAAATCGCATGAATCAGACATCCATCAAACATACCCCATCAATCATACACCCATCAATCAAATCCCATCTTTCAAACAATAAAAATCAGACGCCATATATCAGACCCCATGAATCAACTCCCATCACTCAAACCCCAAACATTCAGAGCTGGTCAATCAGATCCCCTATCAATCAGTCCCTCATCAATCATACCCACATCAATCAGTCCATCATCAATCATACCCACATCAATCAGACTCCCATCAATCGGCCCCTCATCAATTATATCGACATCAGTCTGATCACCATAATTCGTAGCGTATCAATGAGATACCATTTGTAATAGGACCATCCATTACTCCTCATCAATCAGATCCCAATCAAACATCCATCATCAATCAGACCATATCAATCAGACACCATCAGACAGACCCCCATCAATCAGACCACATCAATCAGAACGCAACCAATCAGAATGCGATCAATCAGACCCCCTTCAATCAGACCCCCATCAATCAGACCCCATGAATCAGAACGCAATCAATCAGAATGCGATCAATCAGACCCCCTTCAATCAGACCCCCATCAATCAGACTCCCATGAAACAGATCCCCATCAATCAGAGCCTCATCAATCAGACTCCCATCAATCAGACCCTCATCAATCAGTTCCCAAGAATCAGACTCCCATCAATCAGACTCCGAACAATCAGACTCCCATCAATCAGACTGCCATCAATCAGACCCACATCAATCATTGCCCCATCAATCAGACCCCCATCAATCAGACCCCTATCAATCAGACTTCCATCAATCAGACCCCCATCGATCAGACCCCCATCAATCAGATCCCCATCAATCAGACGCCCATCAATCAGAACCCCATCTATCAGACCACCGTCAATCAGACCCCCATCAATCAGACCCCATCAATCAGGCTCCCATCAATCAGACCCCATCAAAAAATCCCCCATCAATCAGAACTACATCAATAAGACCCCATCAATCAGACCTCCATCAATCAGACCCCCATCAATCAGAACCCCATCAATAAGTTCCCCATCAATCAGACCCCCATCCATCAGAGTCCCATCATTCAGACCTCCATTAATCAGACCCCCATCAATCAGACCTCCATCAATCAGAAACCCATCAATCAGATCTCCATCAATCAGACCCCCATCAATGAGACGCCCATCAATCAGAACCCCATCAATCAGACCACCATCAATCAGACCTCCATCAATCAGACCTCCATCAATCAGACCCCCATCAATCAGAGCCCCATCAATCAGAGGCTCATCAATCAGACCCCCATCAATCAGACCTCCATCAATCTGACCCCCATCAATCAGACTCCCATCAATCAGACCCCCTTCAATCAGACCACCATCAAAAATTCCAACAATCAGACCCCATCAATCAGACCCTCATCAAACATGCCACCATCAATCAGAGCCTTATCAATTAGACCACCATCAATCAGAGCCTTCTCAATCAGACCACCATCAATCAGACCCCCATCAATCAGACACATATCAACCAGACCCCCATTAATCAGACCCCATCAATTAGTCCACATCAACCAGACCCCCATCAATTAGGCCCCCATCAATCAGATTAAATCAATCAGACCACAATCAAACACACCTCATCAATCAAAGCCCATCAATAAAATCGCATGAATCAGACTCCCATCAATCGGACCCTCATCAATTAAATCGACATCAGTCTGATCCCCATAATTCGTACCGTATCAATGAGATACCATTTGTAATAGGACCATCCATTACTCCTCATCAATCAGATCCCAATCAAACATCCATCATCAATCAGACCATATCAATCAGACACCATCAGACAGTCCCCCATCAATCAGACCACATCAATCAGAACGCAATCAATCAGAACCCGATTAATCAGACCCCCATAAATCAAACGCTCATCAATCAGACTCCCATCAATCAGATCTCCATCAATCAGACCCCCATCAATCAGACCCCTTTCAATCTGACCCCCATCAATCAGACCTCAATCAATCATACGCCCATCAATCAGGCACCCACCAATCGGAACCCCATCAATCAGACCGGCATCAATCAGACCCTCATCAATCAGAACACCATCAATCAGACCCCCATCAATGAGACCACCATCAATCAGACCCTCATCACTCAGACCTCCATGAATCAGACCTCCATCAATCAGACCCCCATCAATCAGTCCTCCATCAATCAGACACCCATCAATCAGAACCCCATCAATCAGATCTCCATTAATCAGACTCCCATCAATCAGACCTTAATCAATCAGACCCCCATCAATCAGATCCCCATCAATCAGTCCCTCATCAATTAGACCCTCAACAATCAGACCACCATCAATTAGATCCCCTTCTATCAGACCCTCATCAATCAGACCACCATGAATCAGACCATCGGCAATCAGCCCCATATCAATCAGACCCCCATCAATCAGAGCCACATCAATTAGTCCCCATCAATCAGACGTTGATGCATAGTGCCAAATTAATCATACCACAATCAATCAGACGCTCATCAAACAGACCCCCATCAATCAGTCCCCCATCAATCATACCCCCATCAACCATTGCCCCGTTAATCCTTCCACATCAATCAGACCCCATTCAAGCAGACCCTCAACAATCAGACACACATCAATCAGACCTCGATAGAAAAATAGAAACATAGAAAATAAATGCAGGAGTCGGCCTTTCGGCCCCTAGAGTCTGCACCGCCATTCAATAAGATCATGGCTGATCAGACCCCGATCAGTCAGTCCTCCATCAATCAGATGCCCATCAATCAGAACCCCATCAATCAGACCTCCATCAATCAGACTCCCATCAATCAGACCTCCATCAATCAGGCCCCCATCAATTACACCTTCAACAATCTGACCACCATCAATTAGACCCCGTTCTATCAGACCCTCATCAATCAGACCACCATGAATCAGACCATCGGCAATCAGCCCCATATCAATCAGACCCCCATCAATCAGCGCCACATCAATCAATCCCCATCAATCAGACCTTGATGCATAGTGCCAAATTAATCATACCACGATCAATCAGACGCTCATCAAACAGACCCCCATTAATCAGACCATCATCAATCAGACCCCCATCAACCATTGCTCCGTTAATCATTCCACATCAATCAGACCCCATTCAATCAGACGCTCATCAAACAGACCCCCATCAATTAGACACACATCAACCAGACCCCTATGAATCAGATATCCAACCATCAGAACCTCATCACTCAGACCACTATCATTCAGACCACATTAAACAGATTTCCATCAATCAGACCCCCTTCAATCAGACCACCATCAAAAATTCCAACAATCAGACCCCATCAATCAGACCCTCATCAAACAGACCACCAAATATCAGACCCGCATCAATCAGACCACCATCAATCAGAGCCTTATCAATTAGACCACTATCAATCAGACCCGCATCAATCAGACCCTCATCAAACAGACCACCAAATATCAGACCCGCATCAATCAGACCACCATCAATCAGAGCCTTTTCAATTAGACCACCATCAATCAGACCCCCATCAATCAGACCACCATCAATCAGACCCACATCAACCAGACCCCCATCAATCAGACCCCCATCAATTAGTCCACATCAACCAGACCACCATCAGTAAGACCCCCATCAATTAGGCCCCCATCAATCAGACTAAATCAATCAGACCACAATCAAACACACCTCATCAATCAAAGCCCATCAATAAAATCTCATGAATCAGATGCCCATCAAACATACCCCATCAATCGTACACCCATCAATCAAATCCCAACTTTCAAACAATAAAAATCAGACGCCATCTATTAGACCCCATGAATCAACTGCCATCACTGAAGCCCCAAACATTCAGAGCTTGTCAATCAGACCCCTATCAATCATACCGTCATCAATCATACCCACATCAATCACACTCCCATCAATCGGACCCTCATCAATTATATCGACATCAGTCTGATCCCCATAATTCGTACCGTATCAATGAGATACCATTTGTAATAGGACCATCCATTACTCCTCATCAATCAGACCCCAATCAAACATCCATCATCAATCAGACCATATCAATCAGACACCATCAGACAGACCCCTATCAATCAGACCATATCAATCAGAACGCAATCAATCAGATCCCCATCAATCAGTCCCTCATCAATTAGACCCTCAACAATCAGACCACCATCAATTAGACCCCCTTCTATCAGACCCTCATCAATCAGACCACCATGAATCAGACCATCGGCAATCAGCCCCATATCAATCAGACCCCCATCAATCAGAGCCATATCAATCAGCCCCATCAATCAGACCTTGATGCATAGTGCCAAATTAATCAAACCACACTCAATCAGACGCTCATCAAACAGACCCCCATCAATCAGTCCACCATCAATCATACCCCCATCAACCATTGCCCCGTTAATCATTCCACATCAACAAGATCCCATTCAAGCAGACCCTCAACAATCAGACACACATAAATCAGACCTCCATAGAAAAATAGAAACATAGAAAATAAATGCAGGAGTCGGCCATTCGGCCCCGAGAGTCTGCACCGCCATTCAATAAGATCATGGCTGATCAGACCCCTATCAATCAGTCCTCCATCAATCAGATGCCCATCAATCAGAACCCCATCAATCAGACCTCCATCAATCAGACTCCCATCAATCAGACCTCCGTCAATCAGGCCTCCATCAATCAGATCCCCATCAATCAGTCCCCCATCAATTACACCTTCAACAATCAGACCACCATCAATTAGACCCCGTTCTATCAGACCCTCATCAATCAGAGCCACATCAATCAATCCCCATCAATCAGACCTTGATGCATAGTGCCAAATTAATCATACCACAATCAATCAGACGCTCATCAAACAGACCCCCATTAATCAGACCATCTTCAATCAGACCCCCATCAACCATTGCTCCGTTAATCATTCCACATCAATCAGACCCCATTCAATCAGACGCTCATCAAACAGACCCCCATCAATCATACCCCCATCAATCAGATTTCCATCTATCAGTCTCCCATCTATCAGTCTCCCATCAATCAGACTCCCAACAATCAGACCACCATCAATCAGACCACCATCAATCAGATTCCCATCAATCAGACTCCCATCAATCAGTCTCCCATCAATCAGACTCCCAACAATCAGACCACCATCAATCAGACCCCCATTAATCAGTCCCCCATCAATTAGACTCACATCAATCAGACCACCATCAATCAGACTCCCATCAATCAGACTCCCATCAATCAGACCCCCATTAATCAGTCCCCCATCAATCAGACCTCAATCAATCAGGCGCCCACCAATCGGAATCCCATCAATCAGACCAGCATCAATCAGACCCTCATCAATCAGAACCCCATCAATCAGATCCCCATCAATCAGTCCCTCATCAATTAGACCCTCAACAATCAGACCACCATCAATTAGATCCCTTCTATCAGACTCTCATCAATCAGACCACCATGAATCAGACCATCGGCAATCAGCCCCATATCAATCATACCCCCATCAACCATTGCCCCGTTAATCATTCCACATCATTCAGATCCCATTCAAGCAGACCCTCAACAATCAGACACACATCAATCAGACCTCCATAGAAAAATAGAAACATAGAAAATAAATGCAGGAGTCGGCCATTCGGCCCCGAGAGTCTGCACCGCCATTCAATAAGATCATGGCTGATCAGACCCCGATCAATCAGTCCTCCCTCAATCAGATGCCAATCAATCAGAACCCCATCAATCAGACCTCCATCAATCAGATTCCCATCAATCAGAAACCCATCAATCAGGCCCCCATCAATCAGTCCCCCATCAATCAGTCCCCCATCAATTACACCTTCAACAATCAGACCACCATCAATTAGACCCCGTTCTATCAGACCTTCATCAATCAGACCACCATGAATCAGACCATCGGCAATCAGCCCCATATCAATCAGACCCCCATCAATCAGAGCCACATCAATCAATCCCCATCAATCAGACCTTGATGCATAGTGCCAAATTAATCATACCACAATCAATCAGATGCTCATCAAACAGACCCCCATTAATCAGACCATCATCAATCAGACCCCCATCAACCATTGCTCCGTTAATCATTCCACATCAATCAGACCCCATTCAATCAGACGCTCATCAAACAGACCCCCATCAATCATATCCCCATGAATCAGATTCCCATCTATCAGTCTCCCATCTATCAGTCTCCCATCAATCAGACTCCCATCAATCAGTCTCCCATCAATCAGACTCCCAAAAATCAAACCACCATCAATCAGACCCCCATTAATCAGTCCCCCATCAATCAGACTCCCTTCAATCAGACGCCCATCAATCAGACTCCCATCAATCAGACTCCCATCAATCACATCCCCATTAATGAGTCCCCATCAATCAGAACCCCATTAATCAGAAGCCCATCAATCAGACTCCCATCTGTCAGCCTCACATCAATCAGACCACCATCAATCAGACCCCCGTCAATCAGGCCCCCATCAAACAGACTCCCATCAATCAGACCACCCTTCAATCAGATTCCCATCAATCAGACTCCCAACAATCAGACTCCCATCAATCAGATCCCCATCAATCAGACTCCTATCAATCAGACCCCCATTAATCAGAACCTCATAAATCAGACTCCGATCAATCAGACCCCCATCAGTCAGACCCGCATCAATCAAGCCCCCATCAATCAGACTCCCATCAATCAGACTCCCTTCAATCAGATTCCCATCAATCAGACTCCCATCAATCAGACTCCCATCAATCAGACCCTCATCAATCAGTTCCCAAGAATCAGAATCCCATCATCAGACTCCGAACAATCAGACTCCCATCAATCAGACTGCCATCAATCAGACCCACATCAATCAGTGCCCCATCAATCAGACCCCCATCAATAAGACCACATCAATCAGACTTCCATCAATCAGACCCCCATCAATCAGACCGCCATCAATCAGACCCCCATCAATCAGATCCCCATCAATCAGACGCCCATCAATCAGAATCCCATCTATCAGACCAACGTCAATCAGACCCCCATCAATCAGACCCCATCAATCAGACTCCCATCAATCAGACCCCATCAATAAGTCCTCCATCAATCAGAACCACATCAATAAGACCCCATCAATCAGACCTCCATCAATCAGACCCCCATCAATCAGACCCCCATCAATCAGAACCCCATCAATCAGACCCCCATCCATCAGAGTCCCATCATTCAGACCTCCATTAATCAGACCCCCATCAATCAGACCTCCATCAATCAGATCCCCATCAATCAGAACCCCATCAATCAGACCTGCATCAATCAGGCCGCCATCAATCAGACGCCCATCAATCAGAACCCCATCAATCAGATCACCATCAATCTGACCCTCATCAATCAGACCTCCATCAATCATACCCCAATCAATCAGACCTCCATCAATCAGACCCCCATCAATCAGACCACATCAATCAGACCCCCATCAATCAGATCTCCATCAATCAGACCCCCATCAATGAGACGCCCATCAATCAGAACCCCATCAATCAGACCACCATCAATCAGACCTCCATCAATCAGACCTCCATCAATCAGACCCCCATCAATCAGAGCCCCATCAATCAGAGCCCCATCAATCAGACCTGCATCAATCAGGCCGCCATCAATCAGACGCCCATCAATCAGAACCCCATCAATCAGATCACCATCAATCTGACCCTCATCAATCAGACCTCCATCAATCATACCCCAATCAATCAGACCTCCATCAATCAGAACCCCATCAATCAGACCCCCATCAATTAGAAACCCATCAATCAGATCTCCATCAATCAGACCCCCATCAATGAGACGCCCATCAATCAGAACCCCATCAATCAGACCACCATCAATCAGACCTCCATCAATCAGACCTCCATCAATCAGACCCCCATCAATCAGAGCCCCATCACTCAGAGCCCCATCAATCAGACCTGCATCAATCAGGCCGCCATCAATCAGACGCCCATCAATCAGAACCCCATCAATCAGATCACCATCATTCTGACCCTCATCAATCAGACCTCCATCAATCATACCCCAATCAATCAGACCTCCATCAATCAGACCCCCATCAATCAGACCCCCATCAATCAGAAACCCATCAATCAGATCTCCATCAATCAGACCCCCATCAATGAGACGCCCATCAATCAGAACCCCATCAATCAGACCACCATCAATCAGACCTCCATCAATTAGACCCCGTTCTATCAGACCCTCATCAATCAGACCACCATGAATCAGACCATCGGCAATCAGCCCCATATCAATCAGACCCCCATCAATCAGAGCCACATCAATCAATCCCCATCAATCAGACTTGGATGCATAGTGCCAAATTAATCATACCACAATCAATCAGACGCTCATCAAACAGACCCCCATTAATCAGACCATCATCAATCAGACCCCCATCAACCATTGCTCCGTTAATCATTCCACATCAATCAGACCCCATTCAATCAGACGCTCATCAAACAGACCCCCATCAATCATGCCCCCATCAATCAGATTCCCATCTATCAGTCTCCCATCTATCAGTCTCCCATCAATCAGACTCCCAACAATCAGACCACCATCAATTCGACCACCATCAATCAGACTCCCATCAATCAGACTCCCATCAATCAGTCTCCCATCAATCAGACTCCCAACAATCAGACCACCATCAATCAGACCCCCATTAATCAGTCCCCCATCAATCAGACTCCCATCCATCAGTCTCCCATCAATCAGACTCCCATCAATCACATCCCCATTAATGAGTCCCCATCAATCAGAACCCCATTAATCAGACGCCCATCAATCAGACTCCCATCTGTCAGACTCACATCAATCAGACCACCATCAATCAGACCCCCATCAATCAGGCCCCCATCAATCAGACTCCCATCAATCAGACTCCCTTCAATCAGATTCCCATCAATCAGACTCCCAACAATCAGACTCCCATCAATCAGACCCCCATCAATCAGACTCCCATCAATCAGACCCCCATCAATCAGAACCTCATAAATCAGACTCCGATCAATCAGACCCCCATCAGTCAGACCCGCATCAATCAAGCCCCCATCAATCAGACTCCCATCAATCAGACTCCCTTCAATCAGATTCCCATCAATCAGACTCCCATCAATCAGACTCCCATCAATCAGACCCTCATCAATCAGTTCCCAAGACTCAGACTCCCATCATCAGACTCCGAACAATCAGACTCCCATCAATCAGACTGCCATCAATCAGACCCACATCAATCAGTGCCCCATCAATAAGACCACATCAATCAGACTTCCATCAATCAGACCCCCATCAATCAGATCCCCATCAATCAGACGCCCATCAATCAGAATCCCATCTATCAGACCAACGTCAATCAGACCCCCATCAATCAGACCCCATCAATCAGACTCCCATCAATCAGACCCCATCAATAAGTCCTCCATCAATCAGAACCACATCAATAAGACCCCATCAATCAGACCTCCATCAATCAGACCCCCATCAATCAGACCCCCATCAATCAGAACCCCATCAATCAGACCCCCATCCATCAGAGTCCCATCATTCAGACCTCCATTAATCAGACCCCCATCAATCAGACCTCCATCAATCAGACCCCCATCAATCAGAACCCCATCAATCAGACCTGCATCAATCAGGCCGCCATCAATCAGACGCCCATCAATCAGAACCCCATCAATCAGATCACCATCAATCTGACCCTCATCAATCAGACCTCCATCAATCATACCCCAATCAATCAGACCTCCATCAATCAGACCCCCATCAATCAGACCCCATCAATCAGATACCCATCAATCAGATCTCCATCAATCAGACCCCCATCAATGAGACGCCCATCAATCAGAACCCCATCAATCAGACCACCATCAATCAGACCTCCATCAATCAGACCTCCATCAATCAGACCCCCATCAATCAGAGCCCCATCAATCAGAGCCCCATCAATCAGACCTGCATCAATCAGGCCGCCATCAATCAGACGCCCATCAATCAGAACCCCATCAATCAGATCACCATCAATCTGACCCGCATCAATCAGACCTCCATCAATCATACCCCAATCAATCAGACCTCCATCAATCAGACCCCCATCAATCAGACCCCCATCAATCAGAAACCCATCAATCAGATCTCCATCAATCAGACCCCCATCAATGAGACGCCCATCAATCAGAACCCCATCAATCAGACCACCATCAATCAGACCTCCATCAATCAGACCTCCATCAATCAGACCCCCATCAATCAGAGCCCCATCAATCAGAGCCCCATCAATCACACCTGCATTAATCAGGCCGCCATCAATCAGACGCCCATCAATCAGAACCCCATCAATCAGATCACCATCAATCTGACCCTCATCAATCAGACCTCCATCAATCATACCCCAATCAATCAGACCTCCATCAATCAGACCCCCATCAATCAGACCCCCATCAATCAGAAACCCATCAATCCGATCTCCATCAATCAGACCCCCATCAATGAGACGCCCATCAATCAGAACCCCATCAATCAGACCACCATCAATTAGACCTCCATCAATTAGACCCCGTTCTATCAGACCCTCATCAATCAGACCACCATGAATCAGACCATCGGCAATCAGCCCCATATCAATCAGACCCCCATCAATCAGAGCCACATCAATCAATCCCCATCAATCAGACTTGGATGCACAGTGCCAAATTAATCATACCACAATCAATCAGACGCTCATCAAACAGACCCCCATTAATCAGACCATCATCAATCAGACCCCCATCAACCATTGCTCCGTTAATCATTCCACATCAATCAGACCCCATTCAATCAGACGCTCATCAAACAGACCCCCATCAATCATGCCCCCATCAATCAGATTCCCATCTATCAGTCTCCCATCTATCAGTCTCCCATCAATCAGACTCCCAACAATCAGACCACCATCAATTCGACCACCATCAATCAGACTCCCATCAATCAGACTCCCATCAATCAGTCTCCCATCAATCAGACTCCCAACAATCAGACCACCATCAATCAGACCCCCATTAATCAGTCCCCCATCAATCAGACTCCCATCCATCAGTCTCCCATCAATCAGACTCCCATCAATCACATCCCCATTAATGAGTCCCCATCAAACAGAACCCCATTAATCAGACGCCCATCAATCAGACTCCCATCTGTCAGACTCACATCAATCAGACCACCAATCAGACCCCCATCAATCAGGCCCCCATCAATCAGACTCCCATCAATCAGACACCCTTCAATCAGATTCCTATCAATCAGACTCCCAACAATCAGACTCCCATCAATCAGACCCCCACCAATCAGACTCCCATCAATCAGACCCCCATCAATCAGAACCTCATAAATTAGACTCCGATCAATCAGACCCCCATCAGTCAGACCCGCATCAATCAAGCCCCCATCAATCAGACTCCCATCAATCAGACTCCCTTCAATCAGATTCCCATCAATCAGACTCCCATCAATCAGACTCCCATCAATCAGACCCTCATCAATCAGTTCCCAAGACTCAGACTCCCATCTTCAGACTCCGAACAATCAGACTCCCATCAATCAGACTGCCATCAATCAGACCCACATCAATCAGTGCCCCATCAATCAGACCCCCATCAATCAGACCCCCATCAATCAGACTTGCATCAATCAGACCCCCATCAATCAGACCCCCATCAATCAGATCCCCATCAATCAGACGCCCATCAATCAGAACCCCATCTATCAGACCACCGTCAATCAAACCCCCATCAATCAGACCCCATCAATCAGACTCCCATCAATCAGACCCCATCAATAAGTCCCCCATCAATCAGAACCACATCAAAAAGACCCCATCAATCAGACCTCCATCAATCAGACCCCCATCAATCAGAACCCCATCAATAAGTCCCCCATCAATCAGACCCTCATCCATCAGAGTCCCATCATTCAGACCTCCATTAATCAGACCCCCATCAATCAGACCTCCATCAATCAGACCCCCATCAATCAGAACCCCATCAATCAGACCTGCATCAATCAGGCCACCATCAATCAGACGCCCATCAATCAGAACCCCATCAATCAGATCACCATCAATCTTACCCTCATCAATCAGACCTCCATCAATCATACCCCAATCAATCAGACCTCCATCAATCAGACCCCCATCAATCAGACCCCCATCAATCAGAAACCCATCAATCAGATCTCCATCAATCAGACCCCCATCAATGAGACGCCCATCACTCAGAACCCCATCAATCAGACCACCATCAATCAGACCTCCATCAATCAGACCTCCATCATTCAGACCCCCATCAATCAGAGCCCCATCAATCAGATCCCCATCAATCAGACCTGCATCAATCAGGCCGCCATCAATCAGACGCCCATCAATCAGAACCCCATCAATCAGATCACCATCAATCTGACCCACATCAATCAGACCTCCATCAATCATACCCAAATCAATCAGACCTCCATCAATCAGACCCCCATCAATCAGACCCCCATCAATCAGAAATCCATCAATCAGATCTCCATCAATCAGACCCCCATGAATGAGACGCCCATCAATTAGACCCCGTTCTATCAGACCCTCATCAATCAGACCATCATGAATCAGACCATCGGCAATCAGCCCCATATCAATCAGACCCCCATCAATTAGAGCCACATCAATCAATCCCCATCAATCAGACCTTGATGCATAGTGCCAAATTAATCATACCACAATCAATCAGACGCTCATCAAACAGACCCCCATTAATCAGACCATCATCAATCAGACCCCCATCAACCATTGCTCCGTTAATCATTCCACATCAATCAGACCCCATTCAATCAGGCGCTCATCAAACAGACCCCCATCAATCATACCCCCATCAATCAGATTCCCATCTATCAGTCTCCCATCTATCAGTCTCCCATCAATCAGACTCCCAACAATCAGACCACGATCAATTCGACCACCATCAATCAGACTCCCATCAATCAGACTCCCATCAATCAGTCTCCCATCAATCAGACTCCCAACAATCAGACCACCATCAATCAGACCCCCATTAATCAGTCACCCATCAATCAGACTCCCATCAATCAGACGCCCATCAATCAGACTCCCATCAGTCAGACTCCCATCAATCACATCCCCATTAATGAGTCCCCATCAATCAGAACCCCATTAATCAGACGCCCATCAATTAGACTCCCATCTGTCAGACTCACATCAATCAGACCACCATCAAGCAGACCCCCATCAATCAGGCCCCCATCAATCAGACTCCCAACAATCAGACTCCCATCAATCAGACCCCCATCAATCAGACTCCCATCAATCAGACCCCCATCAATCAGAACCTCATAAATCAGACTCCGATCAATCAGACCCCCATCAGTCAGACCCGCATCAATCAAGCCCCCAACAATCAGACTCCCATCAATCAGACTCCCATCAATCAGTCTCCCATCAATCAGACTCCCAACAATCAGACCACCATCAATCAGACCCCCATTAATCAGTCCCCCATCAATCAGACTCCCATCAATCAGACGCCCATCAATCAGACTCCCATCAATCAGACTCCCATCAATCACATCCCCATTAATGAGTCCCCATCAATCAGAACCCCATTAATCAGACGCCCATCAATTAGACTCCCATCTGTCAGACTCACATCAATCAGACCACCATCAATCAGACCCCCATCAATCAGGCCCCCATCAATCAGACTCCCATCAATCAGACTCCCTTCAATCAGATTCTCATCAATCAGACTCCCAACAATCAGACTACCGTCAATCAGACCCCCATCAATCAGACTCCCATCAATCAGACCCCCATCAATAAGAACCTCATAAATCAGACTCCGATCAATCAGACCCCCGTCAGTCAGACCCGCATCAATCAAGCCCCCATCAATCAGACTCCCATCAATCAGACCCCCTTCAATCAGATTCCCATCAATCAGACTCCCATCAATTAGACTCCAATCAATCAGACCCTCATCAATCAGTTCCCAAGAATCAGAATCCCATCATCAGACTCCGAACAATCAGACTCCCATCAATCAGACTGTCATCAATCAGACCCACATCAATCAGTGCCCCATCAATCAGACCCCCATCAATCAGACCCCCATCAATCAGACTTCCATCAATCAGACCCCCATCAATCAGACCCCCATGAATCAGATCCCCATCAATCAGACGCCCATCAATCAGAATCCCATCTATCAGACCACCGTCAATCAGACCCCCGTCAATCAGACCCCCATCAATCAGACCCCATCAATCAGACTCCCATCAATCAGACTCCCATCAATCAGTCTCCCATCAATCAGACTCCCAAAAATCAAACCACCATCAATCAGACCCCCATTAATCAGTCCCCCATCAATCAGACTCCCTTCAATCAGACGCCCATCAATCAGACTCCCATCAATCAGACTCCCATCAATCACATCCCCATTAATGAGTCCCCATCAATCAGAACCCCATTAATCAGAAGCCCATCAATCAGACTCCCATCTGTCAGCCTCACATCAATCAGACCACCATCAATCAGACCCCCGTCAATCAGGCCCCCATCAAACAGACTCCCATCAATCAGACCACCCTTCAATCAGATTCCCATCAATCAGACTCCCAACAATCAGACTCCCATCAATCAGATCCCCATCAATCAGACTCCTATCAATCAGACCCCCATTAATCAGAACCTCATAAATCAGACTCCGATCAATCAGACCCCCATCAGTCAGACCCGCATCAATCAAGCCCCCATCAATCAGACTCCCATCAATCAGACTCCCTTCAATCAGATTCCCATCAATCAGACTCCCATCAATCAGACTCCCATCAATCAGACCCTCATCAATCAGTTCCCAAGAATCAGACTCCCATCATCAGACTCCGAACAATCAGACTCCCATCAATCAGACTGCCATCAATCAGACCCACATCAATCAGTGCCCCATCAATCAGACCCCCATCAATAAGACCACATCAATCAGACTTCCATCAATCAGACCCCCATCAATCAGACCGCCATCAATCAGACCCCCATCAATCAGATCCCCATCAATCAGACGCCCATCAATCAGAATCCCATCTATCAGACCAACGTCAATCAGACCCCCATCAATCAGACCCCATCAATCAGACTCCCATCAATCAGACCCCATCAATAAGTCCTCCATCAATCAGAACCACATCAATAAGACCCCATCAATCAGACCTCCATCAATCAGACCCCCATCAATCAGACCCCCATCAATCAGAACCCCATCAATCAGACCCCCATCCATCAGAGTCCCATCATTCAGACCTCCATTAATCAGACCCCCATCAATCAGACCTCCATCAATCAGATCCCCATCAATCAGAACCCCATCAATCAGACCTGCATCAATCAGGCCGCCATCAATCAGACGCCCATCAATCAGAACCCCATCAATCAGATCACCATCAATCTGACCCTCATCAATCAGACCTCCATCAATCATACCCCAATCAATCAAACCTCCATCAATCAGACCCCCATCAATCAGACCACATCAATCAGACCCCCATCAATCAGATCTCCATCAATCAGACCCCCATCAATGAGACGCCCATCAATCAGAACCCCATCAATCAGACCACCATCAATCAGACCTCCATCAATCAGACCTCCATCAATCAGACCCCCATCAATCAGAGCCCCATCAATCAGAGCCCCATCAATCAGACCTGCATCAATCAGGCCGCCATCAATCAGACGCCCATCAATCAGAACCCCATCAATCAGATCACCATCAATCTGACCCTCATCAATCAGACCTCCATCAATCATACCCCAATCAATCAGACCTCCATCAATCAGAACCCCATCAATCAGACCCCCATCAATTAGAAACCCATCAATCAGATCTCCATCAATCAGACCCCCATCAATGAGACGCCCATCAATCAGAACCCCATCAATCAGACCACCATCAATCAGACCTCCATCAATCAGACCTCCATCAATCAGACCCCCATCAATCAGAGCCCCATCAATCAGAGCCCCATCAATCAGACCTGCATCAATCAGGCCGCCATCAATCAGACGCCCATCAATCAGAACCCCATCAATCAGATCACCATCATTCTGACCCTCATCAATCAGACCTCCATCAATCATACCCCAATCAATCAGACCTCCATCAATCAGACCCCCATCAATCAGACCCCCATCAATCAGAAACCCATCAATCAGATCTCCATCAATCAGACCCCCATCAATGAGACGCCCATCAATCAGAACCCCATCAATCAGACCACCATCAATCAGACCTCCATCAATTAGACCCCGTTCTATCAGACCCTCATCAATCAGACCACCATGAATCAGACCATCGGCAATCAGCCCCATATCAATCAGACCCCCATCAATCAGAGCCACATCAATCAATCACCATCAATCAGACTTGGATGCATAGTGCCAAATTAATCATACCACAATCAATCAGACGCTCATCAAACAGACCCCCATTAATCAGACCATCATCAATCAGACCCCCATCAACCATTGCTCCGTTAATCATTCCACATCAATCAGACCCCATTCAATCAGACGCTCATCAAACAGACCCCCATCAATCATGCCCCCATCAATCAGATTCCCATCTATCAGTCTCCCATCTATCAGTCTCCCATCAATCAGACTCCCAACAATCAGACCACCATCAATTCGACCACCATCAATCAGACTCCCATCAATCAGACTCCCATCAATCAGTCTCCCATCAATCAGACTCCCAACAATCAGACCACCATCAATCAGACCCCCATTAATCAGTCCCCCATCAATCAGACTCCCATCCATCAGTCTCCCATCAATCAGACTCCCATCAATCACATCCCCATTAATGAGTCCCCATCAATCAGAACCCCATTAATCAGACGCCCATCAATCAGACTCCCATCTGTCAGACTCACATCAATCAGACCACCATCAATCAGACCCCCATCAATCAGGCCCCCATCAATCAGACTCCCATCAATCAGACTCCCTTCAATCAGATTCCCATCAATCAGACTCCCAACAATCAGACTCCCATCAATCAGACCCCCATCAATCAGACTCCCATCAATCAGACCCCCATCAATCAGAACCTCATAAATCAGACTCCGATCAATCAGACCCCCATCAGTCAGACCCGCATCAATCAAGCCCCCATCAATCAGACTCCCATCAATCAGACTCCCTTCAATCAGATTCCCATCAATCAGACTCCCATCAATCAGACTCCCATCAATCAGACCCTCATCAATCAGTTCCCAAGACTCAGACTCCCATCATCAGACTCCGAACAATCAGACTCCCATCAATCAGACTGCCATCAATCAGACCCACATCAATCAGTGCCCCATCAATAAGACCACATCAATCAGACTTCCATCAATCAGACCCCCATCAATCAGATCCCCATCAATCAGACGCCCATCAATCAGAATCCCATCTATCAGACCAACGTCAATCAGACCCCCATCAATCAGACCCCATCAATCAGACTCCCATCAATCAGACCCCATCAATAAGTCCTCCATCAATCAGAACCACATCAATAAGACCCCATCAATCAGACCTCCATCAATCAGACCCCCATCAATCAGACCCCCATCAATCAGAACCCCATCAATCAGACCCCCATCCATCAGAGTCCCATCATTCAGACCTCCATTAATCAGACCCCCATCAATCAGACCTCCATCAATCAGACCCCCATCAATCAGAACCCCATCAATCAGACCTGCATCAATCAGGCCGCCATCAATCAGACGCCCATCAATCAGAACCCCATCAATCAGATCACCATCAATCTGACCCTCATCAATCAGACCTCCATCAATCATACCCCAATCAATCAGACCTCCATCAATCAGACCCCCATCAATCAGACCCCATCAATCAGATACCCATCAATCAGATCTCCATCAATCAGACCCCCATCAATGAGACGCCCATCAATCAGAACCCCATCAATCAGACCACCATCAATCAGACCTCCATCAATCAGACCTCCATCAATCAGACCCCCATCAATCAGAGCCCCATCAATCAGAGCCCCATCAATCAGACCTGCATCAATCAGGCCGCCATCAATCAGACGCCCATCAATCAGAACCCCATCAATCAGATCACCATCAATCTGACCCGCATCAATCAGACCTCCATCAATCATACCCCAATCAATCAGACCTCCATCAATCAGACCCCCATCAATCAGACCCCCATCAATCAGAAACCCATCAATCAGATCTCCATCAATCAGACCCCCATCAATGAGACGCCCATCAATCAGAACCCCATCAATCAGACCACCATCAATCAGACCTCCATCAATCAGACCTCCATCAATCAGACCCCCATCAATCAGAGCCCCATCAATCAGAGCCCCATCAATCAGACCTGCATTAATCAGGCCGCCATCAATCAGACGCCCATCAATCAGAACCCCATCAATCAGATCACCATCAATCTGACCCTCATCAATCAGACCTCCATCAATCATACCCCAATCAATCAGACCTCCATCAATCAGACCCCCATCAATCAGACCCCCATCAATCAGAAACCCATCAATCCGATCTCCATCAATCAGACCCCCATCAATGAGACGCCCATCAATCAGAACCCCATCAATCAGACCACCATCAATTAGACCTCCATCAATTAGACCCCGTTCTATCAGACCCTCATCAATCAGACCACCATGAATCAGACCATCGGCAATCAGCCCCATATCAATCAGACCCCCATCAATCAGAGCCACATCAATCAATCCCCATCAATCAGACTTGGATGCACAGTGCCAAATTAATCATACCACAATCAATCAGACGCTCATCAAACAGACCCCCATTAATCAGACCATCATCAATCAGACCCCCATCAACCATTGCTCCGTTAATCATTCCACATCAATCAGACCCCATTCAATCAGACGCTCATCAAACAGACCCCCATCAATCATGCCCCCATCAATCAGATTCCCATCTATCAGTCTCCCATCTATCAGTCTCCCATCAATCAGACTCCCAACAATCAGACCACCATCAATTCGACCACCATCAATCAGACTCCCATCAATCAGACTCCCATCAATCAGTCTCCCATCAATCAGACTCCCAACAATCAGACCACCATCAATCAGACCCCCATTAATCAGTCCCCCATCAATCAGACTCCCATCCATCAGTCTCCCATCAATCAGACTCCCATCAATCACATCCCCATTAATGAGTCCCCATCAAACAGAACCCCATTAATCAGACGCCCATCAATCAGACTCCCATCTGTCAGACTCACATCAATCAGACCACCAATCAGACCCCCATCAATCAGGCCCCCATCAATCAGACTCCCATCAATCAGACACCCTTCAATCAGATTCCCATCAATCAGACTCCCAACAATCAGACTCCCATCAATCAGACCCCCACCAATCAGACTCCCATCAATCAGACCCCCATCAATCAGAACCTCATAAATTAGACTCCGATCAATCAGACCCCCATCAGTCAGACCCGCATCAATCAAGCCCCCATCAATCAGACTCCCATCAATCAGACTCCCTTCAATCAGATTCCCATCAATCAGACTCCCATCAATCAGACTCCCATCAATCAGACCCTCATCAATCAGTTCCCAAGACTCAGACTCCCATCTTCAGACTCCGAACAATCAGACTCCCATCAATCAGACTGCCATCAATCAGACCCACATCAATCAGTGCCCCATCAATCAGACCCCCATCAATCAGACCCCCATCAATCAGACTTGCATCAATCAGACCCCCATCAATCAGACCCCCATCAATCAGATCCCCATCAATCAGACGCCCATCAATCAGAACCCCATCTATCAGACCACCGTCAATCAAACCCCCATCAATCAGACCCCATCAATCAGACTCCCATCAATCAGACCCCATCAATAAGTCCCCCATCAATCAGAACCACATCAAAAAGACCCCATCAATCAGACCTCCATCAATCAGATCACCATCAATCTGACCCTCATCAATCAGACCTCCATCAATCAGAACCCCATCAATAAGTCCCCCATCAATCAGACCCTCATCCATCAGAGTCCCATCATTCAGACCTCCATTAATCAGACCCCCATCAATCAGACCTCCATCAATCAGACCCCCATCAATCAGAACCCCATCAATCAGACCTGCATCAATCAGGCCACCATCAATCAGACGCCCATCAATCAGAACCCCATCAATCAGATCACCATCAATCTTACCCTCATCAATCAGACCTCCATCAATCATAACCCAATCAATCAGACCTCCATCAATCAGACCTCCATCAATCAGACCCCCATCAATCAGAAACCCATCAATCAGATCTCCATCAATCAGACCCCCATCAATGAGACGCCCATCACTCAGAACCCCATCAATCAGACCACCATCAATCAGACCTCCATCAATCAGACCTCCATCATTCAGACCCCCATCAATCAGAGCCCCATCAATCAGATCCCCATCAATCAGACCTGCATCAATCAGGCCGCCATCAATCAGACGCCCATCAATCAGAACCCCATCAATCAGATCACCATCAATCTGACCCACATCAATCAGACCTCCATCAATCATACCCAAATCAATCAGACCTCCATCAATCAGACCCCCATCAATCAGACCCCCATCAATCAGAAATCCATCAATCAGATCTCCATCAATCAGACCCCCATGAATGAGACGCCCATCAATTAGACCCCGTTCTATCAGACCCTCATCAATCAGACCATCATGAATCAGACCATCGGCAATCAGCCCCATATCAATCAGACCCCCATCAATTAGAGCCACATCAATCAATCCCCATCAATCAGACCTTGATGCATAGTGCCAAATTAATCATACCACAATCAATCAGACGCTCATCAAACAGATCCCCATTAATCAGACCATCATCAATCAGACCCCCATCAACCATTGCTCCGTTAATCATTCCACATCAATCAGACCCCATTCAATCAGGCGCTCATCAAACAGACCCCCATCAATCATACCCCCATCAATCAGATTCCCATCTATCAGTCTCCCATCTATCAGTCTCCCATCAATCAGACTCCCAACAATCAGACCACGATCAATTCGACCACCATCAATCAGACTCCCATCAATCAGACTCCCATCAATCAGTCTCCCATCAATCAGACTCCCAACAATCAGACCACCATCAATCAGACCCCCATTAATCAGTCACCCATCAATCAGACTCCCATCAATCAGACGCCCATCAATCAGACTCCCATCAGTCAGACTCCCATCAATCACATCCCCATTAATGAGTCCCCATCAATCAGAACCCCATTAATCAGACGCCCATCAATTAGACTCCCATCTGTCAGACTCACATCAATCAGACCACCATCAAGCAGACCCCCATCAATCAGGCCCCCATCAATCAGACTCCCAACAATCAGACTCCCATCAATCAGACCCCCATCAATCAGACTCCCATCAATCAGACCCCCATCAATCAGAACCTCATAAATCAGACTCCGATCAATCAGACCCCCATCAGTCAGACCCGCATCAATCAAGCCCCCAACAATCAGACTCCCATCAATCAGACTCCCATCAATCAGTCTCCCATCAATCAGACTCCCAACAATCAGACCACCATCAATCAGACCCCCATTAATCAGTCCCCCATCAATCAGACTCCCATCAATCAGACGCCCATCAATCAGACTCCCATCAATCAGACTCCCATCAATCACATCCCCATTAATGAGTCCCCATCAATCAGAACCCCATTAATCAGACGCCCATCAATTAGACTCCCATCTGTCAGACTCACATCAATCAGACCACCATCAATCAGACCCCCATCAATCAGGCCCCCATCAATCAGACTCCCATCAATCAGACTCCCTTCAATCAGATTCTCATCAATCAGACTCCCAACAATCAGACTACCGTCAATCAGACCCCCATCAATCAGACTCCCATCAATCAGACCCCCATCAATAAGAACCTCATAAATCAGACTCCGATCAATCAGACCCCCGTCAGTCAGACCCGCATCAATCAAGCCCCCATCAATCAGACTCCCATCAATCAGACCCCCTTCAATCAGATTCCCATCAATCAGACTCCCATCAATTAGACTCCAATCAATCAGACCCTCATCAATCAGTTCCCAAGATTCAGAATCCCATCATCAGACTCCGAACAATCAGACTCCCATCAATCAGACTGTCATCAATCAGACCCACATCAATCAGTGCCCCATCAATCAGACCCCCATCAATCAGACCCCCATCAATCAGACTTCCATCAATCAGACCCCCATCAATCAGACCCCCATGAATCAGATCCCCATCAATCAGACGCCCATCAATCAGAATCCCATCTATCAGACCACCGTCAATCAGACCCCCGTCAATCAGACCCCCATCAATCAGACCCCATCAATCAGACTCCCATCAAATAGACCCCATCAATAAGTCCCCCATCAATCAGAACCACATCAATAAGACCCCATCAATCAGACCTCCATCAATCAGACCCCCATCAATCAGAACCCCATCAATAAGTCCCCCATCAATCAGACCCCCATCCATCAGAGTCCCATCATACAGATCTCCATTAATCAGACCCCTATCAATCAGACCTCCATCAATCAGACCCCCATCAATCAGAACCCTATCAATCAGACGTGCATCAATCAGGCCGCCATCAATGAGACGCCCATCAATCAGAACCCCATCAATCAGATCACCATCAATCTGACCCTCATCAATCAGACCTCCATCAATCATACCCCAATCAATCAGACCTCCATCAATCAGACCCCCATCAATCAGACCCCCATCAATCAGAAACCCATCTATCAGATCTCCATCAATCAGACCCCCATCAATGAGACGCCCATCAATCAGAACCCCATCAATCAGACCACCATCAATCAGACCTCCATCAATCAGACCTCCATCAATCAGACCCCCATCAATCAGAGCCCCATCAATCAGAGCCCCATCAATCAGACCTGCATCAATCAGGCCGCCATCAATCAGACGCCCATCAATCAGAACCCCATCAATCAGATCACCATCAATCTGACCCTCATCAATCAGACCTCCATCAATCATACCCCAATCAATCAGACCTCCATCAATCAGACCCCCATCAATCAGACCCCCATCAATCAGAAACCCATCAATCAGATCTCCATCAATCAGTCCCCCATCAATCCGACTCCCATCAATCAGTCTCCCATCAATCAGACTCCCATCAATCACATCCCCATTAATGAGTCCCCATCAATCAGAACCCCATTAATCAGACGCCCATCAATCAGACTCCCATCTGTCAGACTCACATCAATCAGACCACCATCAATCAGACCCCCATCAATCAGGACCCCATCAATCAGACTCCCATCAATCAGACTCCCTTCAATCAGATTCCCATCAATCAGACTCCCAACAATCAGACTCCCATCAATCAGACCCCCACCAATCAGACTCCCATCAATCAGACCCCCATCAATCAGAACCTAATAAATCAGACTCCGATCAATCTGACCCCCATCAGTCAGACCCGCATCAATCAAGCCCCCATCAATCAGACTCCCATCAATCAGACTCCCTTCAATCAGATTCCCATCAATCAGACGCCCATCAATCAGACTCCCATCAATCAGACCCTCATCAATCAGTTCCCAAGACTCAAACTCCCATCATCAGACTCCGAACAATCAGACTCCCATCAATCAGACTGCCATCAATCAGACTCACATCAATCAGTGCCCCATCAATCAGACCCCCATCAATCAGATCCCCATCAATCAGACGCCCATCAATCAGAACCCCATCTATCAGACCACCGTCAATCAAACCCCCATCAATCAGACCCCATCAATCAGACTCCCATCAATCAGACCCCATCAATAAGTCCCCCATCAATCAGAAACACATCAAAAAGACCCCATCAATCAGACCTCCATCAATCAGACCCCCATCAATCAGAACCCCATCAATAAGTCCCCCATCAATCAGACCCTCATCCATCAGAGTCCCATCATTCAGACCTCCATTAATCAGACCCCCATCAATCAGACCTCCATCAATCAGACCTCCATCAATCAGACCCCCATCAATCAGACCCCCATCAATCAGAAACCCATCAATCAGATCTCCATCAATCAGACCCCCATCAATGAGACGCCCATCAATCAGAACCCCATCAATCAGACCACCATCAATCAGACCTCCATCAATCAGACCTCCATCAATCAGACCTCCATCAATCAGACCCCCATCAATCAGAGCCCCATCAATCAGATCCCCATCAATCAGACCTGCATCAATCAGGCCGCCATCAATCAGACGCCCATCAATCAGAACCCCATCAATCAGATCACCATCAATCTGACCCACATCAATCAGACCTCCATCAATCATACCCAAATCAATCAGACCTCCATCAATCAGACCCCCATCAATCAGACCCCCATCAATCAGAAATCCATCAATCAGATCTCCATCAATCAGACCCCCATGAATGAGACGCCCATCAATTAGACCCCGTTCTATCAGACCCTCATCAATCAGACCACCATGAATCAGACCATCGGCAATCAGCCCCATATCAATCAGACCCCCATCAATTAGAGCCACATCAATCAATCCCCATCAATCAGACCTTGATGCATAGTGCCAAATTAATCATACCACAATCAATCAGACGCTCATCAAACAGACCCCCATTAATCAGACCATCATCAATCAGACCCCCATCAACCATTGCTCCGTTAATCATTCCACATCAATCAGACCCCATTCAATCAGGCGCTCATCAAACAGACCCCCATCAATCATACCCCCATCAATCAGATTCCCATCTATCAGTCTCCCATCTATCAGTCTCCCATCAATCAGACTCCCAACAATCAGACCACGATCAATTCGACCACCATCAATCAGACTCCCATCAATCAGACTCCCATCAATCAGTCTCCCATCAATCAGACTCCCAACAATCAGACCACCATCAATCAGACCCCCATTAATCAGTCCCCCATCAATCAGACTCCCATAAATCAGACGCCCATCAATCAGACTCCCATCAGTCAGACTCCCATCAATCACATCCCCATTAATGAGTCCCCATCAATCAGAACCCCATTAATCAGACGGCCATCAATTAGACTCCCATCTGTCAGACTCACATCAATCAGACCACCATCAAGCAGACCCCCATAAATCAGGCCCCCATCAATCAGACTCCCAACAATCAGACTCCCATCAATCAGACCCCCATCAATCAGACTCCCATCAATCAGACCCCCATCAATCAGAACCTCATAAATCAGACTCCGATCAATCAGACCCCCATCAGTCAGACCCGCATCAATCAAGCCCCCATCAATCAGACTCCCATCAATCAGACTCCCTTCAATCAGATTCCCATCAATCAGACTCCCATCAATCAGACTCCCATCAATCAGACCCTCATCAATCAGTTCCCAAGACTCAGACTCCCATCATCAGACTCCGAACAATCAGACTCCCATCAATCAGACTGCCATCAATCAGACTCACATCAATCA
Organism: Pristiophorus japonicus; assembly: GCF_044704955.1. Lineage (NCBI taxonomy): Eukaryota > Metazoa > Chordata > Chondrichthyes > Pristiophoridae > Pristiophorus > Pristiophorus japonicus. The sequence goes on from NC_092008.1 coordinate 11,984,197, forward strand.
GTGCCCCATCAATCAGACCCCCATCAATCAGACCCCCATCAATCAGACTTGCATCAATCAGACCCCCATCAATCAGGCCCCCATCAATCAGATCCCCATCAATCAGACGCCCATCAATCAGAACCCCATCTATCAGACCACCGTCAATCAAACCCCCATCAATCAGACCCCATCAATCAGACTCCCATCAATCAGACCCCATCAATAAGTCCCCCATCAATCAGAAACACATCAAAAAGACCCCATCAATCAGACCTCCATCAATCAGAACCCCATCAATCAGAACCCCATCAATAAGTCCCCCATCAATCAGACCCTCATCCATCAGAGTCCCATCATTCAGACCTCCATTAATCAGACCCCCATCAATCAGACCTCCATCAATCAGACCTCCATCAATCAGACCCCCATCAATCAGACCCCCATCAATCAGAAACCCATCAATCAGATCTCCATCAATCAGACCCCCATCAATGAGACGCCCATCAATCAGAACCCCATCAATCAGACCACCATCAATCAGACCTCCATCAATCAGACCTCCATCAATCAGACCTCCATCAATCAGACCCCCATCAATCAGAGCCCCATCAATCAGATCCCCATCAATCAGACCTGCATCAATCAGGCCGCCATCAATCAGACGCCCATCAATCAGAACCCCATCAATCAGATCACCATCAATCTGACCCACATCAATCAGACCTCCATCAATCATACCCAAATCAATCAGACCTCCATCAATCAGACCCCCATCAATCAGACCCCCATCAATCAGAAATCCATCAATCAGATCTCCATCAATCAGACCCCCATGAATGAGACGCCCATCAATTAGACCCCGTTCTATCAGACCCTCATCAATCAGACCACCATGAATCAGACCATCGGCAATCAGCCCCATATCAATCAGACCCCCATCAATTAGAGCCACATCAATCAATCCCCATCAATCAGACCTTGATGCATAGTGCCAAATTAATCATACCACAATCAATCAGACGCTCATCAAACAGACCCCCATTAATCAGACCATCATCAATCAGACCCCCATCAACCATTGCTCCGTTAATCATTCCACATCAATCAGACCCCATTCAATCATTCGCTCATCAAACAGACCCCCATCAATCATACCCCCATCAATCAGATTCCCATCTATCAGTCTCCCATCTATCAGTCTCCCATCAATCAGACTCCCAACAATCAGACCACCATCAATTCGACCACCATCAATCAGACTCCCATCAATCAGACTCCCATCAATCAGTCTCCCATCAATCAGACTCCCAACAATCAGACCACCATCAATCAGACCCCCATTAATCAGTCCCCCATCAATCAGACTCCCATAAATCAGACGCCCATCAATCAGACTCCCATCAGTCAGACTCCCATCAATCACATCCCCATTAATGAGTCCCCATCAATCAGAACCCCATTAATCAGACGGCCATCAATTAGACTCCCATCTGTCAGACTCACATCAATCAGACCACCATCAAGCAGACCCCCATAAATCAGGCCCCCATCAATCAGACTCCCAACAATCAGACTCCCATCAATCAGACCCCCATCAATCAGACTCCCATCAATCAGACCCCCATCAATCAGAACCTCATAAATCAGACTCCGATCAATCAGACCCCCATCAGTCAGACCCGCATCAATCAAGCCCCCAACAATCAGACTCCCATCAATCAGACTCCCATCAATCAGTCTCCCATCAATCAGACTCCCAACAATCAGACCACCATCAATCAGACCCCCATTAATCAGTCCCCCATCAATCAGACTCCCATCAATCAGACGCCCATCAATCAGACTCCCATCAATCAGACTCCCATCAATCACATCCCCATTAATGAGTCCCCATCAATCAGAACCCCATTAATCAGACGCCCATCAATTAGACTCCCATCTGTCAGACTCACATCAATCAGACCACCATCAATCAGACCGCCATCAATCAGGCCCCCATCAATCAGACTCCCATCAATCAGACTCCCTTCAATCAGATTCTCATCAATCAGACTCCCAACAATCAGACTCCCATCAATCAGACCCCCATCAATCAGGCTCCCATCAATCAGACCCCCATCAATCAGAACCTCATAAATCAGACTCCGATCAATCAGACCCCCATCAGTCAGACCCGCATCAATCAAGCCTCCATCAATCAGACTCCCATCAATCAGACCCCCTTCAATCAGATTCCCATCAATCAGACTCCCATCAATTAGACTCCAATCAATCAGACCCTCATCAATCAGTTCCCAAGAATCAGAATCCCATCATCAGACTCCGAACAATCAGACTCCCATCAATCAGACTGTCATCAATCAGACCCACATCAATCAGTGCCCCATCAATCAGACCCCCATCAATCAGACCCCCCTCAATCAGACCACCGTCAATCAGACCCCCGTCAATCAGACCCCCATCAATCAGACCCCATCAATCAGACTCCCATCAAATAGACCCCATCAATAAGTCCCCCATCAATCAGAACCACATCAATAAGACCCCATCAATCAGACCTCCATCAATCAGACCCCCATCAATCATAACCCCATCAATAAGTCCCCCATCAATCAGACCCCCATCCATCAGAGTCCCATCATTCAGATCTCCATTAATCAGACCCCTATCAATCAGACCTCCATCAATCAGACCCCCATCAATCAGAACCCTATCAATCAGACGTGCATCAATCAGGCCGCCATCAATCAGACGCCCATCAATCAGAACCCCATCAATCAGATCACCATCAATCTGACCCTCATCAATCAGACCTCCATCAATCATACCCCAATCAATCAGACCTCCATCAATCAGACCCCCATCAATCAGACCCCCATCAATCAGAAACCCATCAATCAGACCCCCATCAATCAGAACCCCATCAATCAGACCACCATCAATCAGACCTCCATCAATCAGACCTCCATCAATCAGACCCCCATCAATCAGAGCCCCATCAATCAGAGCCCCATCAATCAGACCTGCATCAATCAGGCCGCCATCAATCAGACGCCCATCAATCAGAACCCCATCAATCAGATCACCATCAATCTGACCCTCATCAATCAGACCTCCATCAATCATACCCCAATCAATCAGACCTCCATCAATCAGACCCCCATCAATCAGACCCCCATCAATCAGAAACCCATCAATCAGATCTCCATCAATCAGACCCCCATCAATGAGACGCCCATCAATCAGAACCCCATCAATCAGACCACCATCAATCAGACCTCCATCAATTAGACCCCGTTCTATCAGACCCTCATCAATCAGACCACCATGAATCAGACCATCGGCAATCAGCCCCATATCAATCAGACCCCCATCAATCAGAGCCACATCAATCAATCCCCATCAATCAGACCTTGATGCATCGTGCCAAATTAATCATACCACAATCAATCAGACGCTCATTAAACAGACCCCCATTAATCAGACCATCATCAATCAGACCCCCATCAACCTTTGCTCCGTTAATCATTCCACATCAATCAGACCCCATTCAATCAGACGCTCATCAAACAGACCCCCATCAATCATACCCCCATCAATCAGATTCCCATCTATCAGTCTCCCATCTATCAGACTTCCATCAATCAGGCCCCCATCAATCAGATCCCCATCAATCAGACGCCCATCAATCAGAACCCCATCTATCAGACCACCGTCAATCAGACCCCCATCAATCAGACCCCATCAATCAGAATCCCATCAATCAGACCCCATCAATAAGTCCCCCATCAATCAGAACCACATCAATAAGACCCCATCAATCAGACTTCCATCAATCAGACCCCCATCAATTAGAACCCCATCAATAAGTCGCCCATCAATCAGACCCTCATCCATCAGAGTCCCATCATTCAGACCTCCATTAATCAGACCCCCATCAATCAGACCTCCATCAATCAGACCCCCATCAATAAGAACCCCATCAATCAGACCTGCATCAATCAGGCCGCCATCAATCAGACGCCCATCAATCAGAACCCCATCAATCAGATCACCATCAATCTGACCCTCATCAATCAGACTCCCATCAATCAGTCTCCCATCAATCAGACTCCCAACAATCAGACCACCATCAATTCGACCACCATCAATCAGACTCCCATCAATCAGACTCCCATCAATCAGTCTCCCATCAATCAGACTCCCAACAATCAGACCACCATCAATCAGACCCCCATTAATCAGTCCCCCATCAATCAGACTCCCATCAATCAGACGCCCATCAATCAGACTCCCATCAATCAGACTCCCATCAATCACATCCCCATTAATGAGTCCCCATCAATCAGAACCCCATTAATCAGACGCCCATCAATTAGACTCCCATCTGTCAGACTCACATCAATCAGACCACCATCAATCAGACCCCCATCAATCAGGCCCCCATCAATCAGACTCCCATCAATCAGACTCCCTTCAATCAGATTCCCATCAATCAGACTCCCAACAATCAGACTCCCATCAATCAGACCCCCATCAATCAGACTCCCATCAATCAGATCCCCATCAATCAGAACCTCATAAATCAGACTCCGATCAATCAGACCCCCATCAGTCAGACCCGCATCAATCAAGCCCCCATCAATCAGTCTCCCATCAATCAGACTCCCAACAATCAGACCACCATCAATCAAACCCCCATTAATCAGTCCCCCATCAATCAGACTCCCATCAATCAGACGCCCATCAATCAGACTCCCATCAATCACATCCCCATTAATGAGTCCCCATCAATCAGAACCCCATTAATCAGACGCCCATCAATTAGACTCCCATCTGTCAGACTCACATCAATCAGACCACCATCAATCAGACCCCCATCAATCAGACTCCCTTCAATCAGATTCCCATCAATCAGACTCCCAACAATCAGACTCCCATCAATCAGACCCCCATCAATCAGACTCCCATCAATCAGACCCCCATTAATCAGAACCTCATAAATCAGACTCCGATCAATCAGACCCCCATCAGTCAGACCCGCATCAATCAAGCCCCCATCAATCAGACTCCCATCAATCAGACTCCCTTCAATCAGATTCCCATCAATCAGACTCCCATCAATCAGACTCCCATCAATCAGACCCTCATCAATCAGTTCCCAAGAATCAGAATCCCATCATCAGACTCCGAACAATCAGACTCCCATCAATCAGACTGTCATCAATCAGACCCACATCAATCAGTGCCCCATCAATCAGACCCCCATCAATCAGACCCCCATCAATCAGACTTCCATCAATCAGACCCCCATCAATCAGACCCCCATCAATCAGATCCCCATCAATCAGACGCCCATCAATCAGAACCCCATCTATCAGACCACCGTCAAGCAGACCCCCGTCAATCAGACCCCCATCAATCAGATCCCATCAATCAGACTCCCATCAATCAGACCCCATCAATAATTCCCCCATCAATCAGAACCACATAAATAAGACCCCATCAATCAGACCTCCATCAATCAGACCCCCATCAATCAGAACCCCATCAATAATCCCCCATCAATCAGACCCCCATCCATCAGAGTCCCATCATTCAGATCTCCATTAATCAGACCCCTATCAATCAGACCTCCATCAATCAGACCCCCATCAATCAGAACCCTATCAATCAGACCTGCATCAATCAGGCCGCCATCAATCAGACGCCCATCAATCAGAACCCCATCAATCAGATCACCATCAATCTGACCCTCATCAATCAGACCTCCATCAATCATACCCCAATCAATCAGACCTCCATCAATCAGACCCCCATCAATCAGACCCCCATCAATCAGAAACCCATCAATCAGATCTCCATCAATCAGACCCCCATCAATGAGACGCCCATCAATCAGAACCCCATCAATCAGATCACCATCAATCTGACCCTCATCAATCAGACCTCCATCAATCATACCCCAATCAATCAGACCTCCATCAATCAGACCCCCATCAATCAGACCCCCATCAATCAGAAACCCACCAATCAGACCCCCATTAATCAGAACCTCATAAATCAGACTCCGATCAATCAGACCCCCATCAGTCACATCCCCATTAATGAGTCCCCATCAAACAGAACCCCATTAATCAGACGCCCATCAATTAGACTCCCATCTGTCAGACTCACATCAATCAGACCCCCATCAGTCAGACCCGCATCAATCAAGCCACCATCAATCAGACTCCCATCAATCAGACTCCCATCAATCAGTCTCCCATCAATCAGACTCCCAACAATCAGACCACCATCAATCAGACCCCCATTAATCAGTCCCCCATCAATCAGACTCCCATCAATCAGACGCCCATCAATCAGACTCCCATCAATCACATCCCCATTAATGAGTCCCCATCAATCAGAACCCCATTAATCAGACGCCCATCAATTAGACTCCCATCTGTCAGACTCACATCAATCAGACCACCATCAATCAGACCCCCATCAATCAGACTCCCTTCAATCAGATTCCCATCAATCAGACTCCCAACAATCAGACTCCCATCAATCAGACCCCCATCAATCAGACTCCCATCAATCAGACCCCCATTAATCAGAACCTCATAAATCAGACTCCGATCAATCAGACCCCCATCAGTCAGACCCGCATCAATCAAGCCCCCATCAATCAGACTCCCATCAATCAGACTCCCTTCAATCAGATTCCCATCAATCAGACTCCCATCAATCAGACTCCCATCAATCAGACCCTCATCAATCAGTTCCCAAGAATCAGAATCCCATCATCAGACTCCGAACAATCAGACTCCCATCAATCAGACTGTCATCAATCAGACCCACATCAATCAGTGCCCCATCAATCAGACCCCCATCAATCAGACCCCCATCAATCAGACTTCCATCAATCAGACCCCCATCAATCAGACCCCCATCAATCAGATCCCCATCAATCAGACGCCCATCAATCAGAACCCCATCTATCAGACCACCGTCAAGCAGACCCCCGTCAATCAGACCCCCATCAATCAGATCCCATCAATCAGACTCCCATCAATCAGACCCCATCAATAATTCCCCCATCAATCAGAACCACATAAATAAGACCCCATCAATCAGACCTCCATCAATCAGACCCCCATCAATCAGAACCCCATCAATAATCCCCCATCAATCAGACCCCCATCCATCAGAGTCCCATCATTCAGATCTCCATTAATCAGACCCCTATCAATCAGACCTCCATCAATCAGACCCCCATCAATCAGAACCCTATCAATCAGACCTGCATCAATCAGGCCGCCATCAATCAGACGCCCATCAATCAGAACCCCATCAATCAGATCACCATCAATCTGACCCTCATCAATCAGACCTCCATCAATCATACCCCAATCAATCAGACCTCCATCAATCAGACCCCCATCAATCAGACCCCTATCAATCAGAAACCCATCAATCAGATCTCCATCAATCAGACCCCCATCAATGAGACGCCCATCAATCAGAACCCCATCACTCAGACCAGCATCAATCAGACCTCCATCAATCAGACCTCCATCAATCAGACCCCCATCAATCAGACCCCCATCAATCAGAGCCCCATCAATCAGAGCCCCATCAATCAGACCTGCATCAATCAGGCCGCCATCAATCAGACGCCCATCAATCAGAACCCCATCAATCAGATCACCATCAATCTGACCCTCATCAATCAGACCTCCATCAATCATACCCCAATCAATCAGACCTCCATCAATCAGACCCCCATCAATCAGACCCCCATCAATCAGAAACCCATCAATCAGATCTCCATCAATCAGACCCCCATCAATGAGACGCCATCAATCAGAACCCCATCAATCAGACCACCATCAATCAGACCTCCATCAATTAGACCCCGTTCTATCAGACCCTCATCAATCAGACCACCATGAATCAGACCATCGGCAATCAGCCCCATATCAATCAGACCCCCATCAATCAGAGCCACATCAATGAATCCCCATCAATCAGACCTTGATGCATAGTGCCAAATTAATCATACCACAATCAATCAGACGCTCATCAAACAGACCCTCATTAATCAGACCATCATCAATCAGACCCCCATCAACCATTGCTCCGTTAAACATTCCACATCAATCAGACCCCATTCAATCAGACGCTCATCAAACAGACCCCCATCAATCATACCCCCATCAATCAGATTCCCATCTATCAGTCTCCCATCTATCAGTCTCCCATCAATCAGACTCCCAACAATCAGACCACCATCAATTCGACCACCATCAATCAGACTCCCATCAATCAGACTCCCATCAATCAGTCTCCCATCAATCAGACTCCCAACAATCAGACCACCATCAATCAGACCCCCATTAATCAGTCCCCCATCAATCAGACTCCCATCAATCAGACGCCCATCAATCAGACTCCCATCTGTCAGACTCGCATCAATCAGGCCACCATCAATCAGACCCCCATCAATCAGGCCCCCATCAATCAGACTCCCATCAATCAGACTCCCTTCAATCAGATTCCCATCAATCAGACTCCCAACAATCAGACTCAAATCAATTAGACCCCCATCAATCAGACTCCCATCAATCAGACCCCCATCAATCAGAACCTCATAAATCAGACTCCGATCAATCAGACCCCCATCAGTCACACCCGCATCAATCAAGCCCCCATCAATCAGACTCCCATCAATCAGACTCCCAACAATCAGACCACCATCAATCAGACCCCCATTAATCAGTCCCCCATCAATCAGACTCCCATCAATCAGACGCCCATCAATCAGACTCCCATCAATCAGACTCCCATCAATCACATCCCCATGAATGAGTCCCCATCAATCAGAACCCCATTAATCAGACGCCCATCAATTAGACTCCCATCTGTCAGACTCACATCAATCAGACCACCATCAATCAGACCCCCATCAATCAGGCCCCCATCAATCAGACGCCCATCAATCAGACTCCCTTCAATCAGATTCCCATCAATCAGACTCCCAACAATCAGACTCCCATCAATTAGACCCCCATCAATCAGACTCCCATCAATCAGACCCCCATCAATCAGAACCTCATAAATCAGACTCCGATCAATCACACCCCCATCAGTCAGACCCACATCAATCAAGCCCCCATCAATCAGACTCCCATCAATCAGACTCCCTTCAATCAGATTCCCATCAATCAGGCTCCCATCAATCAGACTCCCATCAATCAGACCCTCATCAATCAGTTCCCAAGAATCAGACTCCCATCATCTGACTCCGAACAATCAGACTCCCATCAATCAGACTGTCATCAATCAGACCCACATCAATCAGTGCCCCATCAATCAGACCCCCATCAATCAGACCCCCATCAATCAGGCTTCCATCAATCAGACCCCCATCAATCAGACCCCCATCAATCAGATCCCCATCAATCAGACGCCCATCAATCAGAACCCCATCTATCAGACCACCGTCAAGCAGACCCCCGTCAATCAGACCCCCATCAATCAGACCCCATCAATCAGACTCCCATCAATCAGACCCCATCAATAAGTCCCCCATCAATCAGAACCACATCAATAAGACCCCATCAATCAGACCTCCATCAATCAGACCCCCATCAATCAGAACCCCATCAATAAGTCCCCCATCAATCAGACCCCCATCCATCAGAGTCCCATCATTCAGATCTCCATTAATCAGACCCCTATCAATCAGACCTCCATCAATCAGACCCCCATCAATCAGAACCCTATCAATCAGACCTGCCTCAATCAGACCTCCATCAATCAGACCCCCATCAATCAGAACCCTATCAATCAGACCTGCATCAATCAGGCCGCCATCAATCAGACGCCCATCAATCAGAACCCCATCAATGAGATCACCATCAATCTGACCCTCATCAATCAGACCTCCATCAATCATACCCCAATCAATCAGACCTCCATCAATCAGACCGCTATCAATCAGACCCCCATCAATCAGAAACCCATCAATCAGATCTCCATCAATCAGACCCCCATCAATGAGACGCCCATCAATCAGAACCCCATAAATCAGACCACCATCAATCAGACCTCCATCAATCAGACCTCCATCAATCAGACCTCCATCAATCAGACCCCCATCAATCAGAGCCCCATCAATCAGAGCCCCATCAATCAGACCTGCATCAATCAGGCCGCCATCATTCAGATGCCCATCAATCAGAACCCCATCAATCAGATCACCATCAATCTGACGCCCATCAATCAGACCTCCATCATTCATACCCAAATCAATCAGACCTCCATCAATCAGACCCCCATCAATCAGACCCCCATCAATCAGAAACCCATCAATCAGATCTCCATCAATCAGACCCCCATCAATGAGACGCCCATCAATCAGAACCCCATCAATCAGACCACCATCAATCAGACCTCCATCAATTAGACCCCGTTCTATCAGACCCTCATCAATCAGACCACCATGAATCAGACCATCGGCAATCAGCTCCATATCAATCAGACCCCCATCAATCAGAGCCACATCAATCAATCCCCATCAATCAGACCTTGATGCATAGTGCCAAATTAATCATACCACAATCAATCAGACGCTCATCAAACAGACCCCCATTAATCAGACCATCATCAATCAGACCCCCATCAACCATTGCTCCGTTAATCATTCCACATCAATCAGACCCCATTCAATCAGACGTTCATCAAACAGACCCCCATCAATCATACCCCCATCAATCAGATTCCCATCTATCAGTCTCCCATCTATCAGACTTCCATCAATCAGACCCCCATCAATCAGGCCCCCATCAATCAGATCCCCATCAATCAGACGCCCATCAATCAGAACCCCATCTATCAGCCCACCGTCAATCAGACCCCCATCAATCAGACCCCATCAATCAGAACCCCATCAATAAGTCCCCCATCAATCAGACCATCATCCATCAGAGTCCCATCATTCAGACCTCCATTAATCAGACCCCCATCAATCAGACCTCCATCAATCAGACCCCCATCAATCAGAACCCCATCAATCAGACCTGCATCAATCAGGCCGCCATCAATCAGACGCCCATCAATCAGAACCCCATCAATCAGACCACCATCAATCAGACCTCCATCAATCAGACCTCCATCAATCAGACCCCCATCAATCAGAGCCCCATCAATCAGAGCCCCATCAATGAGACCTGCATCAATCAGGCCGCCATCAATCAGACGCCCATCAATCAGAAACCCATCACTCAGAACCCCATCAATCAGACCACCATCAATCAGACCTCCATCAATCAGACCTCCATCAATCAGACCCCCATCAATCAGAGCCCCATCAATCAGAGCCCCATCAATGAGACCTGCATCAATCAGGCCGCCATCAATCAGACGCCCATCAATCAGAACACCATCAATCAGATCACCATCAATCTGACCCTCATCAATAAGATCTCCATCAATCATACCCCAATCAATCAGACCTCCATCAATCAGACCCCCATCAATCAGACCCCCATCAATCAGAAACCCATCAATCAGATCTCCATCAATCAGACCCCCATCAATGAGACGCCCATCAATCAGAACCCCATCAATCAGACCACCATCAATCAGACCTCCATCAATTAGACCCCGTTCTATCAGACCCTCATCAATCAGACCACCATGAATCAGACCATCGGCAATCAGCCCCATATCAATCAGACCCCCATCAATCAGAGCCACATCAATCAATCCCCATCAATCAGACCTTGATGCATAGTGCCAAATTAATCATACCACAATCAATCAGACGCTCATCAAACAGACCCCCATTAATCAGACCATCATCAATCAGACCCCCATCAACCATTGCTCCGTTAATCATTCCACATCAATCAAACCCCATTCAATCAGACGCTCATCAAACAGACCCCCATCAATCATACCCCCATCAATCAGATTCCCATCTATCAGTCTCCCATCTATCAGTCTCCCATCAATCAGACTCCCAACAATCAGACCACCATCAATTCGACCACCATCAATCAGACTCCCATCAATCAGACTCCCATCAATCAGTCTCCCATCAATCAGACTCCCAACAATCAGACCACCATCAATCAGACCCCCATTAATCAGTCCCCTATCAATCAGACTCCCATCCATCAGATGCCCATCAATCAGACTCCCATCAATCAGACTCCCATCAATCACATCCCCATTAATGAGTCCCCATCAATCAGAACCCCATTAATCAGACGCCCATCAATTAGACTCCCATCTATCAGACTCACATCAATCAGACCACCATCAATCAGACCCCCATCAATCAGGCCCTCATCAATCAGACTCCCATCAATCAGACTCCCTTCAATCAGATTCCCATCAATCAGACTCCCAACAATCAGACTCCCATCAATCAGACCCCCATCAATCAGACTCCCATCAATCAGACCCCCATCAATCAGAACCTCATAAATCAGACTCCGATCAATCAGACCCCCATCAGTCAGACCCGCATCAATCAAGCCCCCATCAATCAGACTCCCATCAATCAGACTCCCATCAATCAGTCTCCCATCAATCAGACTCCCAACAATCAGACCACCATCAATCAGACCCCCATTAATCAGTCCCCCATCAATCAGACTCCCATCAATCAGACGCCCATCAATCAGACTCCCATCAATCAGACTCCCATCAAGCACATCCCCATTAATGAGTCCCCATCAATCAGAACCCCATTAATCAGACGCCCATCAATTAGACTCCGATCTGTCAGACTCACATCAATCAGACCACCATCAAACAGACCCCCATCAATCAGACTCCCTTCAATCAGATTCCCATCAATCAGACTCCCAACAATCAGACTCCCATCAATCAGACCCCCATCAATCAGACTCCCATCAGTCAGACCCCCATCAATCAGAACCTCATAAATTAGACTCCGATCAATCAGACCCTCATCAGTCAGACCCGCATCAATCAAGCCCCCATCAATCAGACTCCCATCAATCAGACTGCCTTCAATTAGATTCCCATCAATCAGACTCCCATCAATCAGACTCCCATCAATCAGACCCTCATCAATCAGTTCCCAAGAATCAGACTCCCATCATCAGACTCCGAACAATCAGACTCCCATCAATCAGACTGTCATCAATCAGACCCACATCAATCAGTGCCCCATCAATCAGACCCCCATCAATCAGACCCCCATCAATCAGACCCCCATCAATCAGACTTCCATCAATCAGACCCCCATCAATCAGACCCCCATCAATCAGATCCCCATCAATCAGACGCCCATCAATCAGAACCCCATCTATCAGACCACCGTCAAGCAGACCCCCGTCAATCAGACCCCCATCAATCAGACCCCATCAATCAGACTCCCATCAATCAGACCCCATCAATAAGTCCCCCATCAATCAGACCCCCATCCATCAGAGTCCCATCATTCAGATCTCCATTAATCAGACCCCTATCAATCAGACCTCCATCAATCAGACCCCCATCAATCAGAACCCTATCAATCAGACCTGCATCAATCAGGCCGCCATCAATCAGACGCCCATCAATCAGAACCCCATCAATCAGATCACCATCAATCTGACCCTCATCAATCAGACCTCCATCAATCATACCCCAATCAATCAGACCTCCATCAATCAGACCCCCATCAATCAGACCCCCATCAATCAGAAACCCATCAATCAGATCTCCATCAATCAGACCCCCATCAATGAGACGCCCATCAATCAGAACCCCATCAATCAGACCCCCATCAATCAGAACCCCATCAATCAGATCACCATCAATCTGACCCTCATCAATCAGACCTCCATCAATCATACCCCAATCAATCAGACCTCCATCAATCAGACCCCCATCAATCAGACCCCCATCAATCAAAAACCCATCAATCAGATCTCTATCAATCAGACCCCCATCAATGAGACGCCCATCAATCAGAACCCCATCAATCAGACCTCCATCAATTAGACCCCGTTCTATCAGACCCTCATCAATCAGACCACCATGAATCAGACCATCGGCAATCAGCCCCATATCAATCAGACCCCCATCAATCAGAGCCACATCAATCAATCCCCATCAATCAGACCTTGATGCATAGTGCCAAATTAATCATACCACAATCAATCAGACGCTCATCAAACAGACCCTCATTAATCAGACCATCATCAATCAGACCCCCATCAACCATTGCTCCGTTAATCATTCCACATCAATCAGACCCCATTCAATCAGACGCTCATCAAACAGACCCCCATCAATCATACCCCCATCAATCAGATTCCCATCTATCAGTCTCCCATCTATCAGTCTCCCATCAATCAGACTCCCAACAATCAGACCACCATCAATTCGACCAACATCAATCAGACTCCCATCAATCAGACTCCCATCAATCAGACTCCCATCAATCAGACGCCCATCAATCAGACTCCCATCAATCAGACTCCCATCAATCACATCCCCATTAATGAGTCCCCATCAATCAGAAACCCATTTATCAGACGCCCATCAATCAGACTCCCATCTGTCAGACTCGCATCAATCAGGCCACCATCAATCAGACCCCCATCAATCAGGCCCCCATCAATCAGACTCCCATCAATCAGACTCCCTTCAATCAGATTCCCATCAATCAGACTCCCAACAATCAGACTCCCATCAATCAGACCCCCATCAATCAGACTCCCATCAATCAGACCCCCATCAATCAGAACCTCATAAATCAAACTCCGATCAATCAGACCCCCATCAATCAGACCCGCATCAATTAGACACCCATCAATTAGACCCCCATCAATCAGAACCTCATAAATCAGACTCCGATCAATCAGACCCCCATCAGTCAGACCCGCATCAATCAAGCCCCCATCAATCAGACTCCCATCAATCAGACTCCCAACAATCAGACCACCATCAATCAGAACTCCATTAATCAGTCCCCCATCAATCAGACTCCCATCAATCAGACGCCCATCAATCAGACTCCCATCAATCAGACTCCCATCAATCACATCCCCATGAATGAGTCCCCATCAATCAGAACCCCATTAATCAGACGCCCATCAATTAGACTCCCATCTGTCAGACTCACATCAATCAGACCACCATCAATCAGACCCCCATCAATCAGGCCCCCATCAATCAGACGCCCATCAATCAGACTCCCTTCAATCAGATTCCCATCAATCAGACTCCCAACAATCAGACTCCCATCAATTAGACCCCCATCAATCAGACTCCCATCAATCAGACCCCCATCAATCAGAACCTCATAAATCAGACTCCGATCAATCAGACCCCCATCAGTCAGACCCACATCAATCAAGCCCCCATCAATCAGACTCTCATCAATCAGACTCCCTTCAATCAGATTCCCATCAATCAGACTCCCATCAATCAGACTCCCATCAATCAGACCCTCATCAATCAGTTCCCAAGAATCAGACTCCCATCATCAGACTCCGAACAATCAGACTCCCATCAATCAGACTGTCATCAATCAGACCCACATCAATCAGTGCCCCATCAATCAGACCCCCATCAATCAGACCCCCATCAATCAGACTTCCATCAATCAGACCCCCATCAATCAGACCCGCATCAATCAGATCCCCATCAATCAGACGCCCATCAATCAGAACGCCATCTATCAGACCACCGTCAAGCAGACCCCCGTCAATCAGACCCCCATCAATCAGACCCCATCAATCAGACTCCCATCAATCAGACCCCATCAATAAGTCCCCCATCAATCAGAACCACATCAATAAGACCCCATCAATCAGACCTCCATCAATCAGACCCCCATCAATCAGAACCCCTTCAATAAGTCCCCCATCAATCAGACCCCCATCCATCAGAGTCCCATCATTCAGATCTCCATTAATCAGACCCCTATCAATCAGACCTCCATCAATCAGACCCCCATCAATCAGAACCCTATCAATCAGACCTGCATCAATCAGGCCGCCATCAATCAGACGCCCATCAATCAGAACCCCATCAATCAGATCACCATCAATCTGACCCTCATCAATCAGACCTCCATCAATCATACCCCAATCAATCAGACCTCCATCAATCAGACCCCCATCAATCAGACCCCCATCAATCAGAAACCCATCAATCAGATCTCCATCAATCAGACCCCCATCAATGAGACGCCCATCAATCAGAACCCCATCAATCAGACCCCCATCAATCAGAACCCCATCAATCAGATCACCATCAATCTGACCCTCATCAATCAGACCTCCATCAATCATACCCCAATCAATCAGACCTCCATCAATCAGACCCCCATCAATCAGACCCCCATCAATCAAAAACCCATCAATCAGATCTCTATCAATCAGACCCCCATCAATGAGACGCCCATCAATCAGAACCCCATCAATCAGACCTCCATCAATTAGACCCCGTTCTATCAGACCCTCATCAATCAGACCACCATGAATCAGACCATCGGCAATCAGCCCCATATCAATCAGACCCCCATCAATCAGAGCCACATCAATCAATCCCCATCAATCAGACCTTGATGCATAGTGCCAAATTAATCATACCACAATCAATCAGACGCTCATCAAACAGACCCTCATTAATCAGACCATCATCAATCAGACCCCCATCAACCATTGCTCCGTTAATCATTCCACATCAATCAGACCCCATTCAATCAGACGCTCATCAAACAGACCCCCATCAATCATAGCCCCATCAATCAGATTCCCATCTATCAGTCTCCCATCTATCAGTCTCCCATCAATCAGACTCCCAACAATCAGACCACCATCAATTCGACCAACATCAATCAGACTCCCATCAATCAGACTCCCATCAATCAGACTCCCATCAATCAGACGCCCATCAATCAGACTCCCATCAATCAGACTCCCATCAATCACATCCCCATTAATGAGTCCCCATCAATCAGAAACCCATTTATCAGACGCCCATCAATCAGACTCCCATCTGTCAGACTCGCATCAATCAGGCCACCATCAATCAGACCCCCATCAATCAGGCCCCCATCAATCAGACTCCCATCAATCAGACTCCCTTCAATCAGATTCCCATCAATCAGACTCCCAACAATCAGACTCCCATCAATCAGACCCCCATCAATCAGACTCCCATCAATCAGACCCCCATCAATCAGAACCTCATAAATCAAACTCCGATCAATCAGACCCCCATCAATCAGACCCGCATCAATTAGACACCCATCAATTAGACCCCCATCAATCAGAACCTCATAAATCAGACTCCGATCAATCAGACCCCCATCAGTCAGACCCGCATCAATCAAGCCCCCATCAATCAGACTCCCATCAATCAGACTCCCAACAATCAGACCACCATCAATCAGAACTCCATTAATCAGTCCCCCATCAATCAGACTCCCATCAATCAGACGCCCATCAATCAGACTCCCATCAATCAGACTCCCATCAATCACATCCCCATGAATGAGTCCCCATCAATCAGAACCCCATTAATCAGACGCCCATCAATTAGACTCCCATCTGTCAGACTCACATCAATCAGACCACCATCAATCAGACCCCCATCAATCAGGCCCCCATCAATCAGACGCCCATCAATCAGACTCCCTTCAATCAGATTCCCATCAATCAGACTCCCAACAATCAGACTCCCATCAATTAGACCCCCATCAATCAGACTCCCATCAATCAGACCCCCATCAATCAGAACCTCATAAATCAGACTCCGATCAATCAGACCCCCATCAGTCAGACCCACATCAATCAAGCCCCCATCAATCAGACTCTCATCAATCAGACTCCCTTCAATCAGATTCCCATCAATCAGACTCCCATCAATCAGACTCCCATCAATCAGACCCTCATCAATCAGTTCCCAAGAATCAGACTCCCATCATCAGACTCCGAACAATCAGACTCCCATCAATCAGACTGTCATCAATCAGACCCACATCAATCAGTGCCCCATCAATCAGACCCCCATCAATCAGACCCCCATCAATCAGACTTCCATCAATCAGACCCCCATCAATCAGACCCGCATCAATCAGATCCCCATCAATCAGACGCCCATCAATCAGAACGCCATCTATCAGACCACCGTCAAGCAGACCCCCGTCAATCAGACCCCCATCAATCAGACCCCATCAATCAGACTCCCATCAATCAGACCCCATCAATAAGTCCCCCATCAATCAGAACCACATCAATAAGACCCCATCAATCAGACCTCCATCAATCAGACCCCCATCAATCAGAACCCCTTCAATAAGTCCCCCATCAATCAGACCCCCATCCATCAGAGTCCCATCATTCAGATCTCCATTAATCAGACCCCTATCAATCAGACCTCCATCAATCAGACCCCCATCAATCAGAACCCTATCAATCAGACCTGCATCAATCCGGCCGCCATCAATCAGACGCCCATCAATCAGAACCCCATCAATCAGATTACCATCAATCTGACCCTCATCAATCAGACCTCCATCAATCATACCCCAATCAATCAGACCTCCATCAATCAGACCCCTATCAATCAGACCCCCATCAATCAGAAACCCATCAATCAGATCTCCATCAATCAGACCCCCATCAATGAGACGCCCATCAATCAGAACCCCATCAATCAGACCACCATCAATCAGACCTCCATCAATCAGACCTCCATCAATCAGACCTCCATCAATCAGACCCCCATCAATCAGAGCCCCATCAATCAGAGCCCCATCAATCAGACCTGCATCAATCAGGCCGCCATCAATCAGACGCCCATCAATCAGAACCCCATCAATCAGATCACCATCAATCTGACCCTCATCAATCAGACCTCCATCAATCATACCCCAATCAATCAGACCTCCATCAATCAGACCCCCATCAATCAGACCCCCATCAATCAGAAACCCATCAATCAGATCTCCATCAATCAGACCCCCATCAATGAGACGCCCATCAATCAGAACCCCATCAATCAGACCACCATCAATCAGACCTCCATCAATTAGACCCCGTTCTATCAGACCCTCATCAATCAGACCACCATGAATCAGACCATCGGCAATCAGCCCCATATCAATCAGACCCCCATCAATCAGAGCCACATCAATCAATCCCCATCAATCAGACCTTGATGCATAGTGCCAAATTAATCATACCACAATCAATCAGACGCTCATCAAACAGACCCCCATTAATCAGACCATCATCAATCAGACCCCCATCAACCATTGCTCCGTTAATCATTCCACATCAATCAGACCCCATTCAATCAGACGCTCATCAAACAGACCCCCATCAATCATACCCCCATCAATCAGATTCCCATCTATCAGTCTCCCATCTATCAGACTTCCATCAATCAGACCCCCATCAATCAGGCCCCCATCAATCAGATCCCCATCAATCAGACGCCCATCAATCAGAACCCCATCTATCAGCCCACCGTCAATCAGACCCCCATCAATCAGACCCCATCAATCAGACTCCCATCAATCAGACCCCATCAATAAGTCCCCCATCAATCAGAACCACATCAATAAGACCCCATCAATCAGACCTCCATCAATCAGACCCCCATTAATCAGAACCCCATCAATAAGTCCCCCATCAATCAGACCATCATCCATCAGAGTCCCAACATTCAGACCTCCATTAATCAGACCCCCATCAATCAGACCTCCATCAATCAGACCCCCATCAATCAGAACCCCATCAATCAGACCTGCATCAATCAGGCCGCCATCAATCAGACGCCCATCAATCAGAACCCCATCAATCAGACCACCATCAATCAGACCTCCATCAATCAGACCTCCATCAATCAGACCCCCATCAATCAGAGCCCCATCAATCAGAGCCCCATCAATGAGACCTGCATCAATCAGGCCGCCATCAATCAGACGCCCATCAATCAGAAACCCATCACTCAGAACCCCATCAATCAGACCACCATCAATCAGACCTCCATCAATCAGACCTCCATCAATCAGACCCCCATCAATCAGAGCCCCATCAATCAGAGCCCCATCAATGAGACCTGCATCAATCAGGCCGCCATCAATCAGACGCCCATCAATCAGAACCCCATCAATCAGATCACCATCAATCTGACCCTCATCAATCAGATCTCCATCAATCATACCCCAATCAATCAGACCTCTATCAATCAGACCCCCATCAATGAGACGCCCATCAATCAGAACCCCATCAATCAGACCACCATCAATCAGACCTCCATCAATTAGACCCCGTTCTATCAGACCCTCATCAATCAGACCACCATGAATCAGACCATCGGCAATCAGCCCCATATCAATCAGACCCCCATCAATCAGAGCCACATCAATCAATCCCCATCAATCAGACCTTGATGCATAGTGCCAAATTAATCATACCACAATCAATCAGACGCTCATCAAACAGACCCCCATTAATCAGACCATCATCAATCAGACCCCCATCAACCATTGCTCCGTTAATCATTCCACATCAATCAAACCCTATTCAATCAGACGCTCATCAAACAGACCCCCATCAATCATACCCCCATCAATCAGATTCCCATCTATCAGTCTCCCATCTATCAGTCTCCCATCAATCAGACTCCCAACAATCAGACCACCATCAATTCGACCACCATCAATCAGACTCCCATCAATCAGACTCCCATCAATCAGTCTCCCATCAATCAGACTCCCAACAATCAGACCACCATCAATCAGACCCCCATTAATCAGTCCCCTATCAATCAGACTCCCATCAATCAGACGCCCATCAATCAGACTCCCATCAATCAGACTCCCATCAATCAGACCCCCATCAATCAGACTCCCATCAATCAGACCCCCATCAAATAGAACCTCATAAATCAGACTCCGATCAATCAGACCCCCATCAGTCAGACCCGCATCAATTAAGCCCCCATCAATCAGACTCCCATCAATCAGACTCCCATCAATCAGTCTCCCATCAATCAGACTCCCAACAATCAGACCACCATCAATCAGACCCCCATTAATCAGTCCCCCATCAATCAGACTCCCATCAATCAGACGCCCATCAATCAGACTCCCATCAATCAGACTCCCATCAATCACATCCCCATTAATGAGTCCCCATCAATCAGAACCCCATTAATCAGACGCCCATCAATTAGACTCCCATCTGTCAGACTCACATCAATCAGACCCCCATCAATCAGACCCCCATCAATCAGACTCCCTTCAATCAGATTCCCATCAATCAGACTCCCAACAATCAGACTCCCAACAATCAGACCCCCATCAATCAGACTCCCATCAATCAGACCCCCATCAATCAGAACCTCATAAATCAGACTCCGATCAATAAGACCCCCATCAGTCAGACCCGCATCAATCAAGCCCCCATCAATCAGACTCCCATCAATCAGACTGCCTTCAATCAGATTCCCATCAATCAGACTCCCATCAATCAGAATCCCATCAATCAGACCCTCATCAATCAGTTCCCAAGAATCAGACTCCCATCATCAGACTCCGAACAATCAGACTCCCATCAATCAGAATCTCATCAATCAGACCCACATCAATCAGTGCCCCATCAATCAGACCCCCATCAATCAGACCCCCATCAATCAGACTTCCATCAATCAGACCCCCATCAATCAGACCCCCATCAATCAGATCCCCATCAATCAGACGCCCATCAATCAGAACCCCATCTATCAGACCACCGTCTAGCAGACCCCCGTCAATCAGACCCCCATCAATCAGACCCCATCAATCAGACTCCCATCAATCAGACCCCATCAATAAGTCCCCCATCAATCAGAACCACATCAATAAGACCCCATCAATCAGACCTCCATCAATCAGACCCCCATCAATCAGAACCCCATCAATAAGTCCCCCATCAATCAGACCATCATCCATCAGAGTCCCATCATTCAGACCTCCATTAATCAGACCCCCATCAATCAGACCTGCATCAATCAGGCCGCCATCAATCAGATCACCATCAATCTGACCCTCATCAATCAGACCTCCATCAATTATACCCCAATCAATCAGACCTCCATCAATCAGACCCCCATCAATCAGACCCCCATCAATCAGAAACCCTACAATCAGATCTCCATCAATCAGACCCCCATCAATGAGACGCCCATCAATCAGAACCCCATCAATCAGACCCCCATCAATCAGAACCCCATCAATCAGATCACCATCAATCTGAACCTCATCAATCAGACCTCCATCAATCATACCCCAATCAATCAGACCTCCATCAATCAGACCCCCATCAATCAGACCCCCATCAATCAAAAACCCATCAATCAGATCTCTATCAATCAGACCCCCATCAATGAGACGCCCATCAATCAGAACCCCATCAATCAGACCACCATCAATCAGACCTCCATCAATTAGACCCCGTTCTATCAGACCCTCATCAATCAGACCACCATGAATCAGACCATCGGCAATCAGCCCCATATCAATCAGACCCCCATCAATCAGAGCCACATCAATCAATCCCCATCAATCAGACCTTGATGCATAGTGCCAAATTAATCATACCACAATCAATCAGACGCTCATCAAACAGACCCTCATTAATCAGACCATCATCAATCAGACCCCCATCAACCATTGCTCCGTTAATCATTCCACATCAATCAGACCCCATTCAATCAGACGCTCATCAAACAGACCCCCATCAATCATACCCCCATCAATCAGATTCCCATCTATCAGTCTCCCATCTATCAGTCTCCCATCAATCAGACTCCCAACAATCAGACCACCATCAATTCGACCACCATCAATCAGACTCCCATCAATCAGACTCCCATCAATCAGTCTCCCATCAATCAGACTCCCAACAATCAGACCAACTTCAATCAGACCCCCATTAATCAGTCCCCCATCAATCAGACTCCCATCAATCAGACGCCCATCAATCAGACTCCCATCAATCAGACTCCCATCAATCACATTCCCATTAATGAGTCCCCATCAATCAGAAACCCATTTATCAGACGCCCATCAATCAGACTCCCATCTGTCAGACTCGCATCAATCAGGCCACCATCAATCAGACCCCCATCAATCAGGCCCCCATCAATCAGAGTCCCATCAATCAGACTCCCTTCAATCAGATTCCCATCAATCAGACTCCCAACAATCAGACTCCCATCAATCAGACCCCCATCAATCAGACTCCCATCAATCAGACCCCCATCAATCAGAACCTCATAAATCAAACTCCGATCAATCAGACCCCCATCAATCAGACCCGCATCAATTAGACACCCATCAATCAGACCCCCATCAATCAGAACCTCATAAATCAGACTCCGATCAATCAGACCCCCATCAGTCAGACCCGCATCAATCAAGCCCCCATCAATCAGACTCCCATCAATCAGACTCCCAACAATCAGACGACCATCAATCAGACCCCCATTAATCAGTCCCCCATTAATCAGTCTCCCATCAATCAGACGCCCATCAATCAGACTCCCATCAGTCAGACTCCCATCAATCACATCCCCATGAATGAGTCCCCATCAATCAGAACCCCATTAATCAGACGCCCATCAATTAGACTCCCATCTGTCAGACTCACATCAATCAGACCACCATCAATCAGACCCCCATCAATCAGGCCCCCATTAATCAGACGCCCATCAATCAGACTCCCTTCAATCAGATTCCCATCAATCAGACTCCCAACAATCAGACTCCCATCAATTAGACCCCCATCAATCAGACTCCCATCAATCAGACCCCCATCAATCAGGACCTCATAAATCAGACTCCGATCAATCAGACCCTCATCAGTCAGACCCACATCAATCAAGCTCCCATGAATCAGACTCTCATCAATCAGACTCCCTTCAATCAGATTCCCATCAATCAGACTCCCATCAATCAGACTCCCATCAATCAGACCCTCATCAATCAGTTCCCAAGAATCAGACTCCCATCATCAGACTCCGAACAATCAGACTCCCATCAATCAGACTGTCATCAATCAGACCCACATCAATCAGTGCCCCATCAATCAGACCCCCATCAATCAGACCCCCATCAATCAGACTTCCATCAATCAGACCCCCATCAATCAGACCCCCATCAATCAGATCCCCATCAATCAGACGCCCATCAATCAGAACCCCATCTATCAGACCACCGTCAAGCAGACCCCCGTCAATCAGACCCCCATCAATCAGACCCCATCAATCAGACTCCCATCAATCCGACCCCATCAATAAGTCCCCCATCAATCAGAACCACATAAATAAGACCCCTTCAATCAGACCTCCATCAATCAGACCCCCATCAATCAGAACCCCATCAATAAGTCCCCCATCAATCAGACCATCATCCATCAGAGTCCCAACATTCAGACCTCCATTAATCAGACCCCCATCAATCAGACCTCCATCAATCAGACCCCCATCAATCAGAACCCCATCAATCAGACCTGCATCAATCAGGCCGCCATCAATCAGACGCCCATCAATCAGAACCCCATCAATCAGACCACCATCAATCAGACCTCCATCAATCAGACCTCCATCAATCAGACCCCCATCAATCAGAGCCCCATCAATCAGAGCCCCATCAATGAGACCTGCATCAATCAGGCCGCCATCAATCAGACGCCCATCAATCAGAAACCCATCACTCAGAACCCCATCAATCAGACCACCATCAATCAGACCTCCATCAATCAGACCTCCAACAATCAGACCCCCATCAATCAGAGCCCCATCAATCAGAGCCCCATCAATCAGACCTGCATCAATCAGGCTGCCATCAATCAGACGCCCATCAATCAGAACCCCATCAATCAGATCACCATCAATCTGACCCTCATCAATCAGATCTCCATCAATCATACCCCAATCAATCAGACCTCCATCAATCAGACCCCCATCAATCAGACCCCCATCAATCAGAAACCCATCAATCAGATCTCCATCATTCAGACCCCCATCAATGAGACGCCCATCAATCAGAACCCCATCAATCAGACCACCATCAATCAGACCTCCATCAATTAGACCCCGTTCTATCAGACCCTCATCAATCAGACCACCATGAATCAGACCATCGGCAATCAGCCCCATATCAATCAGACCCCCATCAATCAGAGCCACATCAATCAATCCCCATCAATCAGACCTTGATGCATAGTGCCAAATTAATCATACCACAATCAATCAGACGCTCATCAAACAGACCCCCATTAATCAGACCATCATCAATCAGACCCCCATCAACCATTGCTCCGTTAATCATTGCACATCAATCAAACCCCATTCAATCAGACGCTCATCAAACAGACCCCCATCAATCATACCCCCATCAATCAGATTCCCATCTCTCAGTCTCCCATCTATCAGTCTCCCATCAATCAGACTCCCAACAATCAGACCACCATCAATTAGACCACCATCAATCAGACTCCCATCAATCAGACTCCCATCAATCAGTCTCCCATCAATCAGACTCCCAACAATCAGACCACCATCAATCAGACCCCCATTAATCAGTCCCCTATCAATCAGACTCCCATCAATCAGACGCCCATCAATCAGACTCCCATCAATCAGACTCCCATCAATCACATCCCCATTAATGAGTCCCCATCAATCAGAACCCCATTAATCAGACGCCCATCAATTAGACTCCCATCTGTCAGACTCACATAAATCAGACCACCATCAATCAGACCCCCATCAATCAGGCCCCCAACAATCAGACTCCCATCAATCAGACTCCCTTCAATCAGATTCCCATCAATCAGACTCCCAACAATCAGACTCCCATCAATCAGACCCCCATCAATCAGACTCCCATCAATCAGACCCCCATAAATCAGAACCTCATAAATCAGACTCCGATCAATCAGACCCCCATCAGTCAGACCCGCATCAATTAAGCCCCCATCAATCAGACTCCCATCAATAAGACTCCCATCAATCAGTCTCCCATCAATCAGACTCCCAACAATCAGACCACCATCAATCAGACCCCCATTAATCAGTCCCCCATCAATCAGACTCCCATCAATCAGACGCCCATCAATCAGACTCCCATCAATCAGACTCCCATCAATCACATCCCCATTAATGAGTCCCCATCAATCAGAACCCCATTAATCAGACGCCCATCAATTAGACTCCCATCTGTCAGACTCACATCAATCAGACCCCCATCCATCAGACCCCCATCAATCAGACTCCCTTCAATCAGATTCCCATCAATCAGACTCCCAACAATCAGACTCCCAACAATCAGACCCCCATCAATCAGACTCCCATCAATCAGACCCCCATCAATCAGAACCTCATAAATCAGACTCCGATCAATAAGACCCCCATCAGTCAGACCCGCATCAATCAAGCCCCCATCAATCAGACTCCCATCAATCAGAATGCCTTCAATCAGATTCCCATCAATCAGACTCCCATCAATCAGAATCCCATCAATCAGACCCTCATCAATCAGTTCCCAAGAATCAGACTCCCATCATCAGACTCCGAACAATCAGACTCCCATCAATCAGACTGTCATCAATCAGACCCACATCAATCAGTGCCCCATCAATCAGACCCCCATCAATCAGACCCCCATCAATCAGACTTCCATCAATCAGACTCCCATCAATCAGACCCCCATCAATCAGATCCCCATCAATCAGACGCCCATCAATCAGAACCCCATCTATCAGACCACCGTCAAGCAGACCCCCGTCAATCAGACCCCCATCAATCAGACCCCATCAATCAGACTCCCATCAATCAGACCCCATCAATAAGTCCCCCATCAATCAGAACCACATCAATAAGACCCCATCAATCAGACCCCATCAATCAGACTCCCATCAATCAGACCCCATCAATAAGTCCCCCATCAATCAGAACCACATCAATAAGACCCCATCAATCAGACCTCCATCAATCAGACCCGCATCAATCAGAACCCCATCAATAAGTCCCCCATCAATCAGACCCCCATCCATCAGAGTCCCATCAATCAGAACCCCATCAATCAGATCACCATCAATCTGACCCTTATCAATCAGACCTCCATCAATCATACCCCAATCAATCAGACCTCCATCAATCAGACCCCCATCAATCAGACCCCCATCAATCAGAAACCCATCAATCAGATCTCCATCAATCAGACCCCCATCAATGAGACGCCCATCAATCAGAACCCCATCAATCAGACCACCATCAATCAGAACTCCATCAATCAGACCTCCATCAATCAGACCCCCATCAATCAGAGCCCCATCAATCAGAGCCCCATCAATCAGACCTGCATCAATCAGGCCGCCATCAATCAGACGCCCATCAATCAGAACCCTCATCAATCAGACCTCCATCAATCATACCCCAATCAATCAGACCTCCATCAATCAGACCCCCATCAATCAGACCCCCATCAATCAGAAACCCATCAATCAGATCTCCATCAATCAGACCCCCATCAATGAGACGCCCATCAATCAAAACTCCATCAATCAGACCACCATCAATCAGACCTCCATCAATTAGACCCCGTTCTATCAGACCCTCATCAATCAGACCACCATGAATCAGACCATCGGCAATCAGCCCCATATCAATCAGACCCCCATCAATCAGAGCCACATCAATCAATCCCCATCAATCAGACCTTGATGAATAGTGCCAAATTAATCATACCACAATCAATCAGACGCTCATCAAACAGACCCCCATTAATCAGACCATCATCAATCAGACCCCCATCAACCATTGCTCCGTTAATCATTCCACATCAATCAGACCCCATTCAATCAGACGCTGATCAAACAGACCCCCATCAATCATACCCCCATCAATCAGATTCCCATCTATCAGTCTCCCATCTATCAGTCTCCCATCAATCAGACTCGCAACAATCAGACCACCATCAATTCGACCACCATCAATCAGACTCCCATCAATCAGACTCCCATCAATCAGTCTCCCATCAATCAGACTCCCAACAATCAGACCAACTTCAATCAGACCCCCATTAATCAGTCCCCCATCAATCAGAAACCCATTAATCAGACGCCCATCAATCAGACTCCCATCTGTCAGACTCGCATCAATCGGACCACCATCAATCAGACCCCCATCAATGAGGCCCCCATCAATCAGACTCCCATCAATCAGACTCCCTTCAATTAGATTCCCATCAATCAGACTCCCAACAATCAGACTCCCATCAATCAGACCCCCATCAATCAGACTCCCATCAATCAGACCCCCATCAATCAGAACCTCATAAATCAGACTCCGATCAATCAGACCCCCATCAGTCAGACCCGCATCTATCAAGCCCCCATCAATCAGAGTCCCATCAATCAGACTCCCTTCAATCAGATTCCCATCAATCAGACTACCATCAATCAGACTCCCATCAATCAGACCCCCATCAATCAGAACCTCATAAATCAGACTCCGATCAATCAGACCCCCATCAGTCAGACCCGCATCAATCAAGCCCCCATCAATCAGACTCCCATCAATCAGACTCCCTTCAATCAGATTCCCATCAATCAGACTCCCATCAATCAGACTCCCATCAATCAGACCCTCATCAATCAGTTCCCAAGAATCAGACTCACATCATCAGACTCCGAACAATCAGACTCGCATCAATCAGACTGCCATCAATCAGACCCACATCAATCAGTGTACCATCAATCAGACCCCCATCAATCAGACCCCCATCAATCAGACTTCCATCAATCAGACCCCCATCAATCAGACCCCCATCAATCAGATCCCCATCAATCAGACGCCCATCAATCAGAACCCCATCTATCAGACCACCGTCAATCAGAACCCCGTCAATCAGACCCCCAACAATCAGACCCCATCAATCAGACTCCCATCAATCAGACCCCATCAATAAGTCCCCTATCAATCAGAACCACATCAATAAGACCCCATCAATCAGACCTCCATCAATCAGACCCCCATCAATCAGAACCCCATCAATAAGTCCCCCATCAATCAGACTCCCATCCATCAGAGTCCCATCATTCAGATCTCCATTAATCAGACCCCCATCAATCAGACCTCCATCAATCAGACCCCCATCAATCAAAACCCCATCAATCAGAACCCCATCAATCATACCCCAATCAATCAGGCCGCCATCAATCAGACGCCCATCAATCAGAACCCCATCAATCATATCACCATCAATCTGACCCTCATCAATCAGACCTCCATCAATCATACCCCAATCAATCAGACCTCCATCAATCAGACCCCCATCAATCAGACCCCCATCAATCAGAAACCCATCAATCAGATCTCCATCAATCAGACCCCCATCAATGAGACGCCCATCAATCAGAAGCCCATCAATCAGACCACCATCAATCAGACCCCATCAATAAGTCCCCTATCAATCAGAACGACATCAATAAGACCCCATCAATCAGACCTCCATCAATCAGACCCCCATCAATCAGAACCCCATCAATAAGTCCCCCATCAATCAGACTCCCATCCATCAGAGTCCCATCATTCAGATCTCCATTAATCAGACCCCCATCAATCAGACCTCCATCAATCAGACCCCCATCAATCAAAACCCCATCAATCAGAACCCCATCAATCATACCCCAATCAATCAGGCCGCCATCAATCAGACGCCCATCAATCAGAACCCCATCAATCATATCACCATCAATCTGACCCTCATCAATCAGACCTCCATCAATCATACCCCAATCAATCAGACCTCCATCAATCAGACCCCCATCAATCAGACCCCCATCAATCAGAAACCCATCAATCAGAACCCCATCAATCAGATCACCATCAATCTGACCCTCATCAATCAGACCCCCATCAATCAGACACCAACAATCAGACTCCCATCAATCAGACCCCAATCAATCTGACTCCCATCAATCAGTCCCTCATCAATAAATCCCCCTCAATCAGCCCCCCTCAACCACACGCCCTCAATTAGATCTTCATCAATAGGGCCCCCATCAATCAGACCCCCATCAATCTGACCCCCATCAATCAGACCTCCATCAATCAGAAACCATCAAATTGACCCCAATCAATCAGACCCCCATCATTCAGACCCCCATCAATCAGACCCCCGTCAATCAGACCCCCATGAATCAGACCCCAAACAATCAGACCCCAATAATCAGAACCCATCAATCAGACCCCCATCAATCAGACACCAACAATCAGACTCCCATCAATCAGACCCCCATCAATCTGACTCCCATCAATCAGTCCCTCATCAATAAATCCCCCTCAATCAGCCCCCCTCAACCACACGCCCTCAATTAGATCTTCATCAATAGGGCCACCATCAATCAAACCTCCATCAATCAGAAACCATCAAATTGACCCCAATCAATCAGACCCCAATCAATCAGAACCTCATCAATCAGACCCCCATCAATCCGACCCCCATCAATCAGGCCCCCATCAATCAGACTCCCATCAATCAGACTCCCTTCAATCAGATTCCCATCAATCAGACTCCCAACAATCAGACTCCCATCAATTAGAGCCCCATCAATCAGACTCCCATCAATCAGACTCCCATCAATCAGATTCCCAAGAATCAGACCCCCATTAATCAGTCCCCCATCAGTCAGACCCCATCAATCAGACCCCCATCAATCAGACCCCAAACAATCAGACCCCAACAATCAGAACCCATCAATCAAACCCCCATCAATCAGACTCCCAACAATCAGACTCCCATCAATCAGACCCCCATCAATCTGACTCCCATCAATCAGTCCCTCATCAATAAATCCCGCTCAATCAGCCCCCCTCAACCACACGCCCTCAATTAGATCTTCATCAATAGGGCCCCCATCAATCAGACCCCCATCAATCTGACCCCCATCAATCAGACCTCCATCAATCAAATGTCAATCATTCTGATCCCCATCAATCAGCCCACCGTCAATCAGACTCCCATCTATCATACTCCTATCAATCAGACTCACATGAATCATCCTCCCATTAATCAGACCTCCATCAATCAGACTCCCATCAACCAGACTCCCGTCAATCAGAACCCCATCAATCAGCCCCCCGAAATCAGACCCAAACAATCAGTCTCTATCAATCAGACTCCCATCAATCAGATCCCCATTAATCAGACCCCCATCAATCAGACCCCCATCAATCAGAACCTCATCAATCAGACTCCCATCAATCAGACCCCCATCAATCAGACCACCATCAATCAGACCCCCATCAATCAGACCCCCATCAATCAGACCCCCATTAATCAGGCACCCATCAATCAGACCCCTATCAATCAGACCCCCATCAATCAGACCACCATCAATCAGACCCCCATCAATCAGACCCCCATCAATCAGACCACCATCAATCAGACCCCCATCATTCAGACCCCCATCAATCAGACTCCTATCAAACAGAACCTCATCAATCAGACTCCCATCAATCAGAACCCCATCAATCAGACCACCATCAATCAGACCGCCATCATTCAGACCCCCATCAATCAGACTCTCATCAATCAGTACCCCATCAATCAGACCCCCATCAATCAGACCACCATCAATCAGACCCCCATCATTCAGACCCCCATCAATCAGACTCCTATCAAACAGAACCTCATCAATCAGACTCCCATCAATCAGAACCCCATCAATCAGACCACCATCAATCAGACCGCCATCATTCAGACCCCCATCAATCAGACTCTCATCAATCAGTACCCCATCAATCAGACTCGGATCAATCAGACCCCCATCAATCAGACCACCATCAATCAGACCCCCATCATTAAGACCCCCATCAATCAGACTCCCATCAATCAGAACCTCATCAATCAGACTCCCATCAATCAGAACCCCATCAATCAGACCACCATCAATCAGACCGCCATCATTCAGACCCCCATCAATCAGATTCCCATCAATCAGACTCCCATCAATCAGTCCCCCATCAATCAGACCCCATCAATGAGGCCAACATCAATCAGACTCGCATCAATCAGTCCCCCATCAATCAGACCCCATCAATCAGACCCCCATCAATCAGTCCCCCATCAATTACATCCTCAAAAATCAGACCACCATCAATTAGACCCCCTTCTATCAGACCCTCATCAATCAGACCACCATGAATCAGACCATCGGCAATCAGCCCCATATCAATCAGACACCCATCAATCAGAACCACAACAATCAGACCACCATCAATCAGACCCCCATCAACCATTGCCCCGTTAATCATTCCACATCTATCAGACCCCATTCAAGCAGACCCTCAACAATCAGACACCCATCAATCAGACCTCCATTGAAACATAGAAACATAGAAAATAGATGCAGGAGTCTGCCATTCGGCCCCTGGAGTCTGCACCGCCATTCAATAAGATCATGGCTGATCAGACCCCCATCACTCAGACCCCCATCACTCAGACCCCCATCACTCAGACCCCCACCACTCAGACCCCCATCACTCAGACGCCCATCAATCAGACACCCATCAATCTGAACCCACTAATCAGGCCAGATCATTCTGCCCCTATCAGTCAGACACTATCAATCAGACACCATCAATCAGAGGCCCATCAGTTGGACCCCCTATCAATCAGACCCCCATCAAACAGACCCCTATGAATCAGACCTCCAACCATCAGAACCTCATCACTCAGACCGCTATCATTCAGACCACATTAAACAGATTTCTATCAATCAGACACCCATCAATAAAAGCCCCATCAATCAGACCGCCTACAACAGACCACCATCAAACATTCCAACAATCAGACCCCATCTATCAGACCCTCATCAATCAGACCACCATAATCAGACCCTCCTCAATCAGACCACCATCAATCAGAGCCTTTTCATTCAGACTCTCATCAATCAGACGCACATCAACCAGACCCCTATGAATCAGATATTCAACCATCAGAACCTCATCACTCAGACCACTATCATTCAGACCACATTAAACAGATTTCCATCAATCAGACCCCCTTCAATCAGACCACCATCAAAAATTCCAACAATCAGACCCCATCAATCAGACCCTCAACAAACAGACCACCATCAATCAGAGCCTCATCAATCAGACCACCATCAATCAGAGCCTTATCAATCACACCACCATCAATCAGAGCCTTATCAATCACACCACTATCAATCAGACCCTCATCAATCAGGCCATCGTCAATCAGAACCTTCTCAATCAGACCACCATCAATCAGACCCCCATCAATCAGACCCACATCAACCAGACCCCCATCAATTAGTCCCCATCAATCAGATCCCCATCAGTAAGATCACCATCATTTAGGCCCCCATCAATCAGACCAAATCAATCAGACCACAAACAAACACACCTCATCAATCAAAGCCCATCAAAAAAATCGCATGAATCAGATGCCCATCAAACATACCCCATCAATCATACACCCATCAATCAAATCCCATCTTTCAAACAATAAAAATCAGACGCCATCTATTCGACCCCATGAATCAACTCCCATCACTGAAGCCCCAAACATTCAGAGCTTGTCAATCAGACCCCTATCAATCAGTCCATCATCAATCATACCCACATCAATCAGACTCCCATCAATCGGACCCTCATCAATTATATCGACATCAGTCTGATCCCCATAATTCGTAGCGTATCAATGAGATACCATTTGTAATAGGACCATCCATTACTCCTCATCAATCAGACCCCAATCAAACATCCATCATCAATCAGACCATATCAATCAGACACCATCAGACAGACCCCCATCAATCAGACCCCACCAATCAGAACGTAATCAATCAGAACGCGATCAATGATAGTCCCATCAATCATAGTCCCATCAATCAGACCCCCATCATTCAGACTCCCAACAATCAGACCACCATCAATCAAACCCCAATTAATCAGTCCGCCATCAATCAGACCCCCATCAATCAGACTCCCATCAATTAGACTCCCTTCAATCAGAATCCCATCAATCAGACTCCCAACAATCAGACTTCCATCAATCAGACACCCATTAATCAGTCCCACATCAGTCAGACCCCATCAATCAGACCCCCATTAATCAGACTCCCATCAATCAGACCCCAAACAATCAGACCCCAAACAATCAGACCCCAACAATCAGAACCCATCAATCAGACCCCCATCAATCAGACCCCAACAATCAGACTCCCATCAATCAGACCCCCATCAATCTGACTCCCATCAATCAGTCCCTCATCAATCAAATCCCCTCAAACAGCCCCCCACAACCACACCGCCTCAATTAGATCTTCATCAATAGGACCCCCACCAATCAGAATCCCATCAATCAGATCCCCATTAATCAGACCCGCATCAATCAGACCCCCATCAATCAGAACCTCATCAATCAGACCACCATCAATCAGACCCCCATCAATCAGGCCCCCATCAATCAGACTCCCATCAATCAGACTCCCTTCAATCAGATTCCCATCAATCAGACTCCCAACAATCAGACTCCCATCAATCAGACCCCCATCAATCAGACTCCCATCAATCAGACTCTCTTCAACAGATTCCCATCAATTAGACCCCCATTAATCAGTCCCCCATCAGTCAGACCCCATCAGTCAGACCCCCATCAATCAGACCCCAAACAATCAGACCCCAAAAATCCGAACCCATCAATCAGACCCCCATCAATCAGACCCCATCAATCAGACTCCCATCAATCAGACCCCCATTAAACAGACTCCCAACAATCAGACTCCCATCAATCAGACCACCATTAATCAGTCCCCCAACAATCAAGCCACCATCAATCAGGCTCCCATCAGTCAGACTCCCATCAATCAGACTCCCAACAATCAGACCCCCATTAATCAGTCCCCCATCAGTCAGACCCCATCAATCAGACCCCCGTCAATCAGACCCCAATCAATCAGACCCCAAACAATCAGACCCCAACAATCAGAACCCATCAATCAGACCCCCATCAATCAGAGCTCCATCAATCAGACCACCATCAATCCGACCACCATCAAACAGACTCCCATCAATCAGACTCCCATCATTCAGATCCCCATCAAACAGACCCCGTCAATCAGACTTCCATCTATCATACTCAGATCAATCAGACTCACATGAACCATCCTCCCATCAATCAGACTCCCATCAATCAGACCATCATCAATCAGACCTCCATCAATCAGACCCCCATCAATCAGATCCCATTCAATCAGTCCCCCATCAATTACACCCTCAACAATCAGACCACAATCAATTAGATCCCCTTCTATCAGACCCTCATCAATCAGACCACCATGAATCAGACCATCGGCAATCAGCCCCATATCAATCAGACCCCCATCAATCAGAGCCACATCAATCAGTCCCGATCAATCAGACCTTAATGCATAGTGCCATATTAATCATACCACAATCAATCAGACGCTCATCAAACAGACCCCCATCAATCAGACCACCATCAATCAGACCCCCATCAACCATTGCCCCGTTAATCATTCCACATCAATCAGACCCCATTCAAGCAGACCCTCAACAATCAGACACCCATCAATCAGACCTCGATAGAAATATAGAAACATAGAAAATAGATGCA
Organism: Pristiophorus japonicus; assembly: GCF_044704955.1. Taxonomy (NCBI): domain Eukaryota; kingdom Metazoa; phylum Chordata; class Chondrichthyes; family Pristiophoridae; genus Pristiophorus; species Pristiophorus japonicus. Next base: position 12,019,877 of record NC_092008.1, read on the forward strand.
GGAGTCGGCCATTCGGCCCCTAGAGTCTGCACCGCCATTCAATAAGATCATGGCTGATCAGACCCCCATTACTCAGACCCCCATCACTCAGACCCCCATCACTCAGACGCCCATCACTCAGACGCCCATCAATCAGACACCCATCAATATGAACCCATCAATCAGACCAGATCATTCTGCCCCTATCAGTCAGACACCATCAATCAGACACCATCAATCAGAGGCCCATCAGTTGGACCCCCATCAATCAGACCCCATCAAACAGACCCCTATGAATCAGACCTCCAACCATCAGAACCTCATCACTCAGACCACTATCATTCAGACCACATTAAACAGATTTCTATCAATCAGACGCCCATCAATAAAAGCCCCATCAATCAGACCGCCTTCAACAGACCACCATCAAACATTCCAAAAATCTGACCCCATCAATCAGACCCTCCTCAATCAGACCACCATCAATCAGAGCCTTTTCATTCAGACCACCATCAATCAGACCCCCATCAATCAGACCCACATCAACCAGACACATATGAATCAGATATCCAACCATCAGAACCTCATCACTCAGACCAATATCATTCAGACCACATTAAACAGATTTCCATCAATCAGACACCATTCAATCAGACCACCGTCAATCAGAGCCTTCTCAATCAGACCACCATCAATCAGACCCCCATCAATCAGACCCACATCAACCAGACCCCCATCAATTAGAACCCCATCAATCAGACCCCATCAATTAGTCCCCATCAACGAGACCCCCATCAGTAAGATCACCATCATTTAGGCCCCCATCAATCAGACCAAATCAATCAGACCACGAACAAACACACCTCATCAATCAAAGCCCATCAATAAAATCGCATGAATCAGATGCCCATCAAACATACCCCATCAATCATACACCCATCAATCAAACCCCATCTTTCAAACAATAAAAATCAGACGCCATCTATTAGACCCCATGAATCAACTCCCATCACTGAAGCCCCAAACATTCAGAGCTGGTCAACCAGACCCCTATCAATCATACCATCATCAACTATACCCACATCAATCAGACTCCCATCAATCGGACCCACATCAATTATATCGACATCAGTCTGATCCCCATAATTCGTACCGTATCAATGAGATACCATTTGTAATAGGACCATCCATTATTCCTCATCAATCAGACCCCAATCAAATATCCATCATCAATCAAACCATATCAATCAGACACCATCAGACAGACCCCCATCAATCAGATTCCATCAATCAGAACGCAATCAATCAGAACCCGATCAATCAGACCCCCATCATTCAGACTCCCATTAATCAGACTCACATCAATCAGACTCACATCAATCAGACTCACATCAATCAGACTCACATCAATCAGACCCCCATCAATCAGACTCCCATCAATCAGACCCCCACCAATCAGACCCCCATCAATCAGACCCCTATTAATCAGTCCCCCATCAATCAGACCCCCATCAATCAGACTCCCATCAATCAGACTCCGTTCAATCAGAATCCCATCAATCAGACTCCCAACAATCAGACTCCCATCAATGAGACCCCCATTAATCAGTCCCCCAAAAATCAGACCACCAACAATCAGGCTTATATCAATCAGACTCCCATCAATCAGACTCCTATCATTCAGACCCCCATTAATCAGTCCGCCATCAGTCAGACAGAATCAATCAGACCCCCATTAATCAGACCACCATCAATCAGATCCCAAACAATCAGACCTCAACAATAAGAACCCATCAATCAGACCCCCATCAATCAGACCCCCATCAATCTGACTCCCATCAATCAGTCCCTCATCAATCAAATCCCCTCAAACAGCCCCCTCAACCAAATCCCCTCAATTAGATCTTCATCAATAGGATCCCCATCAATCAGACCCCCATCAATCAGACCCCCATCAATCAGACATCCATCAAACAGAGCCCCATCAATCAGACCACCATCAATCAGACTTCCATCAATCAGACTCCCATCATTCAGACCCCCATCAATCAGACCACCATCAATCAGACTCCCATCTATCATACTCCCATCAATCAGACTCACATGAATCATACTCCCATCAATCAGACCTCCATCAATCAGACTCCCATCAATCAGATTCCCATCAATCAGACCCCCATTATCAGTCCCCCATCAATCAGACCCCCATCAATCAGACTCCCATCAATCAGAATCCCTTCAATGAGTTTCCCATCAATCAGACTCCCAACAATCGGTTTCCCATCAATCAGACTCCCAACAATCAGACTCCCATCAATCAGACCCCCATTAATCAGTCCCCCAACAATCAGGCCATCATCAATCACCTCCCATCAGTCAGACTCCCATCAATCCGAACCCGATAAATTAGACCCCCATGAATCACACTCCCATCCATCAGATTACCATCAATCAGACCCCCATCAATTAGACCCCCATCAATCAGGGCCCCATCAATCAGACCCACATCAATCAAACCCCCATCAATCAGACTCCCATTCATCACATTCCCATCAATTAGACAGCCATCAATCAGACTCCCATCAATCAGACCCCCATCATTCAGACCCCCATCAATCAGACCCACATCAATTAGACCCCATCAATCAGACTCACATCAATCAAACTCACATCAACCAGACCCCCATCAATCAGACATCCATCAATCAGAATCCCATTCATCAGACTCCCATCAATCAGACTCCCATCGTTCCGACTCCCATCAATTCGACCCCCATCAATTAGACCCCCATCAATCAGACTCCCATCAATCAGACTCCCATCAATCAGACTCCCATCAATTAGACCCCCATCAATCAGACTCTATTCCATCAGACTCCCATCAATCAGAACCCGATCGATTAGACCCCCATGAATCACAATCGCATCCATCAGATTACCATCAATCAGAACCCGATCAATTAGACCCCCATCAATCAGATCCCATCAATTAGACCCCCATCAATCAGGCCCCCATCAATCAGACCCACATCAATCAAACCCGCATCAATCAGACTCCCATTCATCACACTCCCATCAATCAGACAGCCATCAATCAGACTCCCACTAATCAGACCCCCATCATTCAGACCCCCATCAATCAGACCCCCATTAATTAGACCCCATCAATCAGACTCACATCAATCAAACTCACATCAACCAGACCCCCATCAATCAGACATCCATCAATCAGACTCCCATTCATCAGACTCCCATCCATTCGACCCCCCATCAATCAGACTCCCATCAATCAGACATCCATCAATCAGACTCCCATCAATCAGACTCCCATCAATCAGACTCCCATCAATCAGACCCCCATCAATCAGGCCCCATCAATCAGACCCATTTCAATCAGACCCCCATCAATCAGACCCCATCAATCAGCATCCATCAATCAGACCCACATCAATCAGACCCCATTCAATTAGACCGCCATCAATCAGACCCCCATCAATCAGACAACCATCAGACTCCCATCAATCAGACTCCCATCAATCAGACCCCCATCAATCAGACCCCCATCAATTAGACCCCCATCAATCAGACGCACATCAATCGACTCCCATCAATTCGACACCCATCACTTAGACCCCCATCAAACAGATTCCCATCCATCAGACTCTCATCAATGAGACCCCCATCAATCAGACTCCCATTAATTCGACACCCATCACTTAGACCCCCATCAACCAGATTCCCATCCGACAGACTCTCATCAATGAGACCCCCATCAATTAGATCCCCATCGATCAGACACTCATCAATCAGACACCCATCCATCAGAATCCCATCAATCAGATTCCCATCAATTAAACCCCATCAATCAGACTCCCATCCATCAGACTCCCATCAATCAGACCCCCATCAATCAGAACCCCATCAATCAGACTCCCATCAATTAGACCCCCATCAATCAGACTCCCATCAATCAGACACCCATCAATCAGAACCGCATCAATCAGAACCCCATCAATCAGACTCCTATCAATTAGACCCCCATCAATTAGACCCCCATCAATCAGACTCCCATGCATCAGACTCCCATCAATTAGACCCCCATCAATCAGAATCTATTCCATCAGACTCCCATCAATCAGAACCCGATCAATTAGACCCCCATCAATCAGACTCCCATCCATCAGATTACCATCAATCAGACCCCCATCAATTAGACCCCCATCAATCAGACCCCCATCAATTAGACCCCCATCAATCAGACCCGCATCAATCAGACCCACATCAATCAAAACCCCATCAATCAGACTCCCATTCATCACACTCCCATCAATCAGACAGCCATCAATCAGACTCCCATCAATCAGACCCCCATCATTCAGACCCCCATCAATCAGACCCCCATCAATTAGACCCCATCAATCAGACTCACATCAATCAAACTCACATCAACCAGAATCCCATCAATCAGACATCCATCAATCAGACTCCCATTCATCAGACTCCAATCAATCAGACTCCCATCATTCAGACTCCCATCAGTTCGACCCCCATCAATCAGACTCCCATCAATCAGACTCCCATCGTTCCGACTCCCATCAATTCGACCCCCATCAATTAGACCCCCATCAATCAGACTCCCATCAATCAGACTCCCATCAATCAGACTCCCATCAATCAGACTCCCGTCAATTAGACCCCCATCAATCAGAATCTATTCCATCAGACTCCCATCAATCAGAACCCGAACAATTAGACCCCCATGAATCACACTCCCATCCATCAGATTACCATCAATCAGAACCCGATCAATTAGACCCCCATCAATCAGACCCCCATCAATTAGACCCCCATCAATCAGGCCCCCATCAATCAGACCCACATCAATCAAACCCGCATCAATCAGACTCCCATTCATCACACTCCCATCAATCAGACAGCCATCAATCAGACTCCCACTAATCAGACCCCCATCATCCAGACCCCCATCAATCAGACCCCCATTAATTAGACCCCATCAATCAGACTCACATCAATCAAACTCACATCAACGAGACCCCCATCAATTAGACCCCCATCAATCAGGCCCCCATCAATCAGACCCACATCAATCAAACCCGCATCAATCAGACTCCCATTCATCAGACTCCCATCAATTCGACCCCCATCAATCAGACTCCCATCAATCAGACCCCCATCAATCAGGCCCCATCAATCAGACCCGTTTCAATCAGACCCCCATCAATCAGACCCCCATCAATCAGCATCCATCAATCAGACCCACATCAATCAGACCCCATTCAATTAGACCGCCATCAATCAGACCCCCATCATTCTGACAACCATCAATCAGACTCCCATCAATCAGACTCCCATCAATCAGACCCCCATCAATCAGACCCCCATCAATTAGACCCCCATCAATCAGACGCACATCAATCAGAATCCCATCAATTCGACACCCATCACTTAGACCCCCATCAACCAGATTCCCATCCATCAGACTCTCATCAATGAGACCCCCATCAATCAGACTCCTATCAATTCGACACCCATCACTTAGACCCCCATCAACCAGATTCCCATCCATCAGACTCTCATCAATGAGACCCCCATCAATTAGACCCCCATCGATCAGACACTCATCAATCAGACACCCATCCATCAGAATCCCATCAATCAGATTCCCATCAATTAAACCCCATCAATCAGACTCCCATCCATCAGACTCCCATCAATCAGACCCCCATCAATCAGAACCCCATCAATCAGACTCCCATCAATTAGACCCCCATCAATCAGACTCCCATCAATCAGACCCCCATCAATCAGAACCGCATCAATCAGAACCCCATCAATCAGACTCCTATCAATTAGACCCCCATCAATTAGACCCCCATCAATCAGACTCTATTCCATCAGACTCCCATCAATCAGAACCCGATCAATTAGACCCCCATCAATCAGACTCCCATCCATCAGATTACCATCAATCAGACCCCCATCAATTAGACCCCCATCAATCAGACCCCCATCAATTAGACCCCCATCAATCAGACCCGCATCAATCAGACCCACATCAATCAAACCCCCATCAATCAGACTCCCATTCATCACACTCCCATCAATCAGACAGCCATCAATCAGACTCCCATCAATCAGACCCCCATCATTCAGACCCCCATCAATCAGACCGCCATCAATTAGACCACATCAATCAGACGCACATCAATCAAACTCACATCAACCAGAACCCCATCAATCAGACATCCATCAATCAGACTCCCATTCATCAGACTCCAATCAATCAGACTCCCATCATTCAGACTCCCATCAATTCGACCCCCATCAATCAGACTCCCATCAATCAGACTCCCATCAATCAGACTCCCATCAATCAAACCCCCATCAATCAGACCCACATCAATCAGACAACCATCAATCAGACTCACATCAATCAGACTCCCATCAATCAGAGCCCCATCAATCAGACCCGCATCAATTAGACGCCCATCTATCAGACGCCCATCAATCAGACCGCTACCAATTAGACCCCCATTAATCAGACCCCCATCAATCAGAGTCCCATCAAACAGACTCCCATCAATCAGACTCCCAACAATCAGACCTCCATCAATCAGACCGCCATTAATTACACCCCCATCAATTAGACCCCCATCAATCAGACCCCCATCAATTAGACCCCCATCAATCAAACTCACATCCATCAGACTCCCATCAATCAGGGCCCCATCAAGTAGACCCCCATCAATCAGACTCCCATCCATCAGACTCCCATCAATCAGACCCCCATCAATTAGACCCCCATCAATCAGACTCCCATCCATCAGAGTCCCATGAATCAGACCCTCATCAATTAGACCCCCACCAATCAGACCCCCATCAATTAGACCCCCATCAATCACACCCCCTTCAATCAGACCCCATCAATCAGATTCCGATTCTTCAGACTCCCATTAATTAGACCCCCATCAATCATCCCCCGTCAATCAGACCCCCATCAATCAGACTCCCATCAATCAGACTCCCATCAATCAAACTCACATCAATCAGACCCCGATCAATCAGACCCCCATCAATCAGACTCCCATTATTCTGACCCCCATCAATCAGACTCCCATCAATCAGACCCCTATCAATTAGAACCCCATCAATCAGACCCCCATCAATTAGACCGCCATAAATCAGACTCCCATCAATCAGACCCACATCAATCAGACTCACATCAAGCAGACACCTATTAATTAGACCCCCATCAATCAGTCCCCCATCAATCAGACTCACAACAACTAGACCCACATAAATTAGACCACCATCAATAAGACTCTCATCAATTAGACCTGCATCATTTAGAACCCCATCAATCAGACTCGCATAAATTATAAGCCCCATCCATCAGACTCCCATCAATCAGACCCCCATCAATCAGACTCCCATCAATCACACCCCCATGAATTAGACCCCCATTAATCAGACCCCCATCAATTAGACACTTATCAATCAGACACCCATCAATCAGAGCCACATCAATCAGACTCCCATCAATCAGACACCCATCAATCAGAGCCCCATCAATTAGACCCCCATCAATCAGACTTACAACAATTAGACCCACATCAATTAGACCCCCATCAATTAGACACTCATCAATCAGACACCCATCAATCAGAGCCACATCAATCAGACTCCCATCAATCAGACACCCATCAATTAGACTCTCAATCAGATCCCCATCAATCAGACTCCCATTATTCTGACCACCATCAATCAGACTCCCATCAATCAGACCCCATCAATCAGACTCCCATCAATCAGACCCCCATCAATTAGAACCCCATCAATCAGACCCCCATCAATTAGACCCCCATAAATCAGACTCCCATCAATCAGACACCCATTAATCAGACTCACATCAAGCAGACCCCCATCAATTAGACCCCCATCAATCAGTCCCCCATCAATCAGACTCACAACAACGAGACCCACATCAATTAGACCACCATCAATAAGACTCTCATCAATTAGACCTGCATCATTTAGAACCCCATCAATCAGACTCGCATAAATTATAAGCCCCATCCATCAGACTCCCATCAATCAGACCCCCGTCAATCAGACTCCCATCAATCAGACCCCCATCAAACAGAGCCCATCAATCAGACCGCATCAAATAGACCCCCATCAATCAGACTCCGATCAATTCGACACCCATCACTTAGACCCCCATCAATCAGACCCCCATCAATCAGACCCCATCAATCAGACTCCCATCAATCACACCCCCATCAATTAGACCCCCATCAATCAGACCCCCATCAATTAGACAGTCATCAATCAGACACCCATCAATCAGAGCCACAGCAATCAGATCCCCATCAATCAGACCCCCATCATTTAGAACCCCATCAATCAGACTCCCATAAATTATAAGCCCCAACCAACAGACCCCCTTCAATTAGACCCCCATCAATCGGACCCCCATCAATTAGACTCCCACCAATCAGACCCACATCAATTAGACACTCATCAATCAGACACCCATCAATCAGACCCCCATCAATTAGACACTCATCAATCAGACACCCATCAATCAGAACCCCATCAATCAGATCCCCATCAATCAGACCCCCATCAATCAGATTTCCATTATTCTGACCCCTATTAAACAGACCCCATCAATCAGACTCCCATCAATCAGACGCCCATCAATCAGACTCCCATCAATCAGACACACATCATTCGGAACCCATCAATTAATCCCCCATAAATCAGACTCCCATCAATCAGACCCCCATCGATCAGACTCCCAGCAAGCAGACCCCCATCAATTAGACCGCCATCAATCAGTCCCCCATCCATCAGACTCACAACAATTAGACCCACATCAATTAGACACCCATCAATCAGACTCTCATCAATCAGACCCCCATCATTTAGAACCCCATCAATAAGACTCCCATAAATTATAAGCCCCATCTATCAGACTCCCATCAATCAGACGCCCATCAATCAGACTCCCATCAATTCGACACCCATCACTTAGACCCCCATCAACCAGATTCCCATCCATCAGACTCTCATCAATGAGACCCCCATCAATTAGACCCCCATCGATCAGACACTCATCAATCAGACACCCATCCATCAGAATCCCATCAATCAGATTCCCATCAATTAAACCCCATCAATCAGACTCCCATCCATCAGACTCCCATCAATCAGACTCCCATCAATCAGACCCCCATCAATCAGAACCCCATCAATCAGAACCCCATCAATCAGACTCCCATCAATTCGACCCCCATCAATTAGACCCCCATCAATTAGACTCCCATGCATCAGACTCCCATCAATCAGACTCCCATCAATTAGACCCCCATCAATCAGACTCTATTCCATCAGACTCCCATCAATCAGAACCCGATCAATTAGACCCCCATGAATCAGACTCCCATCCATCAGATTACCATCAATCAGACCCCATCAATTAGACCCCCATCAATCAGACCCCCATCAATCAGACCCCCATCAATTAGACCCCCATCAATCAGACCCCCATCAATCAGACCCACATCAATCAAACCCCCATCAATCAGACTCCCATTCATCACACTCCAATCAATCAGACAGCCATCAATCGGACTCCCATCAATCAGACCCCCATCATTCAGACCCCCATCAATCAGACCCCCATCAATTAGATCCCATCAATCAGACTCACATCAATCAAACTCACATCAACCAGACTCCCATCAATCAGACATCCATCAATCAGACTCCCATTCATCAGACTCCCATCAATCAGACTCCCATCGTTCAGACTCCCATCAATTCGACCCCCATCAATCAGACCCATTTCAATCAGACCCCCATCAATCAGACCCCATCAATCAGCATCCATCAATCAGACCCACATCAATCAGACCCCATTCAATTAGACCGCCATCAATCAGACCCCCATCAATCAGACAACCATCAATCGGACTCCCATCAATCAAACTCCCATCAATCAGACCCCCATCAATCAGACCCCCATCAATTAGACCCCCATCAATCAGACGCCCATCAATCAGACTCCCATCAATTCGACACCCATCACTTAGACCCCCATCTACCAGATTCCCATCCATCAGACTATCATCAATGAGAGCCCCATCAATCAGACTCCCATCAATTCGACACCCATCACTTAGACCCCCATGAACCAGATTCCCATCCATCAGACTCTCATCAATGAGACCCCCATCAATTAGACCCCCATCGATCAGACACTCATCAATCAGACACCCATCCATCAGAATCCCATCAATCAGATTCCCATCAATTAAACCCCATCAATCAGACTCCCATCCATCAGACTCCCATCAATCAGACCCCCTTCAATCAGAACCCCATCAATCAGACTCCCATCAATGAGACCCCCATCAATCAGACTCCCATCAATTAGACCCCCATCAATCAGACTCCCATCAATTAGACCCCCATCAATTAGACCCCCATCAATCAGACTCCCAAGCATCAGACTCTCATCAATTAGACCCCCATCAATCAGACTCTATTCCATCAGACCCCCATCAATCAGAAACCGAGCAATTAGACCCCCATGAATCAGACTCCCATCCATCAGATTACCATCAATCAGACCCCCATCAATTAGACCCCCATCAATCAGACCCCCATCAATTAGACCCCCATCAATCAGACCCCATCAATCAGACGCACATCAATCAAACCCCCATCAATCAGACTCCCATTCATCACACTCCCATCAATCAGACAGCCATCAATCAGACTCCCATCAATCAGACCCCCATCATTCAGACCCCCATCAATCAGACCCCCATCAATTAGACCCCATCAATCAGACTCACATCAATCAAACTCACATCAACCAGACCCCCATCAATCAGACATCCATCAATCAGACTCCCATTCATCAGCCTCCCATCAATCAGACTCCCATCATTCAGACTCCCATCAATTCGACCCCCATAAATCAGACTCCCATCAATCAGACTCCCATCAATCAGACTCCCATCAATCAAACTCCCATCAATCAAGCCCCATCAATCAGACCTATTTCAATCAGACCCCCATCAATCAGATCCCATCAATCAGCATCCATCAATCAGACCCACATCAAGGAGACCCCATTCAATTAGACCGCCATCAATCAGACCCCCATCAATCGGACAACCATCAATCAGACTCCCATCAATCAGACTCCCATCAATCAGACCCCCATCAATCAGACCCCCATCAATTAGACCCCCATCAATCAGACGCCCATCAATCAGACCGCTACCAATTAGACCCCCATTAATCAGACCCCCATCAATCAGAGTCCCATCAAACAGACTCCCATCAATCAGACTCCCAACAATCAGACCTCCATCAATCAGACCGCCATCAATTACACCCCGATCATTTAGAACCCCATCAATCAGACCCCCATCAATTAGACCCCCATCAATCAAACTCACATCCATCAGACTCCCAAGAATCAGACCCTCATCAATTAGACCCCCACCAATCAGACCCCCATCAATTAGACCCCCATCAATCAGACCCCCTTCAATCAGACCCCCATCAATCAGATTCCGATTCTTCAGACTCCCATCAATTAGACCCCCATCAATCATCCCCCGTCAATCAGACCCCCATCAATCAGACTCCCATCAATCAGACTCCCATCAATCAAACTCCCATCAATCAGACCCCGATCAATCAGACCCCCATCAATCAGCCTCCCATCAATCAGACTCCCATCAATCAGATTCTCAATCAGACCCCCATCAATCAGACTCCCATTATTCTGACCACCATCAATCAGACCCCCCTCAATCAGACCAGATCAATAAGACTCCCATCAATCAGACCCCCATCAATTAGAACCCCATCAATCAGACCCCCATCAATTAGACCCCCATTAATCAGTCCCCCATCAATCAGACTCACAAAAACTGGACCCACATCAATTAGACCACCATCAATAAGACTCTCATCAATTAGACCCGCATCATTTAGAACTCCATCAATCAGACTCGCATGAATTATAAGCCCCATCCATCAGACTCCCATCAATCAGACCCCCATCAATCAGACTTCCATCAATCAGACCCCATCAATCAGATTCCCATCAATCACACCCCCATCAATTAGATCCCCATCAATCAGACCCCCATCAATTAGACACTCATCAATCAGGCACCCATCAATCACAGCCACATCAATCAGACTTACAACAATTAGACCCACTTCAATTAGACCCCCATCAATCAGACCTCCATCATTTAGAATCCCATCAATCAGACTCCCATAAATTATAAGCCCCAACCATCAGACCCCTTTCAATTAGACCCCTATCAATCAGATTCCCATCCATCAGACTCCCATCAATTAGACTCCCATCAATCAGACCCCCATAAATCAGACTCCCATCAATCAGACCCCCATCAATCAGACTCCCATTATTCTGAACACCATCAATTAGACCCCCATCAATCAGACCCCATCAATCAGAATCCCATCAATCAGAGCCCCATCAATTAGACACCCATCAATCAGACCCCCATCAATTAGACCCCCATAAATCAGACTCCCATCAATCAGACCCCCATCAATTAGACTCACATCAAGCTAACTACCATCAATTAGACCCCTATCAATCAGTCACCCATCAGACTCACAACAATCAGACCCACATCAATTAGACCCCCATCAATCAGACTCCCATCAATTATAAGCCCCATATATCAGACTCCCATCAATCAGACCCCCATCAATCAGACACCCATCAATCAGACCCCTATCAATCAGACTCCCATTATTCTGACGCCCATCAGTCAGACCCCCGTCAATCAGACCCCATCAATCAGACTCCCTTCAATCAGACCCCCATCAATCAGACTCCCATCAATTCGACACCCATCCGTCAGACCCGCATCAATTAGACCCCCATCCATCAGACTCCCATCCATCAGAATCCCATCAATCAGACTCCCATCAATTAAACCCCAATCAATCAGACTCCCATCCATCAGACTCCCACCAATCAGACTCCCATCAATCAGAACCCCATCAATCAGACTCCCATCAATTAGACCCCCTTCAATCAGATCCCCATCAATCAGACTCCCATCAATCAGACTCCCATCAATCAGAACCCCATCAATCAGAACCCCATCAACCAGACTCCCATCAATTAGACCCCCATCAATTAGACCCCATCAATCAGACTCACATCAATCAAACTCACATCAATCAGAACCCCATCAATCAGACATCCATCAATCAGACTCCCATTCATCACACTCCCATCAATCAGACCACCATCAATTCGACCCCCATCAATCAGACTCTCATCAATCAGACTCCCATCAATCAGACCCCCTTCAATCAGACCCCATCAATCAGACCCACTTCAATCAGACCCCCATCAATCAGACCCCATCAATCAGCATCCATCAATCAGACCCACATCAATCAGACCGCATTCAATTCGACGGCCATCAATCAGACCCCCATCAATCAGACACCCATCAATCAGACTCCCATCAATCGGACTGCCATCAATAAAACCCCCATCAATTAGACCCCCATCAATCAGAATCCCATCAATCAGACCGCTATCAATTAGACCCCCATCAATCAGACCCCCATCAATCAGAGTCCCATCAAACAGACTCCAATCAAACAGACTCCCATCAAACAGACTCCCATCAATCAGATTCCCAACAATAAGACCTCCATCAATCAGACCGCCATCAATTACACCCCCATCAATTAGACCCCCATCAATCAGTCCCCCATCACACTCACAACAATTAGACCCACATCAATTAGACCCCCATCAATCAGACTCTCATCATTCAGACCGATATCATTTAGAACCCCAACAATCAGACTTCCATCAATTATAAGCCCCATATATCAGACTCCCATCAATCAGACCGCCATCAATCAGACACCCATGAATCAGACCATCATCAATAAGACCCCCATTATTCTGACCCCCATCAGTCAGACACCCATCAATCAGACCCCATCAATCAGACGCCCATCAATCAGACCCCCATCAATCAGACCCCCATCAATCAGACACCCATCAATCAGACCCCCATCAATTAGACACTCATCAATCAGACACCCATCAATCAGAGCCCCATCAATCAGACCCCCATCAATCAGACCCCCATTAATCAGACTTCCATTATTCTGACCCTCATCAATCAGACCCCCATCAATCAGACCGCATCAATCAGACTCCCATCAATCAGACCCCCATAAATCAGACTCCCATCAATCAGTCCCCCATCAATCAGACTCACAACAATTAGACCCACATCAATTAGACCCCCATCAATCAGACTGTCATCAATCAGACCCCCATCATTTAGAACCCAATCAATCAGACTCCCATAAAATATCAGCCCCATCCATCAGACTTCCATCAATCAGACCCCCATCAATCAGACTCGCATCAATCAGACTCCCATCAATTCGACACCCATCACTTAGACCCCCATCAATCAGTCTCCCATCCATCAGACTCTCATCAATCAGACGCCCATCAATTAGACCCCCATCCATCACTCCCATCCATCAGAATCCCATCAATCAGATTCCCATCAATTAAACCCCCATCAATCAGACTCCCATCCATCAGACTCCCATCAATCAGACCCCCATCAATCAGAACCCCATCAATAACACTCCCATCAATCAGAACCCCATCAATCAGACCCCCATCAATTCGACCCCCATCAATTAGACCCCCATCAATCAGACACCCATCAATTAGACACATCAATTAGACACCCATCAATCAGGGCCCCATCAAACAGACTCCCATCATTCAGGTCCCCATCAATTAGAACCCCACCAATCAGACCCCCATCAATTAGACCCCCATCCATCAGACCCCCACCAATCAGATACCCATCAATTAGACACCCATCAATCAGACTCACATCGAGCTGACCACCATCAATTAGACCCCCATCAATCAGTCCCCCATCAGACTCACAACAATTAGACCCACATCAATTAGACCCCCATCAATCAGACTCTCATCAATCAGACCGATAACATTTACAACCCCAACAATCAGACTTCCATCAATTATAAGCCCCATATATCAGACTCCCATCAATCAGAACCCCATCAATCAGACACTCATCAATCAGACCATCATCAATCAGACTCCCATTATTCTGACCCCCATCAGTCAGACACCCATTAATCAGACTCCATCAATCAGGCTCCCATCAATCAGACCCCCATCAAACAGACCCCCATCAATCAGACACCCATCAATCAGACCCCCATCAATTAGCCACTCATCAATCAGACACCCATCAATCAGAGCCCCATCAATCAGACCCCCATCAATCAGACCCCCATTAATCAGACTTCCATTATTCTGACCCTCATCAATCAGACCCCCATCAATCAGACCCCATCAATCAGACTCCCATCAATCAGACCCCCATAAATCAGACTCCCATCAATCAGTCCCCCATCAATCAGACTCACAACAATTAGACCGCCATCATTCAGACCCCCATCAATCAGACTCTCATCAATCAGTACCCCATCAATCAGACTCCGATCAATCAGACCCCCATCAATCAGACCACCATTAATCAGACCCCCATCATTAAGACCCCCATCAATCAGACTCCCATCAATCAGAACCTCATCAATCAGACTCCCATCAATCAGAACCCCATCAATCAGACCACCATCAATCAGACCGCCATCAATCAGTCTCCCATCAATTACATCCTCAAAAATCAGACCACCATCAATTAGACCCCCTTCTATCAGACCCTCATCAATCAGACCACCATGAATCAGACCATCGGCAATCAGCCCCATATCAATCAGACACCCATCAATCAGAACCACAACAATCAGACCACCATCAATCAGACCCCCATCAACCATTGCCCCGTTAATCATTCCACATCTATCAGACCCCATTCAAGCAGACCCTCAACAATCAGACACCCATCAATCAGACCTCCATTGAAACATAGAAACATAGAAAATAGATGCAGGAGTCTGCCATTCGGCCCCTGGAGTCTGCACCGCCATTCAATAAGATCATGGCTGATCAGACCCCCATCACTCAGACCCCCATCACTCAGACCCCCATCACTCAGACCCCCACCACTCAGACCCCCATCACTCAGACGCCCATCAATCAGACACCCATCAATCTGAACCCACTAATCAGGCCAGATCATTCTGCCCCTATCAGTCAGACACTATCAATCAGACACCATCAATCAGAGGCCCATCAGTTGGACCCCCTATCAATCAGACCCCCATCAAACAGACCCCTATGAATCAGACCTCCAACCATCAGAACTTCATCACTCAGACCGCTATCATTCAGACCACATTAAACAGATTTCTATCAATCAGACACCCATCAATAAAAGCCCCATCAATCAGACCGCCAACAACAGACCACCATCAAACATTCCAACAATCAGACCCCATCTATCAGACCCTCATCAATCAGACCACCATAATCAGACCCTCCTCAATCAGACCACCATCAATCAGAGCCTTTTCATTCAGACTCTCATCAATCAGACGCACATCAACCAGACCCCTATGAATCAGATATTCAACCATCAGAACCTCATCACTCAGACCACTATCATTCAGACCACATTAAACAGATTTCCATCAATCAGACCCCCTTCAATCAGACCACCATCAAAAATTCCAACAATCAGACCCCATCAATCAGACCCTCAACAAACAGACCACCATCAATCAGAGCCTCATCAATCAGACCACCATCAATCAGAGCCTTATCAATCACACCACCATCAATCAGAGCCTTATCAATCACACCACTATCAATCAGACCCTCATCAATCAGGCCATCGTCAATCAGAGCCTTCTCAATCAGACCACCATCAATCAGACCCCCATCAATCAGACCCACATCAACCAGACCCCCATCAATTAGTCCCCATCAATCAGATCCCCATCAGTAAGATCACCATCATTTAGGCCCCCATCAATCAGACCAAATCAATCAGACCACAAACAAACACACCTCATCAATCAAAGCCCATCAATAAAATCGCATGAATCAGATGCCCATCAAACATACCCCATCAATCATACACCCATCAATCAAATCCCATCTTTCAAACAATAAAAATCAGACGCCATCTATTCGGCCCCATGAATCAACTCCCATCACTGAAGCCCCAAACATTCAGAGCTTGTCAATCAGACCCCTATCAATCAGTCCGTCATCAATCATACCCACATCAATCAGACTCCCATCAATCGGACCCTCATCAATTATATCGACATCAATCTGATCCCCATAATTCGTAGCGTATCAATGAGATACCATTTGTAATAGGACCATCCATTACTCCTCATCAATCAGACCCCAATCAAACATCCATCATCAATCAGACCATATCAATCAGACACCATCAGACAGACCCCCATCAATCAGACCCCACCAATCAGAACGTAATCATTCAGAACGCGATCAATCATAGTCCCATCAATCATAGTCCCATCAATCAGACCCCCATCATTCAGACTCCCAACAATCAGACCACCATCAATCAGACCCCAATTAATCAGTCCCCCATCAATCAGACCCCCATCAATCAGACTCCCATCAATTAGACTCCCTTCAATCAGAATCCCATCAATCAGACTCCCAACAATCAGACTTCCATCAATCAGACACCCATTAATCAGTCCGACATCAGTCAGACCCCATCAATCAGACCCCCATTAATCAGACTCCCATCAATCAGACCCCAAACAATCAGACCCCAAACAATCAGACCCCAACAATCAGACCCCCATTAATCAGACCACCATCAATCAGACCCCAAACAATCAGAACCCAACAATCAGAACCCATCAATCAGACCCCCATCAATCAGATCCCAACAATCAGACTCCCATCAATCAGACCCCCATCAATCTGACTCACATCAATCAGTCCCTCATCAATCAAATCCCCTCAAACAGCCCCCCACAACCACACCGCCTCAATTAGATCTTCATCAATAGGACCCCCACCAATCAGACTCCCATCAATCAGATCCCCATTAATCAGACCCGCATCAATCAGACCCCCATCAATCAGAACCTCATCAATCAGACCACCATCAATCAGACCCCCATCAATCAGGCCCCCATCAATCAGACTCCCATCAATCAGACTCCCTTCAATCAGATTCCCATCAATCAGACTCCCATCAATCAGACCCCCATCAATCAGACTCCCATCAATCAGACTCTCTTCAACAGATTTCCATCAATTAGACCCCCATTAATCAGTCCCCCATCAGTCAGACCCCATCAGTCAGACCCCCATCAATCAGACCCCAAACAATCAGACCCCAAAAATCCGAACCCATCAATCAGACCCCCATCAATCAGACCCCATCAATCAGACTCCCATCAATCAGACCCCCATTAAACAGTCCCCCATCAATCAGACCCCCATCAATCAGACTCCCATCAATCAGACTCCCTACAATCAGATTCCCATCAATCAGACTCCCAACAATCAGACTCCCATCAATCAGACCCCCAACAATCAAGCCACCATCAATCAGGCTCCCATCAGTCAGACTCCCATCAATCAGACTCCCAACAATCAGACCCCCATTAATCAGTCCCCCATCAGTCAGACCCCATCAATCAGACCCCCGTCAATCAGACCCCAATCAATCAGACCCCAAACAATCAGACCCCAACAATCAGAACCCATCAATCAGACCCCCATCAATCAGAGCTCCATCAATCAGACCACCATCAATCCGACCACCATCAAACAGACTCCCATCAATCAGACTCCCATCATTCAGATCCCCATCAAACAGACCCCGTCAATCAGACTTCCATCTATCATACTCAGATCAATCAGACTCACATGAACCATCCTCCCATCAATCAGACTCCCATCAATCAGACCATCATCAATCAGACCTCCATCAATCAGACCCCCATCAATCAGATCCCATTCAATCAGTCCCCCATCAATTACACCCTCAACAATCAGACCACAATCAATTAGATCCACTTCTATCAGACCCTCATCAATCAGACCACCATGAATCAGACCATCGGCAATCAGCCCCATATCAATCAGACCCCCATCAATCAGAGCCACATCAATCAGTCCCGATCAATCAGACCTTAATGCATAGTGCCATATTAATCATACCACAATCAATCAGACGCTCATCAAACAGACCCCCATCAATCAGACCACCATCAATCAGACCCCCATCAACCATTGCCCCGTTAATCATTCCACATCAATCAGACCCCATTCAAGCAGACCCTCAACAATCAGACACCCATCAATCAGACCTCGATAGAAATATAGAAACATAGAAAATAGATGCAGGAGTCGGCCATTCGGCCCCTAGAGTCTGCACCGCCATTCAATAAGATCATGGCTGATCAGACCCCCATTACTCAGACCCCCATCACTCAGACCCCCATCACTCAGACGCCCATCACTCAGACGCCCATCAATCAGACACCCATCAATCTGAACCCATCAATCAGACCAGATCATTCTGCACCTATCAGTCAGACACCATCAATCAGACACCATCAATCAGAGGCCCATCAGTTGGACCCCCATCAATCATACCCCATCAAACAGACCCCTATGAATCAGACCTCCAACCATCAGAACCTCATCACTCAGACCACTATCATTCAGACCACATTAAACAGATTTCTATCAATCAGACGCCCATCAATAAAAGCCCCATCAATCAGACCGCCTTCAACAGACCACCATCAAACATTCCAAAAATCTGACCCCATCAATCAGACCCTCCTCAATCAGACCACCATCAATCAGAGCCTTTTCATTCAGACCACCATCAATCAGACCCCCATCAATCAGACCCACATCAACCAGACACATATGAATCAGATATCCAACCATCAGAACCTCATCACTCAGACCAATATCATTCAGACCACATTAAACAGATTTCCATCAATCAGACACCATTCAATCAGACCACCGTCAATCAGAGCCTTCTCAATCAGACCACCATCAATCAGACCCCCATCAATCAGACCCACATCAACCAGACCCCCATCAATTAGAACCCCATCAATCAGACCCCATCAATTAGTCCCCATCAACGAGACCCCCATCAGTAAGATCACCATCATTTAGGCCCCCATCAATCAGACCAAATCAATCAGACCACGAACAAACACACCTCATCAATCAAAGCCCATCAATAAAATCGCATGAATCAGATGCCCATCAAACATACCCCATCAATCATACACCCATCAATCAAACCCCATCTTTCAAACAATAAAAATCAGACGCCATCTATTAGACCCCATGAATCAACTCCCATCACTGAAGCCCCAAACATTCAGAGCTGGTCAACCAGACCCCTATCAATCATACCATCATCAACTATACCCACATCAATCAGACTCCCATCAATCGGACCCACATCAATTATATCGACATCAGTCTGATCCCCATAATTCGTACCGTATCAATGAGATACCATTTGTAATAGGACCATCCATTACTCCTCATCAATCAGACCCCAATCAAACATCCATCATCAATCAGACCATATCAATCAGACACCATCAGACAGACCCCCATCAATCAGATTCCATCAATCAGAACGCAATCAATCAGAACCCGATCAATCAGACTCCCATCAATCATACTCCCATCAATCAGACTCACATCAATCAGACCCCCATCATTCAGACTCCCATCAATCAGACTCACATCAATCAGACTCACATCAATCAGACTCACATCAATCAGACTCACATCAATCAGACCCCCATCAATTAGACTCCCATCAATCAGACCCCCACCAATCAGACCCCCATCAATCAGTCCCCCATCAATCAGACCCCCATCAATCAGACTCCCATCAATCAGACTCTCTTCAATCAGAATCCCATCAATCAGACTCCCAACAATCAGACTCCCATCAATGAGACCCCCATTAATCAGTCCCCCAAAAATCAGACCACCATCAATCAGGCTTATATCAATCAGACTCCCATCAATCAGACTCCTATCATTCAGACCCCCATTAATCAGTCCGCCATCAGTCAGACAGAATCAATCAGACCCCCATTAATCAGACCACCATCAATCAGATCCCAAACAATCAGACCTCAACAATAAGAACCCATCAGTCAGACCCCCATCAATCAGACCCCCATCAATCTGAATCCATTCAATCAGTCCCTCATCAATCAAATCCCCTCAAACAGCCCCCTCAACCAAATCCCCTCAATTAGATCTTCATCAATAGGATCCCCATCAATCAGACCCCCATCAATCAGACCCCATCAATCAGACATCCATCAATCAGAGCCCCATCAATCAGACCACCATCAATCAGACTTCCATCAATCAGACTCCCATCATTCAGACCCCCATCAATCAGACCACCATCAATCAGACTCCCATCTATCATACTCCCATCAATCAGACTCACATGAATCATACTCCCATCAATCAGACCTCCATCAATCAGACTCCCATCAATCAGATTCCCATCAATCAGACCCCCATTATCAGTCCCCCATCAATCAGACCCCCATCAATCAGACTCCCATCAATCAGAATCCCTTCAATCAGTTTCCCATCAATCAGACTCCCAACAATCGGTTTCCCATCAATCAGACTCCCAACAATCAGACTCCCATCAATCAGACCCCCATTAATCAGTCCCCCAACAATCAGGCCACCATCAATCACCTCCCATCAGTCAGACTCCCATCAATCAGAACCCGATAAATTAGACCCCCATGAATCACACTCCCATCCATCAGATTACCATCAATCAGACCCCCATCAATTAGACCCCCATCAATCAGTCCCCATCAATCAGACCCACATCAATCAAACCCCCATCAATCAGACTCCCATTCATCACATTCCCATCAATCAGACGGCCATCAATCAGACTCCCATCAATCAGACCCCCATCATTCAGACCCCCATCAATCAGACCCACATCAATTAGACCCCATCAATCAGACTCACATCAACCTGAATCCCATTCATCAGACTCCCATCAATCAGACTCCCATCGTTCCGACTCCCATCAATTCGACCCCCATCAATTAGACCCCCATCAATCAGACTCCCATCAATCAGACTCCCATCAATCAGACTCCCATCAATTAGACCCCCATCAATCAGACTCTATTCCATCAGACTCCCATCAATCAGAACCCGATCGATTAGACCCCCATGAATCACAATCGTATCCATCAGATTACCATCAATCAGAACCCGATCAATTAGACCCCCATCAATCAGACCTCCATCAATTAGACCCCCATCAATCAGGCCCCCATCAATCAGACCCACATCAATCAAACCCGCATCAATCAGACTCCCATTCATCACACTCCCATCAATCAGACAGCCATCAATCAGACTCCCACTAATCAGACCCCCATCATTCAGACCCCCATCAATCAGACCCCCATTAATTAGACCCCATCAATCAGACTCACATCAATCAAACTCACATCAACCAGACCCCCATCAATCAGACATCCATCAATCAGACTCCCATTCATCAGACTCCCATCAATTCGACCCCCCATCAATCAGACTCCCATCAATCAGACATCCATCAATCAGACTCCCATCAATCAGACTCCCATCAATCAGACTCCCATCAATCAGACCCCCATCAATCAGGCCCCATCAATCAGACCCATTTCAATCAGACCCCCATCAATCAGACCCCATCAATCAGCATCCATCAATCAGACCCACATCAATCAGACCCCATTCAATTAGACCGCCATCAATCAGACCCCCATCAATCAGACAACCATCAGACTCCCATCAATCAGACTCCCATCAATCAGACCCCCATCAATCAGACCCCCATCAATTAGACCCCCATCAATCAGACGCACATCAATCGACTCCCATCAATTCGACACCCATCACTTAGACCCCCATGAAACAGATTCCCATCCATCAGACTCTCATCAATGAGACCCCCATCAATCAGACTCCCATCAATTCGACACCCATCACTTAGACCCCCATCAACCAGATTGCCATCCGTCAGACTCTCATCAATGAGACCCCCATCAATTAGATCCCCATCGATCAGACACTCATCAATCAGACACCCATCCATCAGAATCCCATCAATCAGATTCACATCAATTAAACCCCATCAATCAGACTCCCATCCATCAGACTCCCATCAATCAGACCCCCATCAATCAGAACCCCATCAATCAGACTCCCATCAATTAGACCCCCATCAATCAGACTCCTATCAATCAGACACCCATCAATCAGAACCGCATCAATCAGAACCCCATCAATCAGACTCCTATCAATTAGACCCCCATCAATTAGACCCCCATCAATCAGACTCCCATGCATCAGACTCCCATCAATTAGACCCCCATCAATCAGAATCTATTCCATCAGACTCCCATCAATCAGAACCCGATCAATTAGACCCCCATCAATCAGACTCCCATCCATCAGATTACCATCAATCAGACCCCCATCAATTAGACCCCCATCAATCAGACCCCCATCAATTAGACCCCCATCAATCAGACCCCCATCAATCAGACCCACATCAATCAAACCCCCATCAATCAGACTCCCATTCATCACACTCCCATCAATCAGACAGCCATCAATCAGACTCCCATCAATCAGACCCCCATCATTCAGACCCCCATCAATCAGACCCCCATCAATTAGACCCCATCAATCAGACTCCCATCAATCAGACATCCATCAATCAGACTCCCATTCATCAGACTCCAATCAATCAGACTCCCATCATTCAGACTCCCATCAATTAGACCCCCATCAATCAGACTCCCATCAATCAGACTCCCATCAATCAGACTCCCGTCAATTAGACCCCCATCAATCAGAATCTATTCCATCAGACTCCCATCAATCAGAACCCGATCAATTAGACCCCCATGAATCACACTCCCATCCATCAGATTATCATCAATCAGAACCCGATCAATTAGACCCCCATCAATCAGACCCCCATCAATTAGACCCCCATCAATCAGGCCCCCATCAATCAGACCCACATCAATCACACCCGCATCAATCAGACTCCCATTAATCACACTCCCATCAATCAGACCCACATCAATCAAACCCGCATCAATCAGACTCCCATTCATCACACTCCCATCACTCAGACAGCCATCAATCAGACTCCCACTAAACAGACCCCCATCATTCAGACCCCCATCAATCAGACCCCCATTAATTAGACCCCATCAATCAGACTCACATCAATCAAACTCACATCAACCAGACCCCCATCAATCAGACTCCCATCAATCAGACCCCCATCAATCAGGCCCCATCAATCAGACCCGTTTCAATCAGACCCCCATCAATCAGACCCCCATCAATCAGCATCCATCAATCAGACCCACATCAATCAGACCCCATTCAATTAGACCGCCATCAATCAGACCCCCATCATTCTGACAAACATCAATCAGACTCCCATCAATCAGACTCCCATCAATCAGACCCCCATCAATCAGACCTCCATCAATTAGACCCCCATCAATCAGACGCACATCAATCAGAATCCCATCAATTCGACACCCATCACTTAGACCCCCATCAACCAGATTCCCATCCATCAGACTCTCATCAATGAGACCCCCATCAATCAGACTCCCATCAATTCGACACCCATCACTTAGACCCCCATCAACCAGATTCCCATCCATCAGACTCTCATCAATGAGACCCCCATCAATTAGACCCCCATCGATCAGACACTCATCAATCAGACACCCATCCATCAGAATCCCATCAATCAGATTCCCATCAATTAAACCCCATCAATCAGACTCCCATCCATCAGACTCCCATCAATCAGACCCCCATCAATCAGAACCCCATCAATCAGACTCCCATCAATTAGACCCCCATCAATCAGACTCCCATCAGTCAGACCCCCATCAATCAGAACCGCATCAATCAGAACCCCATCAATCAGACTCCTATCAATTAGACCCCCATCAATTAGACCCCCATCAATCAGACTCCCATGCATCAGACTCCCATCAATTAGACCCCCATCAATCAGACTCTATTCCATCAGACTCCCATCAATCAGAACCCGATCAATTAGACCCCCATCAATCAGACTCCCATCCATCAGATTACCATCAATCAGACCCCCATCAATTAGACCCCCATCAATCAGACCCCCATCAATTAGACCCCCATCAATCAGACCCGCATCAATCAGACCCACATCAATCAAACCCCCATCAATCAGACTCCCATTCATCACACTCCCATCAATCAGACAGCCATCAATCAGACTCCCATCAATCAGACCCCCATCATTCAGACCCCCATCAATCAGACCGCCATCAATTAGACCACATCAATCAGACGCACATCAATCAAACTCACATCAACCAGAACCCCATCAATCAGACATCCATCAATCAGACTCCCATTCATCAGACTCCAATCAATCAGACTCCCATCATTCAGACTCCCATCAATTCGACCCCCATCAATCAGACTCCCATCAATCAGACTCCCTTCAATCAGACTCCCATCAATCAAACCCCCATCAATCAGACCCACATCAATCAGACCCCATTCAATTAGACCGCCATCAATCAGACCCCCATCAATCAGACAACCATCAATCAGACTCCCATCAATCAGACTCCCATTAATCAGAGCCCCATCAATCAGACCCCCATCAATTAGACGCCCATCTATCAGACGCCCATCAATCAGACCGCTACCAATTAGACCCCCATTAATCAGACCCCCATCAATCAGAGTCCCATCAAACAGACTCCCATCAATCAGACTCCCAACAATCAGACCTCCATCAATCAGACCGCCATTAATTACACCCCCATCAATTAGAGCCCCATCAATTAGACCCCCATCAATTAGACCCCCATCAATCAAACTCACATCCATCAGACTCCCATCAATCAGGGCCCCATCAAGTAGATCCCCATCAATCAGACTCCCATCCATCAGACTCCCATCAATAAGACCCCCATCAATTAGACCCCCATCAATCCGACTCCCATCCATCAGAGTCCCATGAATCAGACCCTCATCAATTAGACCCCCACCAATCAGACCCCCATCAATTAGACCCCATCAATCACACCCCCTTCAATCAGACCCCATCAATCAGATTCCGATTCTTCAGACTCCCATTAATTAGACCCCCATCAATCATCCCCCGTCAATCAGACCCCCATCAATCAGACTCCCATCAAGCAGACTCCCATCAATCAAACTCCCATCAATCAGACCCCGATCAATCAGTACCCCCATCAATCAGACTCCCATTATTCTGACCACCATCAATCAGACTCCCATCAATCAGACCCCTATCAATTAGAACCCCATCAATCAGACCCCCATCAATTAGACCGCCATAAATCAGACTCCCATCAATCAGACCCACATCAATTAGACTCACATCAAGCAGACACCTATTAATTAGACCCCAATCAATCAGTCCCCCATCAATCAGACTCACAACAACTAGACCCACATAAATTAGACCACCATCAATAAGACTCTCATCAATTAGACCTGCATCATTTAGAACCCCATCAATCAGACTCGCATAAATTATAAGCCCCATCCATCAGACTCCCATCAATCAGACCCCCATCAATCAGACTCCCATCAATCACACCCCCATGAATTAGACCCCCATTAATCAGACCCCCATCAATTAGACACTTATCAATCAGACACCCATCAATCAGAGCCACATCAATCAGACTCCCATCAATCAGACACCCATCAATCAGAGCCCCATCAATTAGACCCCCATCAATCAGACTTACAACAATTAGACCCACATCAATTAGACCCCCATCAATTAGACACTCATCAATCAGACACCCATCAATCAGAGCCACATCAATCAGACTCCCATCAATCAGACACCCATCAATTAGACTCTCAATCAGATCCCCATCAATCAGACTCCCATTATTCTGACCACCATCAATCAGACTCCCATCAATCAGACCCCATCAATCAGACTCCCATCAATCAGACCCCCATCAATTAGAACCCCATCAATCAGACCCCCATCAATTAGACCCCCATAAATCAGACTCCCATCGATCAGACACCCATCAATCAGACTCACATCAAGCAGACGCCCATCAATTAGACCCCCATCAATCAGTCCCCCATCAATCAGACTCACAACAACGAGACCCACATCAATTAGACCACCATCAATAAGACTCTCATCAATTAGACCTGCATCATTTAGAACCCCATCAATCAGACTCGCATAAATTATAAGCCCCGTCAATCAGACTCCCATCAATCAGACCCCCATCAAACAGAGCCCATCAAACAGACCGCATCAAATAGACCCCCATCAATCACACCCCCATCAATTAGACCCCCATCAATCAGACCCCCATCAATTAGACAGTCATCAATCAGACACCCATCAATCAGAGCCACATCAATCAGATCCCCATCAATCAGACCCCCATCATTTAGAACCCCATCAATCAGACTCCCATAAATTATAAGCCCCAACCAACATACCCCCTTCAATTAGACCCCCATCAATCGGACCCCCATCAATTAGACTCCCACCAATCAGACCCACATCAATTAGACACTCATCAATCAGACACCCATCAATCAGACCCCCATCAATTAGACCCTCATCAATCAGACACCCATCAATCAGAACCCCATCAATCAGATCCCCATCAATCAGACCCCCATCAATCAGATTTCCATTATTCTGACCCCTATTAAACAGACCCCATCAATCAGACTCCCATCAATCAGACGCCCATCAATCAGACTCCCATCAATCAGACACACATCATTCGGAACCCATCAATTAATCCCCCATAAATCAGACTCCCATCAATCAGACCCCCATCGATCAGACTCCCAGCAAGCAGACCCCCATCAATTAGACCGCCATCAATCAGTCCCCCATCCATCAGACTCACAAAAATTAGTCCCACATCAATTAGACACCCATCAATCAGACTCTCATCAATCAGACCCCCATCATTTAGAACCCCATCAATAAGACTCCCATAAATTATAAGCCCCATCCA
Source organism: Pristiophorus japonicus (assembly GCF_044704955.1). Lineage (NCBI taxonomy): Eukaryota > Metazoa > Chordata > Chondrichthyes > Pristiophoridae > Pristiophorus > Pristiophorus japonicus. The sequence continues at coordinate 12,048,062 of NC_092008.1, forward strand.
TCAGACTCCCATCAATCAGACGCCCATCAATCAGACTCCCATCAATTCGACACCCATCACTTAGACCCCCATCAACCAGATTCCCATCCATCAGACTCTCATCAATGAGACCCCCATCAATTAGACCCCCATCGATCAGACACTCATCAATCAGACACCCATCCATCAGAATCCCATCAATCAGATTCCCATCAATTAAACCCCATCAATCAGACTCCCATCCATCAGACTCCCATCAATCAGACCCCCATCAATCAGAACCCCATCAATCAGACTCCCATCAATTTGACACCCATCAATCAGACTCCCATCAATCAGACCCCCATCAATCAGAACCCCATCAATCAGAACCCCATCAATCAGACTCCCATCAATTAGACCCCCATCAATTAGACCCCCATCAATTAGACTCCCATGCATCAGACTCCCATCAATCAGACTCCCATCAATTAGACCCCCATCAATCAGACTCTATTCCATCAGACTCCCATCAATCAGAACCTGATCAATTAGACCCCCATGAATCAGACTCCCATCCATCAGATTACCATCAATCAGACCCCATCAATTAGACCCCCATCAATCAGACCCCCATCAATTAGACCCCCATCAATCAGACCCCCATCAATCAGACCCACATCAATCAAACCCCCATCAATCAGACTCCCATTCATCACACTCCCATCAATCAGACAGCCATCAATCGGACTCCCATCAATCAGACCCCCATCATTCAGACCCCCATCAATCAGACCCCCATCAATTAGATCCCATCAATCAGACTCACATCAATCAAACTCACATCAACCAGACTCCCATCAATCAGACTCCCATCGTTCAGACTCCCATCAATTCGACTCCCATCAATCAGACCCATTTCAATCAGACCCCCATCAATCAGACCCCATCAATCAGCATCCATCAATCAGACCCACATCAATCAGACCCCATTCAATTAGACCGCCATCAATCAGACCCCCATCAATCAGACAACCATCAATCAGACTCCCATCAATCAAACTCCCATCAATCAGACCCCCATCAATCAGACCCCCATCAATTAGACCCCCATCAATCAGACGCCCATCAATCAGACTCCCATCAATTCGACACCCATCACTTAGACCCCCATCAACCATATTCCCATCCATCAGACTATCATCAATGAGAGCCCCATCAATCAGACTCCCATCAATTCGACACCCATCACTTAGACCCCCATGAACCAGATTCCCATCCATCAGACTCTCATCAATGAGACCCCCATCAATTAGACCCCCATCGATCAGACACTCATCAATCAGACACCCATCCATCAGAATCCCATCAATCAGATTCCCATCAATTAAACCCCATCAATCAGACTCCCATCCATCAGACTCCCATCAATCAGACCCCCTTCAATCAGAACCCCATCAATCAGACTCCCATTAATGAGACCCCCATCAATCAGACTCCCATCAATTAGACCCCCATCAATCAGACTCCCATCAATTAGACCCCCATCAATTAGACCCCCATCAATCAGACTCCCAAGCATCAGACTCCCATCAATTAGACCCCCATCAATCAGACTCTATTCCATCAGACCCCCATCAATCAGAAACCGAGCAATTAGACCCCCATGAATCAGACTCCCATCCATCAGATTACCATCAATCAGACCCCCATCAATTAGACCCCCATCAATCAGACCCGCATCAATTAGACCCCCATCAATCAGACCCCATCAATCAGACGCACATCAATCAAACCCCCATCAATCAGACTCCCATTCATCACACTCCCATCAATCAGACAGCCATCAATCAGACTCCCATCAATCAGACCCCCATCATTCAGACCCCCATCAATCAGACCCCCATCAATTAGACCCCATCAATCAGACTCACATCAATCAAACTCACATCAACCAGACCCCCATCAATCAGACATCCATCAATCAGACTCCCATTCATCAGCCTCCCATCAATCAGACTCCCATCATTCAGACTCCCATCAATTCGACCCCCATCAATCAGATCCCATCAATCAGCATCCATCAATCAGACCCACATCAATCAGACCCTATTCAATTAGACCGCCATCAATCAGACCCCCATCAATCAGACAACCATCAATCAGAGTCCCATCAATTAAACCCCATCAATCAGACTCCCATCCATCAGACTCCCATCAATCAGACCCCCATCAATCAGAACCCCATCAATCAGACCCCCATCAATCAGACAACCATCAATCAGACTCCCATCAATCAGACTCCCATCAATCAGACCCCCATCAATCAGACCCCCATCAATTAGACCCCCATCAATCAGACGCCCATCAATCAGACCGCTACCAATTAGACCCCCATTAATCAGACCCCCATCAATCAGAGTCCCATCAAACAGACTCCCATCAATCAGACTCCCAACAATCAGACCTCCATCAATCAGACCGCCATCAATTACACCCCCATCATTTAGAACCCCATCAATCAGACCCCCATCAATTAGACCCCCATCAATCAAACTCACATCCATCAGACTCCCAAGAATCAGACCATCATCAATTAAACCCCCACCAATCAGACCCCCATCAATCAGATCCCCATCAATCAGACTCCCATCAATCAGACTCCCATCAATTAGAACCCCATCAATCAGAACCCCATCAACCAGACTCCCATCAATTCGACCCCCATCAATTAGACCCCATCAATCAGACTCACATCAATCAAACTCACATCAATCAGAACCCCATCAATCAGACATCCATCAATCAGACTCCCATTCATCACACTCCCATCAATCAGACTCCCATCAATTCGACCCCCATCAATCAGACTCCCATCAATCAGACTCCCATCAATCAGACCACCTTCAATCAGACCCCATCAATCAGACCCACTTCAATCAGACCCCCATCAATCAGACCCCATCAATCAGCATCCATCAATCAGACCCACATCAATCAGACCGCATTCAATTCGACGGCCATCAATCAGACCCCCACCAATCAGACCCCCATCAATCAGATCCCCATCAATCAGACTCCCATCAATCAGACTCCCATCAATTAGAACCCCATCAATCAGAACCCCATCAACCAGACTCCCATCAATTCGACCCCCATCAATTAGACCCCATCAATCAGACTCACATCAATCAAACTCACATCAATCAGAACCCCATCAATCAGACATCCATCAATCAGACTCCCATTCATCACACTCCCATCAATCAGACACCCATCAATCAGACTCCCATCAATCGGACTGCCATCAATAAAACCCCCATAAATTAGACCCCCATCAATCAGAATCCCATCAATCAGACCGCTATCAATTAGACCCCCATCAATCAGACCCCCATCAATCAGAGTCCCATCAAACAGACTCCAATCAAACAGACTCCCATCAAACAGACTCCCATCAATCAGATTCCCAACAATAAGACCTCCATCAATCAGACCGCCATCAATTACACCCCCATCAATTAGACCCCCATCAATCAGTCCCCCATCACACTCACAACAATTAGACCCACATCAATTAGACCCCCATCAATCAGACTCTCATCATTCAGACCAATATCATTTAGAACCCCAACAATCAGACTTCCATCAATTATAAGCCCCATATATCAGACTCCCATCAATCAGACCGCCATCAATCAGACACCCATGAATCAGACCATCATCAATAAGACTCCCATTATTCTGACCCCCATCAGTCAGACACCCATCAATCAGACCCCATCAATCAGACGCCCATCAATCAGACCCCCATCAATCAGACCCCCATCAATCAGACACCCATCAATCAGACACTCATCAATCAGACACCCATCAATCAGAGCCCCATCAATCAGACCCCCATCAATCAGACCCCCATTAATCAGACTTCCATTATTCTGACCCTCATCAATCAGACCCCCATCAATCAGACCGCATCAATCAGACTCCCATCAATCAGTCCCCCATCAATCAGACTCACAACAATTAGACCCACATCAATTAGACCCCCATCAATCAGACTGTCATCAATCAGACCCCCATCATTTAGAACCCAATCAATCAGACTCCCATAAAATATCAGCCCCATCCATCAGACTTCCATCAATCAGACCCCCATCAATCAGACTCGCATCAATCAGACTCCCATCAATTCGACACCCATCACTTAGACCCCCATCAATCAGTCTCCCATCCATCAGACTCTCATCAATCAGACGCCCATCAATTAGACCCCCATCCATCACTCCCATCCATCAGAATCCCATCAATCAGATTCCCATCAATTAAACCCCCATCAATCAGACTCCCATCCATCAGACTCCCATCAATCAGACCCCCATCAATCAGAACCCCATCAATAACACTCCCATCAATCAGAACCCCATCAATCAGACCCCCATCAATTCGACCCCCATCAATTAGACCCCCATCAATCAGACACCCATCAATTAGACACATCAATTAGACACCCATCAATCAGGGCCCCATCAAACAGACTCCCATCATTCACGCACCCATCAATTAGAACCCCACCAATCAGACCCCCATCAATTAGACCCCCATCCATCAGACCCCCACCAATCAGATACCCATCAATTAGACACCCATCAATCAGACTCACATCGAGCTGACCACCATCAATTAGACCCCCATCAATCAGTCCCCCATCAGACTCACAACAATTAGACCCACATCAATTAGACCCCCATCAATCAGACTCTCATCAATCAGACCGATAACATTTACAACCCCAACAATCAGACTTCCATCAATTATAAGCCCCATATATCAGACTCCCATCAATCAGAACCCCATCAATCAGACACTCATCAATCAGACCATCATCAATCAGACTCCCATTATTCTGACCCCCATCAGTCAGACACCCATCAATCAGACCCCATCAATCAGACGCCCATCAATCAGACCCCCATCAATCAGACCCCCATCAATTAGACCCCCATCCATCAGACCCCCACCAATCAGATACCCATCAATTAGACACCCATCAATCAGACTCACATCGAGCTGACCACCATCAATTAGACCCCCATCAATCAGTCCCCCATCAGACTCACAACAATTAGACCCACATCAATTAGACCCCCATCAATCAGACTCTCATCAATCAGACCGATAACATTTACAACCCCAACAATCAGACTTCCATCAATTATAAGCCCCATATATCAGACTCCCATCAATCAGAACCCCATCAATCAGACACTCATCAATCAGACCATCATCAATCAGACTCCCATTATTCTGACCCCCATCAGTCAGACACCCATCAATCAGACTCCATCAATCAGGCTCCCATCAATCAGACCCCCATCAAACAGACCCCCATCAATCAGACACCCATCAATCAGACCCCCATCAATTAGCCACTCATCAATCAGACACCCATCAATCAGAGCCCCATCAATCAGACCCCCATCAATCAGACCCCCATTAATCAGACTTCCATTATTCTGACCCCCATCAATCAGACTCCCATCAATCAGACTCCCTTCAATCAGATTCCCATCAATCAGACCCCCATAAATCAGACTCCCATCAATCAGACCACCATTAATCAGTCCCCCAACAATCAAGCCACCATCAATCAGGCTCCCATCAGTCAGACTCCCATCAATCAGACTCCCATCAATCAGACTCCCATCATTCAGATCCCCATCAAACAGACCCCGTCAATCAGACTTCCATCTATCATACTCAGATCAATCAGACTCACATGAACCATCCTCCCATCAATCAGACTCCCATCAATCAGACCATCATCAATCAGACCTCCATCAATCAGACCCCCATCAATCAGATCCCATTCAATCAGTCCCCCATCAATTACACCCTCAACAATCAGACCACAATCAATTAGATCCCCTTCTATCAGACCCTCATCAATCAGACCACCATGAATCAGACCATCGGCAATCAGCCCCATATCAATCAGACCCCCATCAATCAGAGCCACATCAATCAGTCCCGATCAATCAGACCTTAATGCATAGTGCCATATTAATCATACCACAATCAATCAGACGCTCATCAAACAGACCCCCATCAATCAGACCACCATCAATCAGACCCCCATCAACCATTGCCCCGTTAATCATTCCACATCAATCAGACCCCATTCAAGCAGACCCTCAACAATCAGACACCCATCAATCAGACCTCGATAGAAATATAGAAACATAGAAAATAGATGCAGGAGTCGGCCATTCGGCCCCTAGAGTCTGCACCGCCATTCAATAAGATCATGGCTGATCAGACCCCCATTACTCAGACCCCCATCACTCAGACCCCCATCACTCAGACGCCCATCACTCAGACGCCCATCAATCAGACACCCATCAATATGAACCCATCAATCAGACCAGATCATTCTGCCCCTATCAGTCAGACACCATCAATCAGACACCATCAATCAGAGGCCCATCAGTTGGACCCCCATCAATCAGACCCCATCAAACAGACCCCTATGAATCAGACCTCCAACCATCAGAACCTCATCACTCAGACCACTATCATTCAGACCACATTAAACAGATTTCTATCAATCAGACGCCCATCAATAAAAGCCCCATCAATCAGACCGCCTTCAACAGACCACCATCAAACAGTCCAAAAATCTGACCCCATCAATCAGACCCTCCTCAATCAGACCACCATCAATCAGAGCCTTTTCATTCAGACCACCATCAATCAGACCCCCATCAATCAGACCCACATCAACCAGACACATATGAATCAGATATCCAACCATCAGAACCTCATCACTCAGACCAATATCATTCAGACCACATTAAACAGATTTCCATCAATCAGACACCATTCCATCAGACCACCGTCAATCAGAGCCTTCTCAATCAGACCACCATCAATCAGACCCCCATCAATCAGACCCACATCAACCAGACCCCCATCAATTAGAACCCCATCAATCAGACCCCATCAATTAGTCCCCATCAACGAGACCCCCATCAGTAAGATCACCATCATTTAGGCCCCCATCAATCAGACCAAATCAATCAGACCACGAACAAACACACCTCATCAATCAAAGCCCATCAATAAAATCGCATGAATCAGATGCCCATCAAACATACCCCATCAATCATACACCCATCAATCAAACCCCATCTTTCAAACAATAAAAATCAGACGCCATCTATTAGACCCCATGAATCAACTCCCATCACTGAAGCCCCAAACATTCAGAGCTGGTCAACCAGACCCCTATCAATCATACCATCATCAACTATACCCACATCAATCAGACTCCCATCAATCGGACCCACATCAATTATATCGACATCAGTCTGATCCCCATAATTCGTACCGTATCAATGAGATACCATTTGTAATAGGACCATCCATTACTCCTCATCAATCAGACCCCAATCAAACATCCATCATCAATCAGACCATATCAATCAGACACCATCAGACAGACCCCCATCAATCAGATTCCATCAATCAGAACGCAATCAATCAGAACCCGATCAATCAGACTCCCATCAATCATACTCCCATCAATCAGACTCACATCAATCAGACCCCCATCATTCAGACTCCCATCAATCAGACTCACATCAATCAGACTCACATCAATCAGACTCACATCAATCAGACTCACATCAATCAGACCCCCATCAATCAGACTCCCATCAATCAGACCCCCACCAATCAGACCCCCATCAATCAGACCCCTATTAATCAGTCCCCCATCAATCAGACCCCCATCAATCAGACTGCCATCAATCAGACTCCCTTCAATCAGAATCCCATCAATCAGACTCCCAACAATCAGACTCCCATCAATGAGACCCCCATTAATCAGTCCCCCAAAAATCAGACCACCATCAATCAGGCTTATATCAATCAGACTCCCATCAATCAGACTCCGATCATTCAGACCCCCATTAATCAGTCCGCCATCAGTCAGACAGAATCAATCAGACCCCCATTAATCAGACCACCATCAATCAGATCCCAAACAATCAGACCTCAACAATAAGAACCCATCAATCAGACCCCCATCAATCAGACCCCCATCAATCAGTCCCTCATCAATCAAATCCCCTCAAACAGCCCCCTCAACCAAATCCCCTCAATTAGATCTTCATCATTAGGATCCCCATCAATCAGACCCACATCAACCAGACCCCCATCAATTAGAACCCCATCAATCAGACCCCATCAATTAGTCCCCATCAACGAGACCCCCATCAGTAAGATCACCATCATTTAGGCCCCCATCAATCAGACCAAATCAATCAGACCACGAACAAACACACCTCATCAATCAAAGCCCATCAATAAAATCGCATGAATCAGATGCCCATCAAACATACCCCATCAATCATACACCCATCAATCAAACCCCATCTTTCAAACAATAAAAATCAGACGCCATCTATTAGACCCCCATGAATCACACTCCCATCCATCAGATTACCATCAATCAGACCCCCATCAATTAGACCCCCATCAATCAGGGCCCCATCAATCAGACCCACATCAATCAAACCCCCATCAATCAGACTCCCATTCATCACATTCCCATCAATCAGACAGCCATCAATCAGACTCCCATCAATCAGACCCCCATCATTCAGACCCCCATCAATCAGACCCACATCAATTAGACCCCATCAATCAGACTCACATCAATCAAACTCACATCAACCAGACCCCCATCAATCAGACATCCATCAATCAGAATCCCATTCATCAGACTCCCATCAATCAGACTCCCATCGTTCCGACTCCCATCAATTCGACCCCCATCAATTAGACCCCCATCAATCAGACTCCCATCAATCAGACTCCCATCAATCAGACTCCTATCAATTAGACCCCCATCAATCAGACTCTATTCCATCAGACTCCCATCAATCAGAACCCGATCGATTAGACCCCCATGAATCACAATCGCATCGATCAGATTACCATCAATCAGAACCCGATCAATTAGACCCCCATCAATCAGACCCCCATCAATTAGACCCCCATCAATCAGGCCCCCATCAATCAGACCCACATCAATCAAACCCGCATCAATCAGACTCCCATTCATCAAACTCCCATCAATCAGACAGCCATCAATCAGACTCCCACTAATCAGACCCCCATCATTCAGACCCCCATCAATCAGACCCCCATTAATTAGACCCCATCAATCAGACTCACATCAATCAAACTCACATCAACCAGACCCCCATCAATCAGACATCCATCAATCAGACTCCCATTCATCAGACTCTCATCAATTCGACCGCCCATCAATCAGACTCCCATCAATCAGACATCCATCAATCAGACTCCCATCAATCAGACTCCCATCAATCAGACTCCCATCAATCAGACCCCCATCAATCAGGCCCCATCAATCAGACCCATTTCAATCAGACCCCCATCAATCAGACCCCATCAATCAGCATCCATCAATCAGACCCACATCAATCAGACCCCATTCAATTAGACCGCCATCAATCAGACCCCCATCAATCAGACAACCATCAGACTCCCATCAATCAGACTCCCATCAATCAGACCCCCATCAATCAGACCCCCATTAATTAGACCCCCATCAATCAGACGCACATCAATCGACTCCCATCAATTCGACACCCATCAATCAGACCCCCATTAATTAGACCCCCATCAATCAGACTCCCATCAATTCGACACCCATCACTTAGACCCCCATCAACCAGATTCCCATCCGTCAGACTCTCATCAATGAGACCCCCATCAATTAGATCCCCATCGATCAGACACTCATCAATCAGACACCCATCCATCAGAATCCCATCAATCAGATTCCCATCAATTAAACCCCATCAATCAGACTCCCATCCATCAGACTCCCATCAATCAGACCCCCATCAATCAGAACCCCATCAATCAGACTCCCATCAATTAGACCCCCATCAATCAGACTCCCATCAATCAGACCCCCATCAATCAGAACCGCAACAATCAGAACCCCATCAATCAGACTCCTATCAATTAGACCCCCATCAATTAGACCCCCATCAATCAGACTCCCATGCATCAGACTCCCATCAATTAGACCCCCATCAATCAGAATCTATTCCATCAGACTCCCATCAATCAGACCCCCATCAATCAGACCCACATCAACCAGACCCCCATCAATTAGAACCCCATCAATCAGACCCCATCAATTAGTCCCCATCAACGAGACCCCCATCAGTAAGATCACCATCATTTAGGCCCCCATCAATCAGACCAAATCAATCAGACCACGAACAAACACACCTCATCAATCAAAGCCCATCAATAAAATCGCATGAATCAGATGCCCATCAAACATACCCCATCAATCATACACCCATCAATCAAACCCCATCTTTCAAACAATAAAAATCAGACGCCATCTATTAGACCCCATGAATCAACTCCCATCACTGAAGCCCCAAACATTCAGAGCTGGTCAACCAGACCCCTATCAATCATACCATCATCAACTATACCCACATCAATCAGACTCCCATCAATCGGACCCACATCAATTATATCGACATCAGTCTGATCCCCATAATTCGTACCGTATCAATGAGATACCATTTGTAATAGGACCATCCATTACTCCTCATCAATCAGACCCCAATCAAACATCCATCATCAATCAGACCATATCAATCAGACACCATCAGACAGACCCCCATCAATCAGATTCCATCAATCAGAACGCAATCAATCAGAACCCGATCAATCAGACTCCCATCAATCATACTCCCATCAATCAGACTCACATCAATCAGACCCCCATCATTCAGACTCCCATCAATCAGACTCACATCAATCAGACTCACATCAATCAGACTCACATCAATCAGACTCACATCAATCAGACCCCCATCAATCAGACTCCCATCAATCAGACCCCCACCAATCAGACCCGCATCAATCAGACCCCTATTAATCAGTCCCCCATCAATCAGACCCCCATCAATCAGACTCCCATCAATCAGACTCCCTTCAATCAGAATCCCATCAATCAGACTCCCAACAATCAGACTCCCATCAATGAGACCCCCATTAATCAGTCCCCCAAAAATCAGACCACCATCAATCAGGCTTATATCAATCAGACTCCCATCAATCAGACTCCGATCATTCAGACCCCCATTAATCAGTCCGCCATCAGTCAGACAGAATCAATCAGACCCTCATTAATCAGACCACCATCAATCAGATCCCAAACAATCAGACCTCAACAATAAGAACCCATCAATCAGACCCCCATCAATCAGACCCCCATCAATCTGACTCCCATCAATCAGTCCCTCATCAATCAAATCCCCTCAAACAGCCCCCTCAACCAAATCCCCTCAATTAGATCTTCATCATTAGGATCCCCATCAATCAGACCCCCATCAATCAGACCCCCATCAATCAGACATCCATCAATCAGAGCCCCATCAATCAGACCACCATCAATCAGACTTCCATCAATCAGACTCCCATCATTCAGACCCCCATCAATCAGACCACCATCAATCAGACTCCCATCTATCATACTCCCATCAATCAGACTCACATGAATCATACTCCCATCAATCAGACCTCCATCAATCAGACTCCCATCAATCAGATTCCCATCAATCAGACCCCCATTATCAGTCCCCCATCAATCAGACCCCCATCAATCAGACTCCCATCAATCAGAATCCCTTCAATCAGTTTCCCATCAATCAGACTCCCAACAATCGGTTTCCCATCAATCAGACTCCCAACAATCAGACTCCCATCAATAAGACCCCCATTAATCAGTCCCCCAACAATCAGGCCACCATCAATCACCTCCCATCAGTCAGACTCCCATCAATCAGAACCCGATAAATTAGACCCCCATGAATCACACTCCCATCCATCAGATTACCATCAATCAGACCCCCATCAATTAGACCCCCATCAATCAGGGCCCCATCAATCAGACCCACATCAATCAAACCCCCATCAATCAGACTCCCATTCATCACATTCCCATCAATCAGACAGCCATCAATCAGACTCCCATCAATCAGACCCCCATCATTCAGACCCCCATCAATCAGACCCACATCAATTAGACCCCATCAATCAGACTCACATCAATCAAACTCACATCAACCAGACCCCCATCAATCAGACATCCATCAATCAGAATCCCATTCATCAGACTCCCATCAATCAGACTCCCATCGTTCCGACTCCCATCAATTCGACCCCCATCAATTAGACCCCCATCAATCAGACTCCCATCAATCAGACTCCCATCAATCAGACTCCTATCAATTAGACCCCCATCAATCAGATTCTATTCCATCAGACTCCCATCAATCAGAACCCGATCGATTAGACCCCCATGAATCACAATCGCATCCATCAGATTACCATCAATCAGAACCCGATCAATTAGACCCCCATCAATCAGACCCCCATCAATTAGACCCCCATCAATCAGGCCCCCATCAATCAGACCCACATCAATCAAACCCGCATCAATCAGACTCCCATTCATCACACTCCCATCAATCAGACAGCCATCAATCAGACTCCCACTAATCAGACCCCCATCATTCAGACCCCCATCAATCAGACCCCCATTAATTAGACCCCATCAATCAGACTCACATCAATCAAACTCACATCAACCAGACCCCCATCAATCAGACATCCATCAATCAGAATCCCATTCATCAGACTCCCATCAATCAGACTCCCATCGTTCCGACTCCCATCAATTCGACCCCCATCAATTAGACCCCCATCAATCAGACTCCCATCAATCAGACTCCCATCAATCAGACTCCTATCAATTAGACCCCCATCAATCAGACTCTATTCCATCAGACTCCCATCAATCAGAACCCGATCGATTAGACCCCCATGAATCACAATCGCATCGATCAGATTACCATCAATCAGAACCCGATCAATTAGACCCCCATCAATCAGACCCCCATCAATTAGACCCCCATCAATCAGGCCCCCATCAATCAGACCCACATCAATCAAACCCGCATCAATCAGACTCCCATTCATCAAACTCCCATCAATCAGACAGCCATCAATCAGACTCCCACTAATCAGACCCCCATCATTCAGACCCCCATCAATCAGACCCCCATTAATTAGACCCCATCAATCAGACTCACATCAATCAAACTCACATCAACCAGACCCCCATCAATCAGACATCCATCAATCAGACTCCCATTCATCAGACTCTCATCAATTCGACCGCCCATCAATCAGACTCCCATCAATCAGACATCCATCAATCAGACTCCCATCAATCAGACTCCCATCAATCAGACTCCCATCAATCAGACCCCCATCAATCAGGCCCCATCAATCAGACCCATTTCAATCAGACCCCCATCAATCAGACCCCATCAATCAGCATCCATCAATCAGACCCACATCAATCAGACCCCATTCAATTAGACCGCCATCAATCAGACCCCCATCAATCAGACAACCATCAGACTCCCATCAATCAGACTCCCATCAATCAGACCCCCATCAATCAGACCCCCATTAATTAGACCCCCATCAATCAGACGCACATCAATCGACTCCCATCAATTCGACACCCATCAATCAGACCCCCATTAATTAGACCCCCATCAATCAGACTCCCATCAATTCGACACCCATCACTTAGACCCCCATCAACCAGATTCCCATCCGTCAGACTCTCATCAATGAGACCCCCATCAATTAGATCCCCATCGATCAGACACTCATCAATCAGACACCCATCCATCAGAATCCCATCAATCAGATTCCCATCAATTAAACCCCATCAATCAGACTCCCATCCATCAGACTCCCATCAATCAGACCCCCATCAATCAGAACCCCATCAATCAGACTCCCATCAATTAGACCCCCATCAATCAGACTCCCATCAATCAGACCCCCATCAATCAGAACCGCAACAATCAGAACCCCATCAATCAGACTCCTATCAATTAGACCCCCATCAATTAGACCCCCATCAATCAGACTCCCATGCATCAGACTCCCATCAATTAGACCCCCATCAATCAGAATCTATTCCATCAGACTCCCATCAATCAGACCCCCATCAATCAGACCCACATCAACCAGACCCCCATCAATTAGAACCCCATCAATCAGACCCCATCAATTAGTCCCCATCAACGAGACCCCCATCAGTAAGATCACCATCATTTAGGCCCCCATCAATCAGACCAAATCAATCAGACCACGAACAAACACACCTCATCAATCAAAGCCCATCAATAAAATCGCATGAATCAGATGCCCATCAAACATACCCCATCAATCATACACCCATCAATCAAACCCCATCTTTCAAACAATAAAAATCAGACGCCATCTATTAGACCCCATGAATCAACTCCCATCACTGAAGCCCCAAACATTCAGAGCTGGTCAACCAGACCCCTATCAATCATACCATCATCAACTATACCCACATCAATCAGACTCCCATCAATCGGACCCACATCAATTATATCGACATCAGTCTGATCCCCATAATTCGTACCGTATCAATGAGATACCATTTGTAATAGGACCATCCATTACTCCTCATCAATCAGACCCCAATCAAACATCCATCATCAATCAGACCATATCAATCAGACACCATCAGACAGACCCCCATCAATCAGATTCCATCAATCAGAACGCAATCAATCAGAACCCGATCAATCAGACTCCCATCAATCATACTCCCATCAATCAGACTCACATCAATCAGACCCCCATCATTCAGACTCCCATCAATCAGACTCACATCAATCAGACTCACATCAATCAGACTCACATCAATCAGACTCACATCAATCAGACCCCCATCAATCAGACTCCCATCAATCAGACCCCCACCAATCAGACCCGCATCAATCAGACCCCTATTAATCAGTCCCCCATCAATCAGACCCCCATCAATCAGACTCCCATCAATCAGACTCCCTTCAATCAGAATCCCATCAATCAGACTCCCAACAATCAGACTCCCATCAATGAGACCCCCATTAATCAGTCCCCCAAAAATCAGACCACCATCAATCAGGCTTATATCAATCAGACTCCCATCAATCAGACTCCGATCATTCAGACCCCCATTAATCAGTCCGCCATCAGTCAGACAGAATCAATCAGACCCTCATTAATCAGACCACCATCAATCAGATCCCAAACAATCAGACCTCAACAATAAGAACCCATCAATCAGACCCCCATCAATCAGACCCCCATCAATCTGACTCCCATCAATCAGTCCCTCATCAATCAAATCCCCTCAAACAGCCCCCTCAACCAAATCCCCTCAATTAGATCTTCATCATTAGGATCCCCATCAATCAGACCCCCATCAATCAGACCCCCATCAATCAGACATCCATCAATCAGAGCCCCATCAATCAGACCACCATCAATCAGACTTCCATCAATCAGACTCCCATCATTCAGACCCCCATCAATCAGACCACCATCAATCAGACTCCCATCTATCATACTCCCATCAATCAGACTCACATGAATCATACTCCCATCAATCAGACCTCCATCAATCAGACTCCCATCAATCAGATTCCCATCAATCAGACCCCCATTATCAGTCCCCCATCAATCAGACCCCCATCAATCAGACTCCCATCAATCAGAATCCCTTCAATCAGTTTCCCATCAATCAGACTCCCAACAATCGGTTTCCCATCAATCAGACTCCCAACAATCAGACTCCCATCAATCAGACCCCCATTAATCAGTCCCCCAACAATCAGGCCACCATCAATCACCTCCCATCAGTCAGACTCCCATCAATCAGAACCCGATAAATTAGACCCCCATGAATCACACTCCCATCCATCAGATTACCATCAATCAGACCCCCATCAATTAGACCCCCATCAATCAGGGCCCCATCAATCAGACCCACATCAATCAAACCCCCATCAATCAGACTCCCATTCATCACATTCCCATCAATCAGACAGCCATCAATCAGACTCCCATCAATCAGACCCCCATCATTCAGACCCCCATCAATCAGACCCACATCAATTAGACCCCATCAATCAGACTCACATCAATCAAACTCACATCAACCAGACCCCCATCAATCAGACATCCATCAATCAGAATCCCATTCATCAGACTCCCATCAATCAGACTCCCATCGTTCCGACTCCCATCAATTCGACCCCCATCAATTAGACCCCCATCAATCAGACTCCCATCAATCAGACTCCCATCAATCAGACTCCTATCAATTAGACCCCCATCAATCAGATTCTATTCCATCAGACTCCCATCAATCAGAACCCGATCGATTAGACCCCCATGAATCACAATCGCATCCATCAGATTACCATCAATCAGAACCCGATCAATTAGACCCCCATCAATCAGACCCCCATCAATTAGACCCCCATCAATCAGGCCCCCATCAATCAGACCCACATCAATCAAACCCGCATCAATCAGACTCCCATTCATCACACTCCCATCAATCAGACAGCCATCAATCAGACTCCCACTAATCAGACCCCCATCATTCAGACCCCCATCAATCAGACCCCCATTAATTAGACCCCATCAATCAGACTCACATCAATCAAACTCACATCAACCAGACCCCCATCAATCAGACATCCATCAATCAGACTCCCATTCATCAGACTCTCATCAATTCGACCCCCCATCAATCAGACTCCCATCAATCAGACATCCATCAATCAGACTCCCATCAATCAGACTCCCATCAATCAGACTCCCATCAATCAGACCCCCATCAATCAGGCCCCATCAATCAGACCCATTTCAATCAGACCCCCATCAATCAGACCCCATCAATCAGCATCCATCAATCAGACCCACATCAATCAGACCCCATTCAATTAGACCGCCATCAATCAGACCCCCATCAATCAGACAACCATCAGACTCCCATCAATCAGACTCCCATCAATCAGACCCCCATCAATCAGACCCCCATTAATTAGACCCCCATCAATCAGACGCACATCAATCGACTCCCATCAATTCGACACCCATCAATTAGACCCCCATCAAACAGATTCCCATCCATCAGACTCTCATCAATGAGACCCCCATCAATCAGACTCCCATCAATTCGACACCCATCACTTAGACCCCCATCAACCAGATTCCCATCCGTCAGACTCTCATCAATGAGACCCCCATCAATTAGATCCCCATCGATCAGACACTCATCAATCAGACACCCATCCATCAGAATCCCATCAATCAGATTCCCATCAATTAAACCCCATCAATCAGACTCCCATCCATCAGACTCCCATCAATCAGACCCCCATCAATCAGAACCCCATCAATCAGACTCCCATCAATTAGACCCCCATCAATCAGACTCCCATCAATCAGACCCCCATCAATCAGAACCGCATCAATCAGAACCCCATCAATCAGACTCCTATCAATTAGACCCCCATCAATTAGACCCCCATCAATCAGACTCCCATGCATCAGACTCCCATCAATTAGACCCCCATCAATCAGAATCTATTCCATCAGACTCCCATCAATCAGATCCCGATCAATTAGACCCCCATCAATCAGACTCCCATCCATCAGATTACCATCAATCAGACTCCCATTCATCACACTCCCATCAATCAGACAGCCATCAATCAGACTCCCATCAATCAGACCCCCATCATTCAGACCCCCATCAATCAGACCCCCATCAATTAGACCCCATCAATCAGACTCACATCAATCAAACTCACATCAACCAGAATCCCATCAATCAGACATCCATCAATCAGACTCCCATTCATCAGACTCCAATCAATCAGACTCCCATCATTCAGACTCCCATCAATTCGACCCCCATCAATCAGACTCCCATCAATCAGACTCCCATCGTTCCGACTCCCATCAATTCGACCCCCATCAATTAGACCCCCATCAATCAGACTCCCATCAATCAGACTCCCATCAATCAGACTCCCGTCAATTAGACCCCCATCAATTAGAATCTATTCCATCAGACTCCCATCAATCAGAACCCGATCAATTAGACCCCCATGAATCACACTCCCATCCATCAGATTACCATCAATCAGAACCCGATCAATTAGACCCCCATCAATCAGACCCCCATCAATTAGACCCCCATCAATCAGGCCCCCATCAATCAGACCCGCATCAATCAAACCCGCATCAATCAGACTCCCATTCATCACACTCCCATCAATCAGACAGCCATCAATCAGACTCCCACTAATCAGACCCCCATCATTCAGACCCCCATCAATCAGACCCCATCAATCAGACTCACATCAATCAAACTCACATCAACCAGACCCCCATCAATCAGACATCCATCAATCAGACTCCCATTCATCAGACTCCCATCAATTCGACCCCCATCAATCAGACTCCCATCAATCAGACCCCCATCAATCAGGCCCCATCAATCAGACCCGTTTCAATCAGACCCCCATCAATCAGACCCCCATCAATCAGCATCCATCAATCAGACCCACATCAATCAGACCCCATTCAATTAGACCGCCATCAATCAGACCCCCATCATTCTGACAACCATCAATCAGACTCCCATCAATCAGACTCCCATCAATCAGACCCCCATCAATCAGACCCCCATCAATTAGACCCCCATCAATCAGACGCACATCAATCAGAATCCCATCAATTCGACACCCATCATTTAGACCCCCATCAACCAGATTCCCATCCATCAGACTCTCATCAATGAGACCCCCATCAATCAGACTCCCATCAATTCGACACCCATCACTTAGACCCCCATCAACCAGATTCCAATCCATCAGACTCTCATCAATGAGACCCCCATCAATCAGACACCCATCCATCAGAATCCCATCAATCAGATTCCCATCAATTAAACCCCATCAATCAGACTCCCATCCATCAGACTCCCAACAATCAGACCCCCATCAATCAGAACCCCATCAATCAGACTCCCATCAATTAGACCCCCATCAATCAGACTCCCATCAATCAGACCCCCATCAATCAGAACCGCATCAATCAGAACCCCATCAATCAGACTCCTATCAATTAGACCCCCATCAATTAGACCCCCATCAGTCAGACTCCCATGCATCAGACTCCCATCAATTAGACCCCCATCAATCAGACCCCCATCAATTAGACCCCCATCAATCAGACCCGCATCAATCAGACCCACATCAATCAAACCCCCATCAATCAGACTCCCATTCATCACACTCCCATCAATCAGACAGCCATCAATCAGACTCCCATCAATCAGACCCCCATCATTCAGACCCCCATCAATCAGACCGCCATCAATTAGACCCCATCAATCAGACGCACATCAATCAAACTCACATCAACCAGAACCCCATCAATCAGACATCCATCAATCAGACTCCCATTCATCAGACTCCAATCAATCAGACTCCCATCATTCAGACTCCCATCAATTCGACCCCCATCAATCAGACTCCCATCAATCAGACTCCCATCAATCAGACTCCCATCAATCAAACCCCCATCAATCAGACCCACATCAATCAGACCCCATTCAATTAGACCGCCATCAATCAGACCCCCATCAATCAGACAACCATCAATCAGACTCCCATCAATCAGATTCCCATCAATCAGAGCCCCATCAATCAGACCTCCATCAATTAGACGCCCATCTATCAGACGCCCATCAATCAGACCGCTACCAATTAGACCCCCATTAATCAGACCCCCATCAATCAGAGTCCCATCAAACAGACTCCCATCAATCAGACTCCCAACAATCAGACCTCCATCAATCAAACCGCCATTAATTACACCCCCATCAATTAGACCCCCATCAATCAGACCCCCATCAATTAGACCCCCATCAATCAAACTCACATCCATCAGACTCCCATCAATCAGGGCCCCATCATGTAGACCCCATCAATCAGACTCCCATCCATCAGACTCCCATCAATCAGACCCCCATCAATTAGACCCCCATTAATCAGACTCCCATCCATCAGAGTCCCATGAATCAGACCCTCATCAATTAGACCCCCACCAATCAGACCCCCATCAATTAGACCCCCATCAATCACACCCCCTTCAATCAGACCCCATCAATCAGATTCCGATTCTTCAGACTCCCATTAATTAGACCCCCATCAATCATCCCCCGTCAATCAGACCCCCATCAATCAGACTCCCATCAATCAGACTCCCATCAATCAAACTCCCATCAATCAGACCCCGATCAATCAGACCCCCATCAATCAGACTCCCATTATTCTGACCACCATCAATCAGACTCCCATCAATCAGACACCCATCAATTAGACTCTCAATTAGACCCCCATCAATCAGACTCCCATCAATCAGACCCCTATCAATTAGAACCCCATCAATCAGACCCCCATCAATTAGACCGCCATAAATCAGACTCCCATCAATCAGACCCACATCAATCAGACTCACATCAAGCAGACACCTATTAATTAGACCCCCATCAATCAGTCCCCCATCAATCAGACTCACAACAACTAGACCCACATAAATTAGACCACCATCAATAAGACTCTCATCAATTAGACCTGCATCATTTAGAACCCCATCAATCAGACTCGCATAAATTATAAGCCCCATCCATCAGACTCCCATCAATCAGACCCCCATCAATCAGACTCCCATCAATCACACCCCCATGAATTAGACCCCCATTAATCAGACCTCCATCAATTAGACACTTATCAATCAGACACCCATCAATCAGAGCCACATCAATCAGACTCCCATCAATCAGAAACCCATCAATCAGAGCCCCATCAATTAGACCCCCATCAATCAGACTTACAACAATTAGACCCACATCAATTAGACCCCCATCAATTAGACACTCATCAATCAGACACCCATCAATCAGAGCCACATCAATCAGACTCCCATCAATCAGACACCCATCAATTAGACTCTCAATCAGATCCCCATCAATCAGACTCCCATTATTCTGACCACCATCAATCAGACTCCCATCAATCAGACCCCATCAATCAGACTCCCATCAATCAGACCTCCATCAATTAGAACCCCATCAATCAGACCCCCATCAATTAGACCCCCATAAATCAGACTCCCATCAATCAGACACTCATCAATCAGACTCACATCAAGCAGACCCCCATCAATTAGACCCCCATCAATCAGTCCCCCATCAATCAGACTCACAACAACGAGACCCACATCAATTAGACCACCATCAATAAGACTCTCATCAATTAGACCTGCATCATTTAGAACCCCATCAATCAGACTCGCATAAATTATAAGCCCCATCCATCACACTCCCATCAATCAGACCCCCGTCAATCAGACTCCCATCAATCAGACCCCCATCAAACAGAGCCCATCAATCAGACCGCATCAAATAGACCCCCATCAATCAGACTCCGATCAATTCGACACCCATCACTTAGACCCCCATCAATCAGACCCCCATCAATCAGACCCCATCAATCAGACTCCCATCAATCACACCCCCATCAATTAGACCCCCATCAATCAGACCCCCATCAATTAGACAGTCATCAATCAGACACCCATCAATCAGAGCCACATCAATCAGATCCCCATCAATCAGACCCCCATCATTTAGAACCCCATCAATCAGACTCCCATAAATTATAAGCCCCAACCAACAGACCCCCTTCAATTAGACCCCCATCAATCGGACCCCCATCAATTAGACTCCCACCAATCAGACCCACATCAATTAGACACTCATCAATCAGACACCCATCAATCAGAACCCCATCAATCAGATCCCCATCAATCAGACCCCCATCAATCAGATTTCCATTATTCTGACCCCTATTAAACAGACCCCATCAATCAGACTCCCATCAATCAGACGCCCATCAATCAGACTCCCATCAATCAGACACACATCATTCGGAACCCATCAATTAATCCCCCATAAATCAGACTCCCATCAATCAGACCCCCATCGATCAGACTCCCAGCAAGCAGACCCCCATCAATTAGACCGCCATCAATCAGTCCACCATCCATCAGACTCACAACAATTAGACCCACATCAATTAGACACCCATCAATCAGACTCTCATCAATCAGACCCCCATCATTTAGAACCCCATCAATAAGACTCCCATAAATTATAAGCCCCATCCATCAGACTCCCATCAATCAGACGCCCATCAATCAGACTCCCATCAATTCGACACCCATCACTTAGACCCCCATCAACCAGATTCCCATCCATCAGACTCTCATCAATGAGACCCCCATCAATTAGACCCCCATCGATCAGACACTCATCAATCAGACACCCATCCATCAAAATCCCATCAATCAGATTCCCATCAATTAAACCCCATCAATCAGACTCCCATCCATCAGACTCCCATCAATCAGACCCCCATCAATCAGAACCCCATCAATCAGACTCCCATCAATTTGACACCCATCAATCAGACTCCCATCAATCAGACCCCCATCAATCAGAACCCCATCAATCAGAACCCCATCAATCAGACTCCCATCAATTAGACCCCCATCAATTAGACCCCCATCAATTAGACTCCCATGCATCAGACTCCCATCAATCAGACTCCCATCAATTAGACCCCCATCAATCAGACTCTATTCCATCAGACTCCCATCAATCAGAACCCGATCAATTAGACCCCCATGAATCAGACTCCCATCCATCAGATTACCATCAATCAGACCCCATCAATTAGACCCCCATCAATCAGACCCCCATCAATTAGACCCCCATCAATCAGACACCCATCAATCAGAGCCACATCAATCAGACTCCCATCAATCAGACACCCATCAATTAGACTCTTAATCAGATCCCCATCAATCAGACTCCCATTATTCTGACCACCATCAATCAGACTCCCATCAATCAGACCCCATCAATCAGACTCCCATCAATCAGACCTCCATCAATTAGAACCCCATCAATCAGACCCCCATCAATTAGACCCCCATAAATCAGACTCCCATCAATCAGACACTCATCAATCAGACTCACATCAAGCAGACCCCCATCAATTAGACCCCCATCAATCAGTCCCCCATCAATCAGACTCACAACAACGAGACCCACATCAATTAGACCACCATCAATAAGACTCTCATCAATTAGACCTGCATCATTTAGAACCCCATCAATCAGACTCGCATAAATTATAAGCCCCATCCATCACACTCCCATCAATCAGACCCCCGTCAATCAGACTCCCATCAATCAGACCCCCATCAAACAGAGCCCATCAATCAGACCGCATCAAATAGACCCCCATCAATCAGACTCCGATCAATTCGACACCCATCACTTAGACCCCCATCAATCAGACCCCCATCAATCAGACCCCATCAATCAGACTCCCATCAATCACACCCCCATCAATTAGACCCCCATCAATCAGACCCCCATCAATTAGACAGTCATCAATCAGACACCCATCAATCAGAGCCACATCAATCAGATCCCCATCAATCAGACCCCCATCATTTAGAACCCCATCAATCAGACTCCCATAAATTATAAGCCCCAACCAACAGACCCCCTTCAATTAGACCCCCATCAATCAGACGCCCATCAATCAGACTCCCATCAATCAGACACACATCATTCGGAACCCATCAATTAATCCCCCATAAATCAGACTCCCACCAATCAGACCCACATCAATTAGACACTCATCAATCAGACCCCCATCATTCAGACCCCCATCAATCAGACCGCCATCAATTAGACCCCATCAATCAGACGCACATCAATCAAACTCACATCAACCAGAACCCCATCAATCAGACATCCATCAATCAGACTCCCATTCATCAGACTCCAATCAATCAGACTCCCATCATTCAGACTCCCATCAATTCGACCCCCATCAATCAGACTCCCATCAATCAGACTCCCATCAATCAGACTCCCATCAATCAAACCCCCATCAATCAGACCCACATCAATCAGACCCCATTCAATTAGACCGCCATCAATCAGACCCCCATCAATCAGACAACCATCAATCAGACTCCCATCAATCAGATTCCCATCAATCAGAGCCCCATCAATCAGACCTCCATCAATTAGACGCCCATCTATCAGACGCCCATCAATCAGACCGCTACCAATTAGACCCCCATTAATCAGACCCCCATCAATCAGAGTCCCATCAAACAGACTCCCATCAATCAGACTCCCAACAATCAGACCTCCATCAATCAAACCGCCATTAATTACACCCCCATCAATTAGACCCCCATCAATCAGACCCCCATCAATTAGACCCCCATCAATCAAACTCACATCCATCAGACTCCCATCAATCAGGGCCCCATCAAGTAGACCCCATCAATCAGACTCCCATCCATCAGACTCCCATCAATCAGACCCCCATCAATTAGACCCCCATCAATCAGACTCCCATCCATCAGAGTCCCATGAATCAGACCCTCATCAATTAGACCCCCACCAATCAGACCCCCATCAATTAGACCCCCATCAATCACACCCCCTTCAATCAGACCCCATCAATCAGATTCCGATTCTTCAGACTCCCATTAATTAGACCCCCATCAATCATCCCCCGTCAATCAGACCCCCATCAATCAGACTCCCATCAATCAGACTCCCATCAATCAAACTCCCATCAATCAGACCCCGATCAATCAGACCCCCATCAATCAGACTCCCATTATTCTGACCACCATCAATCAGACTCCCATCAATCAGACACCCATCAATTAGACTCTCAATTAGACCCCCATCAATCAGACTCCCATCAATCAGACCCCTATCAATTAGAACCCCATCAATCAGACCCCCATCAATTAGACCGCCATAAATCAGACTCCCATCAATCAGACCCACATCAATCAGACTCACATCAAGCAGACACCTATTAATTAGACCCCCATCAATCAGTCCCCCATCAATCAGACTCACAACAACTAGACCCACATAAATTAGACCACCATCAATAAGATTCTCATCAATTAGACCTGCATCATTTAGAACCCCATCAATCAGACTCGCATAAATTATAAGCCCCATCCATCAGACTCCCATCAATCAGACCCCCATCAATCAGACTCCCATCAATCACACCCCCATGAATTAGACCCCCATTAATCAGACCTCCATCAATTAGACACTTATCAATCAGACACCCATCAATCAGAGCCACATCAATCAGACTCCCATCAATCAGAAACCCATCAATCAGAGCCCCATCAATTAGACCCCCATCAATCAGACTTACAACAATTAGACCCACATCAATTAGACCCCCATCAATTAGACACTCATCAATCAGACACCCATCAATCAGAGCCACATCAATCAGACTCCCATCAATCAGACACCCATCAATTAGACTCTCAATCAGATCCCCATCAATCAGACTCCCATTATTCTGACCACCATCAATCAGACTCCCATCAATCAGACCCCATCAATCAGACTCCCATCAATCAGACCTCCATCAATTAGAACCCCATCAATCAGACCCCCATCAATTAGACCCCCATAAATCAGACTCCCATCAATCAGACACTCATCAATCAGACTCACATCAAGCAGACCCCCATCAATTAGACCCCCATCAATCAGTCCCCCATCAATCAGACTCACAACAACGAGACCCACATCAATTAGACCACCATCAATAAGACTCTCATCAATTAGACCTGCATCATTTAGAACCCCATCAATCAGACTCGCATAAATTATAAGCCCCATCCATCACACTCCCATCAATCAGACCCCCGTCAATCAGACTCCCATCAATCAGACCCCCATCAAACAGAGCCCATCAATCAGACCGCATCAAATAGACCCCCATCAATCAGACTCCGATCAATTCGACACCCATCACTTAGACCCCCATCAATCAGACCCCCATCAATCAGACCCCATCAATCAGACTCCCATCAATCACACCCCCATCAATTAGACCCCCATGAATCAGACCCCCATCAATTAGACAGTTATCAATCAGACACCCATCAATCAGAGCCACATCAATCAGATCCCCATCAATCAGACCCCCATCATTTAGAACCCCATCAATCAGACTCCCATAAATTATAAGCCCCAACCAACAGACCCCCTTCAATTAGACCCCCATCAATCGGACCCCCATCAATTAGACTCCCACCAATCAGACCCACATCAATTAGACACTCATCAATCAGACACCCATCAATCAGAACCCCATCAATCAGATCCCCATCAATCAGAACCCCATCAATCAGATTTCCATTATTCTGACCCCTATTAAACAGACCCCATCAATCAGACTCCCATCAATCAGACGCCCATCAATCAGACTCCCATCAATCAGACACACATCATTCGGAACCCATCAATTAATCCCCCATAAATCAGACTCCCATCAATCAGACCCCCATCGATCAGACTCCCAGCAAGCAGACCCCCATCAATTAGACCGCCATCAATCAGTCCCCCATCCATCAGACTCACAACAATTAGACCCACATCAATTAGACACCCATCAATCAGACTCTCATCAATCAGACCCCCATCATTTAGAACCCCATCAATAAGACTCCCATAAATTATAAGCCCCATCCATCAGACTCCCATCAATCAGACGCCCATCAATCAGACTCCCATCAATTCGACACCCATCACTTAGACCCCCATCAACCAGATTCCCATCCATCAGACTCTCATCAATGAGACCCCCATCAATTAGACCCCCATCGATCAGACACTCATCAATCAGACACCCATCCATCAAAATCCCATCAATCAGATTCCCATCAATTAAACCCCATCAATCAGACTCCCATCCATCAGACTCCCATCAATCAGACCCCCATCAATCAGAACCCCATCAATCAGACTCCCATCAATTTGACACCCATCAATCAGACTCCCATCAATCAGACCCCCATCAATCAGAACCCCATCAATCAGAACCCCATCAATCAGACTCCCATCAATTAGACCCCCATCAATTAGACCCCCATCAATTAGACTCCCATGCATCAGACTCCCATCAATCAGACTCCCATCAATTAGACCCCCATCAATCAGACTCTATTCCATCAGACTCCCATCAATCAGAACCCGATCAATTAGACCCCCATGAATCAGACTCCCATCCATCAGATTACCATCAATCAGACCCCATCAATTAGACCCCCATCAATCAGACCCCCATCAATTAGACCCCCATCAATCAGACACCCATCAATCAGAGCCACATCAATCAGACTCCCATCAATCAGACACCCATCAATTAGACTCTCAATCAGATCCCCATCAATCAGACTCCCATTATTCTGACCACCATCAATCAGACTCCCATCAATCAGACCCCATCAATCAGACTCCCATCAATCAGACCTCCATCAATTAGAACCCCATCAATCAGACCCCCATCAATTAGACCCCCATAAATCAGACACTCATCAATCAGACTCACATCAAGCAGACCCCCATCAATTAGACCCCCATCAATCAGTCCCCCATCAATCAGACTCACAACAACGAGACCCACATCAATTAGACCACCATCAATAAGACTCTCATCAATTAGACCTGCATCATTTAGAACCCCATCAATCAGACTCGCATAAATTATAAGCCCCATCCATCACACTCCCATCAATCAGACCCCCGTCAATCAGACTCCCATCAATCAGACCCCCATCAAACAGAGCCCATCAATCAGACCGCATCAAATAGACCCCCATCAATCAGACTCCGATCAATTCGACACCCATCACTTAGACCCCCATCAATCAGACCCCCATCAATCAGACCCCATCAATCAGACTCCCATCAATCACACCCCCATCAATTAGACCCCCATCAATCAGACCCCCATCAATTAGACTCCCATCAATCAGACACCCATCAATCAGAGCCACATCAATCAGATCCCCATCAATCAGACCCCCATCATTTAGAACCCCATCAATCAGACTCCCATAAATTATAAGCCCCAACCAACAGACCCCCTTCAATTAGACCCCCATCAATCGGACCCCCATCAATTAGACTCCCACCAATCAGACCCACATCAATTAGACACTCATCAATCAGACACCCATCAATCAGACCCCCATCAATTAGACACTCATCAATCAGACACCCATCAATCAGAACCCCATCAATCAGATCCCCATCAATCAGACCCCCATCAATCAGATTTCCATTATTCTGACCCCTATTAAACAGACCCCATCAATCAGACTCCCATCAATCAGACGCCCATCAATCAGACTCCCATCAATCAGACACACATCATTCGGAACCCATCAATTAATCCCCCATAAATCAGACTCCCATCAATCAGACCCCCATCGATCAGACTCCCAGCAAGCAGACCCCCATCAATTAGACCGCCATCAATCAGTCCCCCATCCATCAGACTCACAACAATTAGACCCACATCAATTAGACACCCATCAATCAGACTCTCATCAATCAGACCCCCATCATTTAGAACCCCATCAATCAGACTCCCATAAATTATAAGCCCCATCCATCAGACTCCCATCAATCAGACGCCCATCAATCAGACTCCCATCAATTCGACACCCATCACTTAGACCCCCATCAACCAGATTCCCATCCATCAGACTCTCATCAATGAGACCCCCATCAATTAGACGCCCATCGATCAGACACTCATCAATCAGACACCCATCCATCAGAATCCCATCAATCAGATTCCCATCAATTAAACCCCATCAATCAGACTCCCATCCATCAGACTCCCAACAATCAGACCCCCATCAATCAGAACCCCATCAATCAGACTCCCATCAATTAGACCCCCATCAATCAGACTCCCATCAATCAGACCCCCATCAATCAGAACCGCATCAATCAGAACCCCATCAATCAGACTCCTATCAATTAGACCCCCATCAATTAGACCCCCATCAGTCAGACTCCCATGCATCAGACTCCCATCAATTAGACCCCCATCAATCAGACCCCCATCAATTAGACCCCCATCAATCAGACCCCATCAATCAGACCCACATCAATCAAACCCCCATCAATCAGACTCCCATTCATCACACTCCCATCAATCAGACAGCCATCAATCAGACTCCCATCAATCAGACCCCCATCATTCAGACCCCCATCAATCAGACCGCCATCAATTAGACCCCATCAATCAGACGCACATCAATCAAACTCACATCAACCAGAACCCCATCAATCAGACATCCATCAATCAGACTCCCATTCATCAGACTCCAATCAATCAGACTCCCATCATTCAGACTCCCATCAATTCGACCCCCATCAATCAGACTCCCATCAATCAGACTCCCATCAATCAGACTCCCATCAATCAAACCCCCATCAATCAGACCCACATCAATCAGACCCCATTCAATTAGACCGCCATCAATCAGACCCCCATCAATCAGACAACCATCAATCAGACTCCCATCAATCAGATTCCCATCAAGCAGAGCCCCATCAATCAGACCTCCATCAATTAGACGCCCATCTATCAGACGCCCATCTATCAGACGCCCATCAATCAGACCGCTACCAATTAGACCCCCATTAATCAGACCCCCATCAATCAGAGTCCCATCAAACAGACTCCCATCAATCAGACTCCCAACAATCAGACCTCCATCAATCAAACCGCCATTAATTACACCCCCATCAATTAGACCCCCATCAATCAGACCCCCATCAATTAGACCCCCATCAATCAAACTCACATCCATCAGACTCCCATCAATCAGGGCCCCATCAAGTAGACCCCATCAATCAGACTCCCATCCATCAGACTCCCATCAATCAGACCCCCATCAATTAGACCCCCATCAATCAGACTCCCATCCATCAGAGTCCCATGAATCAGACCCTCATCAATTAGACCCCCACCAATCAGACCCCCATCAATTAGACCCCCATCAATCACACCCCCTTCAATCAGACCCCATCAATCAGATTCCGATTCTTCAGACTCCCATTAATTAGACCCCCATCAATCATCCCCCGTCAATCAGACCCCCATCAATCAGACTCCCATCAATCAGACTCCCATCAATCAAACTCCCATCAATCAGACCCCGATCAATCAGACCCCCATCAATCAGACTCCCATTATTCTGACCACCATCAATCAGACTCCCATCAATCAGACACCCATCAATTAGACTCTCAATTAGACCCCCATCAATCAGACTCCCATCAATCAGACCCCTATCAATTAGAACCCCATCAATCAGACCCCCATCAATTAGACCGCCATAAATCAGACTCCCATCAATCAGACCCACATCAATCAGACTCACATCAAGCAGACACCTATTAATTAGACCCCCATCAATCAGTCCCCCATCAATCAGACTCACAACAACTAGACCCACATAAATTAGACCACCATCAATAAGACTCTCATCAATTAGACCTGCATCATTTAGAACCCCATCAATCAGACTCGCATAAATTATAAGCCCCATCCATCAGACTCCCATCAATCAGACCCCCATCAATCAGACTCCCATCAATCACACCCCCATGAATTAGACCCCCATTAATCAGACCTCCATCAATTAGACACTTATCAATCAGACACCCATCAATCAGAGCCACATCAATCAGACTCCCATCAATCAGAAACCCATCAATCAGAGCCCCATCAATTAGACCCCCATCAATCAGACTTACAACAATTAGACCCACATCAATTAGACCCCCATCAATTAGACACTCATCAATCAGACACCCATCAATCAGAGCCACATCAATCAGACTCCCATCAATCAGACACCCATCAATTAGACTCTCAATCAGATCCCCATCAATCAGACTCCCATTATTCTGACCACCATCAATCAGACTCCCATCAATCAGACCCCATCAATCAGACTCCCATCAATCAGACCTCCATCAATTAGAACCCCATCAATCAGACCCCCATCAATTAGACCCCCATAAATCAGACTCCCATCAATCAGACACTCATCAATCAGACTCACATCAAGCAGACCCCCATCAATTAGACCCCCATCAATCAGTCCCCCATCAATCAGACTCACAACAACGAGACCCACATCAATTAGACCACCATCAATAAGACTCTCATCAATTAGACCTGCATCATTTAGAACCCCATCAATCAGACTCGCATAAATTATAAGCCCCATCCATCACACTCCCATCAATCAGACCCCCGTCAATCAGACTCCCATCAATCAGACCCCCATCAAACAGAGCCCATCAATCAGACCGCATCAAATAGACCCCCATCAATCAGACTCCGATCAATTCGACACCCATCACTTAGACCCCCATCAATCAGACCCCCATCAATCAGACCCCATCAATCAGACTCCCATCAATCACACCCCCATCAATTAGACCCCCATCAATCAGACCCCCATCAATTAGACAGTCATCAATCAGACACCCATCAATCAGAGCCACATCAATCAGATCCCCATCAATCAGACCCCCATCATTTAGAACCCCATCAATCAGACTCCCATAAATTATAAGCCCCAACCAACAGACCCCCTTCAATTAGACCCCCATCAATCGGACCCCCATCAATTAGACTCCCACCAATCAGACCCACATCAATTAGACACTCATCAATCAGACACCCATCAATCAGACCCCCATCAATTAGACACTCATCAATCAGACACCCATCAATCAGAACCCCATCAATCAGATCCCCATCAATCAGACCCCCATCAATCAGATTTCCATTATTCTGACCCCTATTAAACAGACCCCATCAATCAGACTCCCATCAATCAGACGCCCATCAATCAGACTCCCATCAATCAGACACACATCATTCGGAACCCATCAATTAATCCCCCATAAATCAGACTCCCATCAATCAGACCCCCATCGATCAGACTCCCAGCAAGCAGACCCCCATCAATTAGACCGCCATCAATCAGTCCCCCATCCATCAGACTCACAACAATTAGACCCACATCAATTAGACTCCCACCAATCAGACCCACATCAATTAGACACTCATCAATCAGACACCCATCAATCAGAACCCCATCAATCAGATCCCCATCAATCAGACCCCCATCAATCAGATTTCCATTATTCTGACCCCTATTAAACAGACCCCATCAATCAGACTCCCATCAATCAGACGCCCATCAATCAGACTCCCATCAATCAGACACACATCATTCGGAACCCATCAATTAATCCCCCATAAATCAGACTCCCATCAATCAGACCCCCATCGATCAGACTCCCAGCAAGCAGACCCCCATCAATTAGACCGCCATCAATCAGTCCCCCATCCATCAGACTCACAACAATTAGACCCACATCAATTAGACACCCATCAATCAGACTCTCATCAATCAGACCCCCATCATTTAGAACCCCATCAATAAGACTCCCATAAATTATAAGCCCCATCCATCAGACTCCCATCAATCAGACGCCCATCAATCAGACTCCCATCAATTCGACACCCATCACTTAGACCCCCATCAACCAGATTCCCATCCATCAGACTCTCATCAATGAGACCCCCATCAATTAGACGCCCATCGATCAGACACTCATCAATCAGACACCCATCCATCAGAATCCCATCAATCAGATTCCCATCAATTAAACCCCATCAATCAGACTCCCATCCATCAGACTCCCAACAATCAGACCCCCATCAATCAGAACCCCATCAATCAGACTCCCATCAATTAGACCCCCATCAATCAGACTCCCATCAATCAGACCCCCATCAATCAGAACCGCATCAATCAGAACCCCATCAATCAGACTCCTATCAATTAGACCCCCATCAATTAGACCCCCATCAGTCAGACTCCCATGCATCAGACTCCCATCAATTAGACCCCCATCAATCAGACCCCCATCAATTAGACCCCCATCAATCAGACCCCATCAATCAGACCCACATCAATCAAACCCCCATCAATCAGACTCCCATTCATCACACTCCCATCAATCAGACAGCCATCAATCAGACTCCCATCAATCAGACCCCCATCATTCAGACCCCCATCAATCAGACCGCCATCAATTAGACCCCATCAATCAGACGCACATCAATCAAACTCACATCAACCAGAACCCCATCAATCAGACATCCATCAATCAGACTCCCATTCATCAGACTCCAATCAATCAGACTCCCATCATTCAGACTCCCATCAATTCGACCCCCATCAATCAGACTCCCATCAATCAGACTCCCATCAATCAGACTCCCATCAATCAAACCCCCATCAATCAGACCCACATCAATCAGACCCCATTCAATTAGACCGCCATCAATCAGACCCCCATCAATCAGACAACCATCAATCAGACTCCCATCAATCAGATTCCCATCAATCAGAGCCCCATCAATCAGACCTCCATCAATTAGACGCCCATCTATCAGACGCCCATCTATCAGACGCCCATCAATCAGACCGCTACCAATTAGACCCCCATTAATCAGACCCCCATCAATCAGAGTCCCATCAAACAGACTCCCATCAATCAGACTCCCAACAATCAGACCTCCATCAATCAAACCGCCATTAATTACACCCCCATCAATTAGACCCCCATCAATCAGACCCCCATCAATTAGACCCCCATCAATCAAACTCACATCCATCAGACTCCCATCAATCAGGGCCCCATCAAGTAGACCCCATCAATCAGACTCCCATCCATCAGACTCCCATCAATCAGACCCCCATCAATTAGACCCCCATCAATCAGACTCCCATCCATCAGAGTCCCATGAATCAGACCCTCATCAATTAGACCCCCACCAATCAGACCCCCATCAATTAGACCCCCATCAATCACACCCCCTTCAATCAGACCCCATCAATCAGATTCCGATTCTTCAGACTCCCATTAATTAGACCCCCATCAATCATCCCCCGTCAATCAGACCCCCATCAATCAGACTCCCATCAATCAGACTCCCATCAATCAAACTCCCATCAATCAGACCCCGATCAATCAGACCCCCATCAATCAGACTCCCATTATTCTGACCACCATCAATCAGACTCCCATCAATCAGACACCCATCAATTAGACTCTCAATTAGACCCCCATCAATCAGACTCCCATCAATCAGACCCCTATCAATTAGAACCCCATCAATCAGACCCCCATCAATTAGACCGCCATAAATCAGACTCCCATCAATCAGACCCACATCAATCAGACTCACATCAAGCAGACACCTATTAATTAGACCCCCATCAATCAGTCCCCCATCAATCAGACTCACAACAACTAGACCCACATAAATTAGACCACCATCAATAAGACTCTCATCAATTAGACCTGCATCATTTAGAACCCCATCAATCAGACTCGCATAAATTATAAGCCCCATCCATCAGACTCCCATCAATCAGACCCCCATCAATCAGACTCCCATCAATCACACCCCCATGAATTAGACCCCCATTAATCAGACCTCCATCAATTAGACACTTATCAATCAGACACCCATCAATCAGAGCCACATCAATCAGACTCCCATCAATCAGAAACCCATCAATCAGAGCCCCATCAATTAGACCCCCATCAATCAGACTTACAACAATTAGACCCACATCAATTAGACCCCCATCAATTAGACACTCATCAATCAGACACCCATCAATCAGAGCCACATCAATCAGACTCCCATCAATCAGACACCCATCAATTAGACTCTCAATCAGATCCCCATCAATCAGACTCCCATTATTCTGACCACCATCAATCAGACTCCCATCAATCAGACCCCATCAATCAGACTCCCATCAATCAGACCTCCATCAATTAGAACCCCATCAATCAGACCCCCATCAATTAGACCCCCATAAATCAGACTCCCATCAATCAGACACTCATCAATCAGACTCACATCAAGCAGACCCCCATCAATTAGACCCCCATCAATCAGTCCCCCATCAATCAGACTCACAACAACGAGACCCACATCAATTAGACCACCATCAATAAGACTCTCATCAATTAGACCTGCATCATTTAGAACCCCATCAATCAGACTCGCATAAATTATAAGCCCCATCCATCACACTCCCATCAATCAGACCCCCGTCAATCAGACTCCCATCAATCAGACCCCCATCAAACAGAGCCCATCAATCAGACCGCATCAAATAGACCCCCATCAATCAGACTCCGATCAATTCGACACCCATCACTTAGACCCCCATCAATCAGACCCCCATCAATCAGACCCCATCAATCAGACTCCCATCAATCACACCCCCATCAATTAGACCCCCATCAATCAGACCCCCATCAATTAGACAGTCATCAATCAGACACCCATCAATCAGAGCCACATCAATCAGATCCCCATCAATCAGACCCCCATCATTTAGAACCCCATCAATCAGACTCCCATAAATTATAAGCCCCAACCAACAGACCCCCTTCAATTAGACCCCCATCAATCGGACCCCCATCAATTAGACTCCCACCAATCAGACCCACATCAATTAGACACTCATCAATCAGACACCCATCAATCAGAACCCCATCAATCAGATCCCCATCAATCAGACCCCCATCAATCAGATTTCCATTATTCTGACCCCTATTAAACAGACCCCATCAATCAGACTCCCATCAATCAGACGCCCATCAATCAGACTCCCATCAATCAGACACACATCATTCGGAACCCATCAATTAATCCCCCATAAATCAGACTCCCATCAATCAGACCCCCATCGATCAGACTCCCAGCAAGCAGACCCCCATCAATTAGACCGCCATCAATCAGTCCCCCATCCATCAGACTCACAACAATTAGACCCACATCAATTAGACACCCATCAATCAGACTCTCATCAATCAGACCCCCATCATTTAGAACCCCATCAATAAGACTCCCATAAATTATAAGCCCCATCCATCAGACTCCCATCAATCAGACGCCCATCAATCAGACTCCCATCAATTCGACACCCATCACTTAGACCCCCATCAACCAGATTCCCATCCATCAGACTCTCATCAATGAGACCCCCATCAATTAGACCCCCATCGATCAGACACTCATCAATCAGACACCCATCCATCAAAATCCCATCAATCAGATTCCCATCAATTAAACCCCATCAATCAGACTCCCATCCATCAGACTCCCATCAATCAGACCCCCATCAATCAGAACCCCATCAATCAGACTCCCATCAATTTGACACCCATCAATCAGACTCCCATCAATCAGACCCCCATCAATCAGAACCCCATCAATCAGAACCCCATCAATCAGACTCCCATCAATTAGACCCCCATCAATTAGACCCCCATCAATTAGACTCCCATGCATCAGACTCCCATCAATCAGACTCCCATCAATTAGACCCCCATCAATCAGACTCTATTCCATCAGACTCCCATCAATCAGAACCCGATCAATTAGACCCCCATGAATCAGACTCCCATCCATCAGATTACCATCAATCAGACCCCATCAATTAGACCCCCATCAATCAGACCCCCATCAATTAGACCCCCATCAATCAGACACCCATCAATCAGAGCCACATCAATCAGACTCCCATCAATCAGACACCCATCAATTAGACTCTCAATCAGATCCCCATCAATCAGACTCCCATTATTCTGACCACCATCAATCAGACTCCCATCAATCAGACCCCATCAATCAGACTCCCATCAATCAGACCTCCATCAATTAGAACCCCATCAATCAGACCCCCATCAATTAGACCCCCATAAATCAGACTCCCATCAATCAGACACTCATCAATCAGACTCACATCAAGCAGACCCCCATCAATTAGACCCCCATCAATCAGTCCCCCATCAATCAGACTCACAACAACGAGACCCACATCAATTAGACCACCATCAATAAGACTCTCATCAATTAGACCTGCATCATTTAGAACCCCATCAATCAGACTCGCATAAATTATAAGCCCCATCCATCACACTCCCATCAATCAGACCCCCGTCAATCAGACTCCCATCAATCAGACCCCCATCAAACAGAGCCCATCAATCAGACCGCATCAAATAGACCCCCATCAATCAGACTCCGATCAATTCGACACCCATCACTTAGACCCCCATCAATCAGACCCCCATCAATCAGACCCCATCAATCAGACTCCCATCAATCACACCCCCATCAATTAGACCCCCATCAATCAGACCCCCATCAATTAGACAGTCATCAATCAGACACCCATCAATCAGAGCCACATCAATCAGATCCCCATCAATCAGACCCCCATCATTTAGAACCCCATCAATCAGACTCCCATAAATTATAAGCCCCAACCAACAGACCCCCTTCAATTAGACCCCCATCAATCGGACCCCCATCAATTAGACTCCCACCAATCAGACCCACATCAATTAGACACTCATCAATCAGACACCCATCAATCAGACCCCCATCAATTAGACACTCATCA
This sequence comes from Pristiophorus japonicus, assembly GCF_044704955.1. Lineage (NCBI taxonomy): Eukaryota > Metazoa > Chordata > Chondrichthyes > Pristiophoridae > Pristiophorus > Pristiophorus japonicus. The sequence goes on from NC_092008.1 coordinate 12,085,598, forward strand.
ATCAGACACCCATCAATCAGAACCCCATCAATCAGATCCCCATCAATCAGACCCCCATCAATCAGATTTCCATTATTCTGACCCCTATTAAACAGACCCCATCAATCAGACTCCCATCAATCAGACGCCCATCAATCAGACTCCCATCAATCAGACACACATCATTCGGAACCCATCAATTAATCCCCCATAAATCAGACTCCCATCAATCAGACCCCCATCGATCAGACTCCCAGCAAGCAGACCCCCATCAATTAGACCGCCATCAATCAGTCCCCCATCCATCAGACTCACAACAATTAGACCCACATCAATTAGACACCCATCAATCAGACTCTCATCAATCAGACCCCCATCATTTAGAACCCCATCAATAAGACTCCCATAAATTATAAGCCCCATCCATCAGACTCCCATCAATCAGACGCCCATCAATCAGACTCCCATCAATTCGACACCCATCACTTAGACCCCCATCAACCAGATTCCCATCCATCAGACTCTCATCAATGAGACCCCCATCAATTAGACCCCCATCGATCAGACACTCATCAATCAGACACCCATCCATCAAAATCCCATCAATCAGATTCCCATCAATTAAACCCCATCAATCAGACTCCCATCCATCAGACTCCCATCAATCAGACCCCCATCAATCAGAACCCCATCAATCAGACTCCCATCAATTTGACACCCATCAATCAGACTCCCATCAATCAGACCCCCATCAATCAGAACCCCATCAATCAGAACCCCATCAATCAGACTCCCATCAATTAGACCCCCATCAATTAGACCCCCATCAATTAGACTCCCATGCATCAGACTCCCATCAATCAGACTCCCATCAATTAGACCCCCATCAATCAGACTCTATTCCATCAGACTCCCATCAATCAGAACCCGATCAATTAGACCCCCATGAATCAGACTCCCATCCATCAGATTACCATCAATCAGACCCCATCAATTAGACCCCCATCAATCAGACCCCCATCAATTAGACCCCCATCAATCAGACCCCCATCAATCAGACCCACATCAATCAGACCCCCATCAATCAGACTCCCATTCATCACACTCCAATCAATCAGACAGCCATCAATCGGACTCCCATCAATCAGACCCCCATCATTCAGACCCCCATCAATCAGACCCCCATCAATTAGATCCCATCAATCAGACTCACATCAATCAAACTCACATCAACCAGACTCCCATCAATCAGACATCCATCAATCAGACTCCCATTCATCAGACTCCCATCAATCAGACTCCCATCGTTCAGACTCCCATCAATTCGACCCCCATCAATCAGACCCATTTCAATCAGACCCCCATCAATCAGACCCCATCAATCAGCATCCATCAATCAGACCCACATCAATCAGACCCCATTCAATTAGACCGCCATCAATCAGACCCCCATCAATCAGACAACCATCAATCAGACTCCCATCAATCAAACTCCCATCAATCAGACCCCCATCAATCAGACCCCCATCAATTAGACCCCCATCAATCAGACGCCCATCAATCAGACTCCCATCAATTCGACACCCATCACTTAGACCCCCATCAAACAGATTCCCATCCATCAGACTATCATCAATGAGAGCCCCATCAATCAGACTCCCATCAATTCGACACCCATCACTTAGACCCCCATGAACCAGATTCCCATCCATCAGACTCTCATCAATGAGACCCCCATCAATTAGACCCCCATCGATCAGACACTCATCAATCAGACACCCATCCATCAGAATCCCATCAATCAGATTCCCATCAATTAAACCCCATCAATCAGACTCCCATCCATCAGACTCCCATCAATCAGACCCCCTTCAATCAGAACCCCATCAATCAGACTCCCATCAATGAGACCCCCATCAATCAGACTCCCATCAATTAGACCCCCATCAATCAGACTCCCATCAATTAGACCCCCATCAATTAGACCCCCATCAATCAGACTCCCAAGCATCAGACTACCATCAATTAGACCCCCATCAATCAGACTCTATTCCATCAGACCCCCATCAATCAGAAACCGAGCAATTAGACCCCCATGAATCAGACTCCCATCCATCAGATTACCATCAATCAGACCCCCATCAATTAGACCCCCATCAATCAGACCCCCATCAATTAGACCCCCATCAATCAGTCCCCATCAATCAGACGCACATCAATCAAACCCCCATCAATCAGACTCCCATTCATCACACTCCCATCAATCAGACAGCCATCAATCAGACTCCCATCAATCAGACCCCCATCATTCAGACCCCCATCAATCAGACCCCCATCAATTAGACCCCATCAATCAGACTCACATCAATCAAACTCACATCAACCAGACCCCCATCAATCAGACATCCATCAATCAGACTCCCATTCATCAGCCTCCCATCAATCAGACTCCCATCATTCAGACTCCCATCAATTCGACCCCCATCAATCAGACTCCCATCAATCAGACTCCCATCAATCAGACTCCCATCAATCAAACCCCCATCAATTAGACCCCCATCAATCAGACCCATTTCAATCAGACCCCCATCAATCAGATCCCATCAATCAGCATCCATCAATCAGACCCACATCAATCAGACCCCATTCAATTAGACCGCCATCAATCAGACCCCCATCAATCAGACAACCATCAATCAGACTACCATCAATCAGATTCCCATCAATAGACCCCCATCAATCAGACGCCCATCAATTAGACCCCCATCAATCAGACGCCCATCAATCAGACCGCTACCAATTAGACCCCCATTAATCAGACCCCCATCAATCAGAGTCCCATCAAACAGACTCCCATCAATCAGACTCCCAACAATCAGACCTCCACCAATCAGACCGCCATCAATTACACCCCCATCATTTAGAACCCCATCAATCAGACCCCCATCAATGAGACCCCCATCAATTAGACCCCCATCGATCAGACACTCATCAATCAGACACCCATCCATCAGAATCCCATCAATCAGATTCCCATCAATTAAACCCCATCAATCAGACTCCCATCCATCAGACTCCCATCAATCAGACCCCCTTCAATCAGAACCCCATCAATCAGACTCCCATCAATGAGACCCCCATCAATCAGACTCCCATCAATTAGACCCCCATCAATCAGACTCCCATCAATTAGACCCCCATCAATTAGACCCCCATCAATCAGACTCCCAAGCATCAGACTACCATCAATTAGACCCCCATCAATCAGACTCTATTCCATCAGACCCCCATCAATCAGAACCCGAGCAATTAGACCCCCATGAATCAGACTCCCATCCATCAGATTACCATCAATCAGACCCCCATCAATTAGACCCCCATCAATCAGACCCCCATCAATTAGACCCCCATCAATCAGACCCCATCAATCAGACGCATATCAATCAAACCCCCATCAATCAGACTCCCATTCATCACACTCCCATCAATCAGACAGCCATCAATCAGACTCCCATCAATCAGACCCCCATCATTCAGACCCCCATCAATCAGACCCCCATCAATTAGACCCCATCAATCAGACTCACATCAATCAAACTCACATCAACCAGACCCCCATCAATCAGACATCCATCAATCAGACTCCCATTCATCAGCCTCCCATCAATCAGACTCCCATCATTCAGACTCCCATCAATTCGACCCCCATCAATCAGACTCCCATCAATCAGACTCCCATCAATCAGACTCCCATCAATCAAACCCCCATCAATTAGACCCCCATCAATCAGACCCATTTCAATCAGACCCCCATCAATCAGATCCCATCAATCAGCATCCATCAATCAGACCCACATCAATCAGACCCCATTCAATTAGACCGCCATCAATCAGACCCCCATCAATCAGACAACCATCAATCAGACTACCATCAATCAGACTCCCATCAATAGACCCCCATCAATCAGACCCCCATCAATTAGACCCCCATCAATCAGACGCCCATCAATCAGACCGCGACCAATTAGACCCCCATTAATCAGACCCCCATCAATCAGAGTCCCATCAAACAGACTCCCATCAATCAGACTCCCAACAATCAGACCTCCATCAATCAGACCGCCATCAATTACACCCCCATCATTTAGAACCCCATCAATCAGACCCCCATCAATTAGACCCCCATCAATCAAACTCACATCCATCAGACTCCCAAGAATCAGACCCTCATCAATTAGACCCCCACCAATCAGACCCCCATCAATTAGACCCCCATCAATCAGACCCCCTTCAATCAGACCCCCATCAATCAGATTCCGATTCTTCAGACTCCCATCAATTAGACCCCCATCAATCATCCCCCGTCAATCAGACCCCCATCAATCAGACTCCCATCAATCAGACTCCCATCAATCAAACTCCCATCAATCAGACCCCGATCAATCAGACCCCCATCAATCAGACTCCCATTATTCTGATCACCATCAATCAGACTCCCATCAATCAGACCCCCATCAATTAGACCCCCATCAATCAGACCCCCATCAATCAGACCCCCATCAATCACACTCACATCAAGCAGACCCTCATCAATTAGACTCCCATCAATCAGACTCCCATCAATCAGACCCCCATCAATTAGAACCCCATCAATCAGACCCCCATCAATTAGACCCCCATTAATCAGTCCCCCATCAATCAGACTCCGAACAACTCGACCCACATCAATTAGACCACCATCAATGAGACTCTCATCAATTAGACCCGCATCATTTAGAACCCCATCAATCAGACTCCCATAAATTATAAGCCCCATCAATCAGACTCCCATCAATTCGACTCCCATCAATTCGACACTCATCAATCAGACACCCATCAATCAGAGCCCCATCAATCAGACTCCCATCAATCAGACACCCATCAATCAGACCCCCATCAATTAGACACCCATCAATTCGACTCCCATCAATTCGACACTCATCAATCAGATACCCATCAATCAGAGTCCCATCAATCAGACTCCCATCAATCAGACACCCATCAATCAGACCCCCATCAATTAGATACCCATAAATCAGACTCCCATCAATCAGCCCCCCATCAATCAGACTCACATGAAGCAGAACCCCATCAATTAGACCCACATCAATTAGTCCCCCATCAATCAGACCCCCATCAATCAGACCGCCATCAATCAGACGCCCATCCATCAGACTACCATCAATCAGACCCCCATCAATTAGACTCCCATCCATCAGACTCCAATGAATCAGACCCCCATCAATCAGACCCCCATCAATTAGACCCCCATCAATCAGACCCCCTTCAATCAGACCCCAAATCAGATTCCCATTCATCAGACTCCCATCAATTCGACTCCCATCAATCGGACCCACATCAATCAGACCTCCATCAATCAGACCCCCATCAATCAGCCTCCCATCAATCAGACTCCCATCAATCAGATTCTCAATCAGACCCCCATCAATCAGACTCCCATTATTCTGACCACCATCAATCAGACCCCCCTCAATCAGACCAGATCAATAAGACTCCCATCAATCAGACCCCCATCAATTAGAACCCCATCAATCAGACCCCCATCAATTAGACCCCCATTAATCAGTCCCCCATCAATCAGACTCACAAAAACTAGACCCACATCAATTAGACCACCATCAATAAGACTCTCATCAATTAGACCCGCATCATTTAGAACTCCATCAATCAGACTCGCATGAATTATAAGCCCCATCCATCAGACTCCCATCAATCAGACCCCCATCAATCAGACTCCCATCAATCAGACCCCATCAATCAGATTCCCATCAATCACACCCCCATCAATTAGATCCCCATCAATCAGACCCCCATCAATTAGACACTCATCAATCAGGCACCCATCAATCACAGCCACATCAATCAGACTTACAACAATTAGACCCACTTCAATTAGACCCCCATCAATCAGACCTCCATCATTTAGAATCCCATCAATCAGACTCCCATAAATTATAAGCCCCAACCATCAGACCCCTTTCAATTAGACCCCTATCAATCAGATTCCCATCCATCAGACTCCCATCAATTAGACTCCCATCAATCAGACCCCCATCAATCAGACTCCCATTATTCTGAACACCATCAATTAGACCCCCATCAATCAGACCCCATCAATCAGAATCCCATCAATCAGAGCCCCATCAATTAGACACCCATCAATCAGACCCCCATCAATTAGACCCCCATAAATCAGACTCCCATCAATCAGACCCCCATCAATTAGACTCACATCAAGCTGACTACCATCAATTAGACCCCTATCAATCAGTCCCCCATCAGACTCACAACAATCAGACCCACATCAATTAGACCCCCATCAATCAGACTCCCATCAATTATAAGCCCCATATATCAGACTCCCATCAATCAGACCCCCATCAATCAGACACCCATCAATCAGACCCCTATCAATCAGACTCCCATTATTCTGACGCCCATCAGTCAGACCCCCATCAATCAGACCCCATCAATCAGACTCCCTTCAATCAGACCCCCATCAATCAGACTCCCATCAATTCGACACCCATCCGTCAGACCCGCATCAATTAGACCCCCATCCATCAGACTCCCATCCATCAGAATCCCATCAATCAGACTCCCATCAATTAAACCCCCATCAATCAGACTCCCATCCATCAGACTCCCATCAATCAGACTCCCATCAATCAGAACCCCATCAATCAGACTCCCATCAATTAGACCCCCTTCAATCAGATCCCCATCAATCAGACTCCCATCAATCAGACTCCCATCAATCAGAACCCCATCAATCAGAACCCCATCAACCAGACCCCCATCAATTAGACCCCCATCAATTAGACCCCATCAATCAGACTCACATCAATCAAACTCACATCAATCAGAACCCCATCAATCAGACATCCATCAATCAGACTCCCATTCATCACACTCCCATCAATCAGACTCCCATCAATTCGACCCCCATCAATCAGACTCCCATCAATCAGACTCCCATCAATCAGACCCCCTTCAATCAGACCCCATCAATCAGACCCACTTCAATCAGACCCCCATCAATTAGACACTCATCAATCAGGCACCCATCAATCACAGCCACGTCAATCAGACTTACAACAATTAGACCCACATCAATTAGACCCCCATCAATCAGACCTCCATCATTTTGAATCCCATCAATCAGACTCCCATAAATTATAAGCCCCAACCATCAGACCCCTTTCAATTAGACCCCTATCAATCAGATTCCCATCCATCAGACTCCCATCAATTAGACTCCCATCAATCAGACCCCCATCAATCAGACTCCCATTATTCTGAACACCATCAATTAGACCCCCATCAATCAGACCCCATCAATCAGAATCCCATCAATCAGAGCCCCATCAATTAGACACCCATCAATCAGACCCCCATCAATTAGACCCCCATAAATCAGACTCCCATCAATCAGACCCCCATCAATTAGACTCACATCAAGCTGACTACCATCAATTAGACCCCTATCAATCAGTCCCCCATCAGACTCACAACAATCAGACCCACATCAATTAGACCCCCATCAATCAGACTCCCATCAATTATAAGCCCCATATATCAGACTCCCATCAATCAGACCCCCATCAATCAGACACCCATCAATCAGACCCCTATCAATCAGACTCCCATTATTCTGACGCCCATCAGTCAGACCCCCATCAATCAGACCCCATCAATCAGACTCCCTTCAATCAGACTCCCATCAATCAGACTCCCATCAATTCGACACCCATCCGTCAGACCCGCATCAATTAGACCCCCATCCATCAGACTCCCATCCATCAGAATCCCATCAATCAGACTCCCATCAATTAAACCCCCATCAATCAGACTCCCATCCATCAGACTCCCATCAATCAGACTCCCATCAATCAGAACCCCATCAATCAGACTCCCATCAATTAGACCCCCTTCAATCAGATCCCCATCAATCAGACTCCCATCAATCAGACTCCCATCAATCAGAACCCCATCAATCAGAACCCCATCAACCAGACCCCCATCAATTAGACCCCCATCAATTAGACCCCATCAATCAGACTCACATCAATCAAACTCACATCAATCAGAACCCCATCAATCAGACATCCATCAATCAGACTCCCATTCATCACACTCCCATCAATCAGACTCCCATCAATTCGACCCCCATCAATCAGACTCCCATCAATCAGACTCCCATCAATCAGACCCCCTTCAATCAGACCCCATCAATCAGACCCACTTCAATCAGACCCCCATCAATCAGACCCCATCAATCAGCATCCATCAATCAGACCCACATCAATCAGACCGCATTCAATTCGACGGCCATCAATCAGACCCCCATCAATCAGACACCCATCAATCAGACTCCCTTCAATCGGACTGCCATCAATAAAACCCACATCAATTAGACCCCCATCAATCATAATCCCATCAATCAGACCGCTATCAATTAGACCCCCATCAATCAGACCCCCATCAATCAGAGTCCCATCAAACAGACTCCAATCAAACAGACTCCCATCAAACAGACTCCCATCAATCAGATTCCCAACAATAAGACCTCCATCAATCAGACCGCCATCAATTACACCCCCATCAATTAGACCCCCATCAATCAGTCCCCCATCACACTCACAACAATTAGACCCACATCAATTAGACCCCCATCAATCAGACTCTCATCATTCAGGCCAATATCATTTAGAACCCCAACAATCAGACTTCCATCAATTATAAGCCCCATATATCAGACTCCCATCAATCAGACCGCCATCAATCAGACACCCATGAATCAGACCATCATCAATAAGACTCCCATTATTCTGACCCCCATCAGTCAGACACCCATCAATCAGACCCCATCAATCAGACGCCCATCAATCAGACCCCCATCAATCAGACCCCCATCAATCAGACACTCATCAATCAGACCCCCATCAATTAGACACTCATCAATCAGACACCCATCAATCAGAGCCCCATCAATCAGACCCCCATCAATCAGACCCCCATTAATCAGACTTCCATTATTCTGACCCTCATCAATCAGACCCCCATCAATCAGACCGCATCAATCAGACTCCCATCAATCAGACCCCCATAAATCAGACTCCCATCAATCAGTCCCCCATCAATCAGACTCACAACAATTAGACCCACATCAATTAGACCCCCATCAATCAGACTGTCATCAATCAGACCCCCATCATTTAGAACCCAATCAATCAGACTCCCATAAAATATCAGCCCCATCCATCAGACTTCCATCAATCAGACCCCCATCAATCAGACTCGCATCAATCAGAGTCCCATCAATTTGACACCCATCACTTAGACCCCCATCAATCAGTCTCCCATCCATCAGACTCTCATCAATCAGACGCCCATCAATTAGACCCCCATCCATCACTCCCATCCATCAGAATCCCATCAATCAGATTCCCATCAATTAAACCCCCATCAATCAGACTCCCATCCATCAGATTCCCATCAATCAGACCCCCATCAATCAGAACCCCATCAATAACACTCCCATCAATCAGAACCCCATCAATCAAACCCCCATCAATTCGACCCCCATCAATTAGACCCCCATCAATCAGACACCCATCAATTAGACACATCAATTAGACACCCATCAATCAGGGCCCCATCAAACAGACTCCCATCATTCAGGCCCCCATCAATTAGAACCCCACCAATCAGACCCCCATCAATTAGACCCCCATCCATCAGACCCCCACCAATCAGATACCCATCAATTAGACACCCATCAATCAGACTCACATCGAGCTGACCACCATCAATTAGACCCCCATCAATCAGTCCCCCATCAGACTCACAACAATTAGACCCACATCAATTAGACCCCCATCAATCAGACTCTCATCAATCAGACCGATAACATTTACAACCCCAACAATCAGACTTCCATCAATTATAAGCCCCATATATCAGATTCCCATCAATCAGAACCACATCAATCAGACACTCATCAATCAGACCATCATCAATCAGACTCCCATTATTCTGACCCCCATCAGTCAGACACCCATCAATCAGACTCCATCAATCAGGCTCCCATCAATCAGACCCCCATCAAACAGACCCCCATCAATCAGACACCCATCAATCAGACCCCCATCAATTAGCCACTCATCAATCAGACACCCATCAATCAGAGCCCCATCAATCAGACCCCCATCAATCAGACCCCCATTAATCAGACTTCCATTATTCTGACCCTCATCAATCAGACCCCCATCAATCAGACCCCATCAATCAGACTCCCATCAATCAGACCCCCATAAATGAGACTCCCATCAATCAGTCCCCCATCAATCAGACTCACAACAATTAGACCGCCATCATTCAGACCCCCATCAATCAGACTCTCATCAATCAGTACCCCATCAATCAGACTCCGATCAATCAGACCCCCATCAATCAGACTACCATCAATCAGACCCCCATCATTAAGACCCCCATCAATCAGACTCCCATCAATCAGAACCTCATCAATCAGACTCCCATCAATCAGAACCCCATCAATCAGACCACCATCAATCAGACCGCCATCATTCAGACCCCCATCAATCAGATTCCCATCAATCAGACTCCCATCAATCAGTCCCCCATCAATCAGACCCCATCAATGAGGCCAACATCAATCAGACTCCCATCAATCAGTCCCCCATCAATCAGACCCCATCAATCAGACCCCATCAATCAGACCACCATCAATCAGACCCCCATCAATCAGTCCCCCATCAATTACATCCTCAAAAATCAGACCACCATCAATTAGACCCCCTTCTATCAGACCCTCATCAATCAGACCACCATGAATCAGACCATCGGCAATCAGCCCCATATCAATCAGACACCCATCAATCAGAACCACAACAATCAGACCACCATCAATCAGACCCCCATCAACCATTGCCCCGTTAATCATTCCACATCTATCAGACCCCATTCAAGCAGACCCTCAACAATCAGACACCCATCAATCAGACCTCCATTGAAACATAGAAACATAGAAAATAGATGCAGGAGTCTGCCATTCGGCCCCTGGAGTCTGCACCGCCATTCAATAAAATCATGGCTGATCAGACCCCCATCACTCAGACCCCCATCACTCAGACCCCCATCACTCAGACCCCCACCACTCAGACCCCCATCACTCAGACGCCCATCAATCAGACACCCATCAATCTGAACCCACTAATCAGGCCAGATCATTCTGCCCCTATCAGTCAGACACTATCAATCAGACACCATCAATCAGAGGCCCATCATTTGGACCCCCTATCAATCAGACCCCCATCAAACAGACCCCTATGAATCAGACCTCCAACCATCAGAACCTCATCACTCAGACCGCTATCATTCAGACCACATTAAACAGATTTCTATCAATCAGACACCCATCAATAAAAGCCCCATCAATCAGACCGCCTACAACAGACCACCATCAAACATTCCAACAATCAGACCCCATCTATCAGACCCTCATCAATCAGACCACCATAATCAGACCCTCCTCAATCAGACCACCATCAATCAGAGCCTTTTCATTCAGACTCTCATCGATCAGACCCACATCAACCAGACCCCTATGAATCAGATATTCAACCATCAGAACCTCATCACTCAGACCACTATCATTCAGACCACATTAAACAGATTTCCATCAATCAGACCCCCTTCAATCAGACCACCATCAAAAATTCCAACAATCAGACCACCATCAATCAGAGCCTTATCAATCACACCACCATCAATCAGAGCCTTATCAATCACACCACTATCAATCAGACCCTCATCAATCAGGCCATCGTCAATCAGAGCCTTCTCAATCAGACCACCATCAATCAGACCCCCATCAATCAGACCCACATCAACCAGACCCCCATCAATTAGTCCCCATCAATCAGATCCCCATCAGTAAGATCACCATCATTTAGGCCCCCATCAATCAGACCAAATCAATCAGACCACAAACAAACACACCTCATCAATCAAAGCCCATCAATAAAATCGAATGAATCAGATGCCCATCAAACATACCCCATCAATCATACACCCATCAATCAAATCCCATCTTTCAAACAATAAAAATCAGACGCCATCTATTCGACCCCATGAATCAACTCCCATCACTGAAGCCCCAAACATTCAGAGCTTGTCAATCAGACCCCTATCAATCAGTCCGTCATCAATCATACCCACATCAATCAGACTCCCATCAATCGGACCCTCATCAATTATATCGACATCAGTCTGATCCCCATAATTCGTAGCGTATCAATGAGATACCATTTGTAATAGGTCCATCCATTACTCCTCATCAATCAGACCCCAATCAAACATCCATCATCAATCAGACCATATCAATCAGACACCATCAGACAGACCCCCATCAATCAGACCCCACCAATCAGAACGTAATCAATCAGAACGCGATCAATCATAGTCCCATCAATCATAGTCCCATCAATCAGACCCCCATCATTCAGACTCCCAACAATCAGACCACCATCAATCAGACCCCAATTAATCAGTCCCCCATCAATCAGACCCCCATCAATCAGACTCCCATCAATTAGACTCCCTTCAATCAGAATCCCATCAATCAGACTCCCAACAATCAGACGTCCATCAATCAGACACCCATTAATCAGTCCCACATCAGTCAGACCCCATCAATCAGACCCCCATTAATCAGACTCCCATCAATCAGACCCCAAACAATCAGACCCCAAACAATCAGACCCCAACAATCAGACCCCCATTAATCAGACCACCATCAATCAGACCCCAAACAATCAGAACCCAACAATCAGAACCCATCAATCAGACCCCCATCAATCAGACCCCAACAATCAGACTCCCATCAATCAGACCCCATCAATCTGACTCCCATCAATCAGTCCCTCATCAATCAAATCCCCTCAAACAGCCCCCCACAACCACACCGCCTCAATTAGATCTTCATCAATAGGACCCCCACCAATCAGACTCCCATCAGTCAGATCCCCATTAATCAGACCCGCATCAATCAGACCCCCATCAATCAGGCCCCCATCAATCAGACTCCCATCAATCAGACTCCCTTCAATCAGATTCCCATCAATCAGACTCCCAACAATCAGACTCCCATCAATCAGACCCCCATCAATCAGACTCCCATCAATCAGACTCTCTTCAACAGATTCCCATCAATTAGACCCCCATTAATCAGTCCCCCATCAGTCAGACCCCCATCAATCAGACTCCCATCAATCAGACTCCCTTCAATCAGATTCCCATCAATCAGACTCCCAACAATCAGACTCCCACCAATCAGACCACCATTAATCAGTCCCCCAACAATCAAGCCACCATCAATCAGGCTCCCATCAGTCAGACTCCCATCAATCAGACTCCCAACAATCAGACCCCCATTAATCAGTCCCCCATCAGTCAGACGCCATCAATCAGACCCCCGTCAATCAGACCCCAATCAATCAGACCCCAAACAATCAGACCCCAACAATCAGAACCCATCAATCAGACCCCCATCAATCAGAGCTCCATCAATCAGACTACCATCAATCCGACCACCATCAAACAGACTCCCATCAATCAGACTCCCATCATTCAGATCCCCATCAAACAGACCCCGTCAATCAGACTTCCATCTATCATACTCAGATCAATCAGACTCACATGAACCATCCTCCCATCAATCAGACTCCCATCAATCAGACCATCATCAATCAGACCTCCATCAATCAGACCCCCATCAATCAGATCCCATTCAATCAGTCCCCCATCAATTACACCCTCAACAATCAGACCACAATCAATTAGATCCCCTTCTATCAGACCCTCATCAATCAGACCACCATGAATCAGACCATCGGCAATCAGCCCCATATCAATCAGACCCCCATCAATCAGAGCCACATCAATCAGTCCCGATCAATCAGACCTTAATGCATAGTGCTATATTAATCATACCACAATCAATCAGACGCTCATCAAACAGACCCCCATCAATCAGACCACCATCAATCAGACCCCCATCAACCATTGCCCCGTTAATCATTCCACATCAATCAGACCCCATTCAAGCAGACCCTCAACAATCAGACACCCATCAATCAGACCTCGATAGAAATATAGAAACATAGAAAATAGATGCAGGAGTCGGCCATTCGGCCCCTAGAGTCTGCACCGCCATTCAATAAGATCATGGCTGATCAGACCCCCATTACTCAGACCCCCATCACTCAGACCCCCATCACTCAGACGCCCATCACTCAGACGCCCATCAATCAGACACCCATCAATCTGAACCCATCAATCAGACCAGATCATTCTGCCCCTATCAGTCAGACACCATCAATCAGACACCATCAATCAGAGGCCCATCAGTTGGACCCCCATCAATCATACCCCATCAAACAGACCCCTATGAATCAGACCTCCAACCATCAGAACCTCATCACTCAGACCACTATCATTCAGACCACATTAAACAGATTTCTATCAATCAGACGCCCATCAATAAAAGCCCCATCAATCAGACCGCCTTCAACAGACCACCATCAAACATTCCAAAAATCTGACCCCATCAATCAGACCCTCCTCAATCAGACCACCATCAATCAGAGCCTTTTCATTCAGACTCTCATCAATCAGACCCCCATCAATCAGACCCACATCAACCAGACACATATGAATCAGATATCCAACCATCAGAACCTCATCACTCAGACCAATATCATTCAGACCACATTAAACAGATTTCCATCAATCAGACACCATTCAATCAGACCACCGTCAATCAGAGCCTTCTCAATCAGACCACCATCAATCAGACCCCCATCAATCAGACCCACATCAACCAGACCCCCATCAATTAGAACCCCATCAATCAGACCCCATCAATTAGTCCCCATCAACGAGACCCCCATCAGTAAGATCACCATCATTTAGGCCCCCATCAATCAGACCAAATCAATCAGACCACGAACAAACACACCTCATCAATCAAAGCCCATCAATAAAATCGCATGAATCAGATGCCCATCAAACATACCCCATCAATCATACACCCATCAATCAAACCCCATCTTTCAAACAATAAAAATCAGACGCCATCTATTAGACCCCATGAATCAACTCCCATCACTGAAGCCCCAAACATTCAGAGCTGGTCAACCAGACCCCTATCAATCATACCATCATCAACTATACCCACATCAATCAGACTCCCATCAATCGGACCCACATCAATTATATCGACATCAGTCTGATCCCCATAATTCGTACCGTATCAATGAGATACCATTTGTAATAGGACCATCCATTACTCCTCATCAATCAGACCCCAATCAAACATCCATCATCAATCAGACCATATCAATCAGACACCATCAGACAGACCCCCATCAATCAGATTCCATCAATCAGAACGCAATCAATCAGAACCCGATCAATCAGACTCCCATCAATCATACTCCCATCAATCAGATTCACATCAATCAGACCCCCATCATTCAGACTCCCATCAATCAGACTCACATCAATCAGACTCACATCAATCAGACTCACATCAATCAGACCCCCATCAATCAGACTCCCATCAATCAGACCCCCACCAATCAGACCCCCATCAATCAGACCGCTATTAATCAGTCCCCCATCAATCAGACCCCCATCAATCAGACTCCCATCAATCAGACTCCCTTCAATCAGAATCCCATCAATCAGACTCCCAACAATCAGACTCCCATCAATGAGACCCCCATTAATCAGTCCCCCAAAAATCAGACCACCATCAATCAGGCTTATATCAATCAGACTCCCATCAATCAGACTCCTATCATTCAGACCCCCATTAATCAGTCCGCCATCAGTCAGACAGAATCAATCAGACCCCCATTAATCAGACCACCATCAATCAGATCCCAAACAATCAGACCTCAACAATAAGAACCCATCAATCAGACCCCCATCAATCAGACCCCCATCAATCTGACTCCCATCAATCAGTCCCTCATCAATCAAATCCCCTCAAACAGCCCCCTCAACCAAATCCCCTCAATTAGATCTTCATCAATAGGATCCCCATCAATCAGACCCCCATCAATCAGACCCCCATCAATCAGACATCCATCAATCAGAGCCCCATCAATCAGACCACCATCAATCAGACTTCCATCAATCAGACTCCCATCATTCAGACCCCCATCAATCAGACCACCATCAATCAGACTCCCATCTATCATACTCCCATCAATCAGACTCACATGAATCATACTCCCATCAATCAGACCTCCATCAATCAGACTCCCATCAATCAGATTCCCATCAATCAGACCCCCATTATCAGTCCCCCATCAATCAGACCCCCATCAATCAGACTCCCATCAATCAGAATCCCTTCAATCAGTTTCCCATCAATCAGACTCCCAACAATCGGTTTCCCATCAATCAGACTCCCAACAATCAGACTCCCATCAATCAGACCCCCATTAATCAGTCCCCCAACAATCAGGCCACCATCAATCACCTCCCATCAGTCAGACTCCCATCAATCAGAACCCGATAAATTAGACCCCCATGAATCACACTCCCATCCATCAGATTACCATCAATCAGACCCCATCAATTAGACCCCCATCAATCAGACCCCCATCAATTAGACCCCCATCAATCAGACCCCCATCAATCAGACCCACATCAATCAGACCCCCATCAATCAGACTCCCATTCATCACACTCCAATCAATCAGACAGCCATCAATCGGACTCCCATCAATCAGACCCCCATCATTCAGACCCCCATCAATCAGACCCCCATCAATTAGATCCCATCAATCAGACTCACATCAATCAAACTCACATCAACCAGACTCCCATCAATCAGACATCCATCAATCAGACTCCCATTCATCAGACTCCCATCAATCAGACTCCCATCGTTCAGACTCCCATCAATTCGACCCCCATCAATCAGACCCATTTCAATCAGACCCCCCATCAATCAGACCCCATCAATCAGCATCCATCAATCAGACCCACATCAATCAGACCCCATTCAATTAGACCGCCATCAATCAGACCCCCATCAATCAGACAACCATCAATCAGACTCCCATCAATCAAACTCCCATCAATCAGACCCCCATCAATCAGACCCCCATCAATTAGACCCCCATCAATCAGACGCCCATCAATCAGACTCCCATCAATTCGACACCCATCACTTAGACCCCCATCAAACAGATTCCCATCCATCAGACTATCATCAATGAGAGCCCCATCAATCAGACTCCCATCAATTCGACACCCATCACTTAGACCCCCATGAACCAGATTCCCATCCATCAGACTCTCATCAATGAGACCCCCATCAATTAGACCCCCATCGATCAGACACTCATCAATCAGACACCCATCCATCAGAATCCCATCAATCAGATTCCCATCAATTAAACCCCATCAATCAGACTCCCAACCATCAGACTCCCATCAATCAGACCCCCTTCAATCAGAACCCCATCAATCAGACTCCCATCAATGAGACCCCCATCAATCAGACTCCCATCAATTAGACCCCCATCAATCAGACTCCCATCAATTAGACCCCCATCAATTAGACCCCCATCAATCAGACTCCCAAGCATCAGACTACCATCAATTAGACCCCCATCAATCAGACTCTATTCCATCAGACCCCCATCAATCAGAAACCGAGCAATTAGACCCCCATGAATCAGACTCCCATCCATCAGATTACCATCAATCAGACCCCCATCAATTAGACCCCCATCAATCAGACCCCCATCAATTAGACCCCCATCAATCAGACCCCATCAATCAGACGCACATCAATCAAACCCCCATCAATCAGACTCCCATTCATCACACTCCCATCAATCAGACAGCCATCAATCAGACTCCCATCAATCAGACCCCCATCATTCAGACCCCCATCAATCAGACCCCCATCAATTAGACCCCATCAATCAGACTCACATCAATCAAACTCACATCAACCAGACCCCCATCAATCAGACATCCATCAATCAGACTCCCATTCATCAGCCTCCCATCAATCAGACTCCCATCATTCAGACTCCCATCAATTCGACCCCCATCAATCAGACTCCCATCAATCAGACTCCCATCAATCAAACTCCCATCAATCAAGCCCCATCAATCAGACCCATTTCAATCAGACCCCCATCAATCAGATCCCATCAATCAGCATCCATCAATCAGACCCACATCAATCAGACCCCATTCAATTAGACCGCCATCAATCAGACCCCCATCAATCAGACAACCATCAATCAGACTCCCATCAATCAGACTCCCATCAATCAGACCCCCATCAATCAGACCCCCATCAATTAGACCCCCATCAATCAGACGCCCATCAATCAGACCGCTACCAATTAGACCCCCATTAATCAGACCCCCATCAATCAGAGTCCCATCAAACAGACTCCCATCAATCAGACTCCCAACAATCAGACCTCCATCAATCAGACCGCCATCAATTACACCCCCATCATTTAGAACCCCATCAATCAGACCCCCATCAATTAGACCCCCATCAATCAAACTCACATCCATCAGACTCCCAAGAATCAGACCCTCATCAATTAGACCCCCACCAATCAGACCCCCATCAATTAGACCCCCATCAATCAGAACCCCTTCAATCAGACCCCCATCAATCAGATTCCGATTCTTCAGACTCCCATCAATTAGACCCCCATCAATCATCCCCCGTCAATCAGACCCCCATCAATCAGACTCCCATCAATCAGACTCCCATCAATCAAACTCCCATCAATCAGACCCCGATCAATCAGACCCCCATCAATCAGACTCCCATTATTCTGATCACCATCAATCAGACTCCCATCAATCAGACCCCCATCAATTAGACCCCCATCAATCAGACCCCCATCAATCACACTCACATCAAGCAGACCCTCATCAATTAGACTCCCATCAATCAGACTCCCATCAATCAGACCCCCATCTATTAGAACCCCATCAATCAGACCCCCATCAATTAGACCCCCATTAATCAGTCCCCCATCAATCAGACTCACAAAAACTAGACCCACATCAATTAGACCACCATCAATAAGACTCTCATCAATTAGACCCGCATCATTTAGAACTCCATCAATCAGACTCGCATGAATTATAAGCCCCATCCATCAGACTCCCATCAATCAGACCCCCATCAATCAGACTCCCATCAATCAGACCCCATCAATCAGATTCCCATCAATCACACCCCCATCAATTAGATCCCCATCAATCAGACCCCCATCAATTAGACACTCATCAATCAGGTACCCATCAATCACAGCCACATCAATCAGACTTACAACAATTAGACCCACTTCAATTAGACCCCCATCAATCAGACCTCCATCATTTAGAATCCCATCAATCAGACTCCCATAAATTATAAGCCCCAACCATCAGACCCCTTTCAATTAGACCCCTATCAATCAGATTCCCATCCATCAGACTCCCATCAATTAGACTCCCATCAATCAGACCCCCATAAATCAGACTCCCATCAATCAGACCCCCATCAATCAGACTCCCATTATTCTGAACACCATCAATTAGACCCCCATCAATCAGACCCCATCAATCAGAATCCCATCAATCAGAGCCCCATCAATTAGACACCCATCAATCAGACCCCCATCAATTAGACCCCCATAAATCAGACTCCCATCAATCAGACCCCCATCAATTAGACTCACATCAAGCTGACTACCATCAATTAGACCCCTATCAATCAGTCCCCCATCAGACTCACAACAATCAGACCCACATCAATTAGACCCCCATCAATCAGACTCCCATCAATTATAAGCCCCATATATCAGACTCCCATCAATCAGACCCCCATCAATCAGACACCCATCAATCAGACCCCTATCAATCAGACTCCCATTATTCTGACGCCCATCAGTCAGACCCCCATCAATCAGACCCCATCAATCAGACTCCCTTCAATCAGACCCCCATCAATCAGACTCCCATAAATTCGACACCCATCCGTCAGACCCGCATCAATTAGACCCCCATCCATCATACTCCCATCCATCAGAATCCCATCAATCAGACTCCCATCAATTAAACCCCCATCAATCAGACTCCCATCCATCAGACTCCCATCAATCAGACTCCCATCAATCAGAACCCCATCAATCAGACTCCCATCAATTAGACCCCCTTCAATCAGATCCCCATCAATCAGACTCCCATCAATCAGACTCCCATCAATTAGACCCCCTTCAATCAGATCCCCATCAATCAGACTCCCATCAATTAGACCCCCATCAATTAGACCCCATCAATCAGACTCACATCAATCAAACTCACATCAATCAGAACCCCATCAATCAGACCCCATCAATCAGACTCCCTTCAATCAGACCCCCATCAATCAGACTCCCATAAATTCGACACCCATCCGTCAGACCCGCATCAATTAGACCCCCATCCATCATACTCCCATCCATCAGAATCCCATCAATTAGACCCCCATCCATCATACTCCCATCCATCAGAATCCCATCAATCAGACTCCCATCAATTAAACCCCCATCAATCAGACTCCCATTCATCACACTCCCATCAATCAGACTCCCATCAATTCGACCCCCATCAATCAGACTCCCATCAATCAGACTCCCATCAATCAGACCCCTTTCAATCAGGCCCC
The DNA here is from genome assembly GCF_044704955.1 of Pristiophorus japonicus. Taxonomy (NCBI): domain Eukaryota; kingdom Metazoa; phylum Chordata; class Chondrichthyes; family Pristiophoridae; genus Pristiophorus; species Pristiophorus japonicus. Next base: position 12,106,416 of record NC_092008.1, read on the forward strand.
ATCAATCAGACCCACTTCAATCAGACCCCCATCAATCAGACCCCATCAATCAGCATCCATCAATCAGACCCACATCAATCAGACCGCATTCAATCCGACGGCCATCAATCAGACCCCCATCAATCAGACACCCATCAATCAGACTCACATCAATCGGACTGCCATCAATAAAACCCCCATCAATTAGACCCCCATCAATCATAATCCCATCAATCAGACCGCTATCAATTAGACCCCCATCAATCAGACCCCCATCAATCAGAGTCCCATCAAACAGACTCCAATCAAACAGACTCCCATCAAACAGACTTCCATCAATCAGATTCCCAACAATAAGACCTCCATCAATCAGACCGCCATCAATTACACCCCCATCAATTAGACCCCCATCAATCAGTCCCCCATCACACTCACAACAATTAGACCCACATCAATTAGACCTCCATAAATCAGACTCTCATCATTCAGACCGATATCATTTAGAACCCCAACAATCAGACTTCCATCAATTATAAGCCCCATATATCAGATTCTCATCAATCAGACCGCCATCAATCAGACACCCATGAATCAGACCATCATCAATAAGACTCCCATTATTCTGACCCCCAACAGTCAGACACCCATCAATCAGACCCCATCAATCAGACGCCCATCAATCAGACCCCCATCAATCAGATTCCCATCAATCAGACACCCATCAATCAGACACTCATCAATCAGACACCCATCAATCAGAGCCCCATCAATCAGACCCCCATCAATCAGACCCCCATTAATCAGACTTCCATTATTCTGACCCTCATCAATCAGACTCCCATCAATCAGACCCCCATAAATCAGACTCCCATCAATCAGTCCCCCATCAATCAGACTCACAACAATTTGACCCACATCAATTAGACCCCCATCAATCAGACTGTCATCAATCAGACCCCCATCATTTAGAACCCAATCAATCAGACTCCCATAAAATATCAGCCCCATCCATCAGACTTCCATCAATCAGACCCCCATCAATCAGACTCGCATCAATCAGACTCCCATCAATTCGACACCCATCACTTAGACCCCCATCAATCAGTCTCCCATCCATCAGACTCTCATCAATCAGACGCCCATCAATTAGACCCCCATCCATCACTCCCATCCATCAGAATCCCATCAATCAGATTCCCATCAATTAAACCCCCATCAATCAGACTCCCATCCATCAGACTCCCATCAATCAGACCCCCATCAATCAGAACCCCATCAATAACACTCCCATCAATCAGAACCCCATCAATCAGACCCCATCAATCAGACTCCCATCAATCAGACCCCCATAAATCAGACTCCCATCAATCAGTCCCCCATCAATCAGACTCACAACAATTAGACCCACATCAATTAGACCCCCATCAATCAGACTGTCATCAATCAGACACCCATCATTTAGAACCCAATCAATCAGACTCCCATAAAATATCAGCCCCATCCATCAGACTTCCATCAATCAGACCCCCATCAATCAGACTCGCATCAATCAGACTCCCATCAATTCGACACCCATTACTTAGACCCCCATCAATCAGACTCCCATCCATCAGACTCTCATCAATCAGACGCCCATCAATTAGACCCGCATCCATCACTCCCATCCATCAGAATCCCATCAATCAGATTCCCATCAATTAAACCCCCATCAATCAGACTCCCATCCATCAGACTCCCATCAATCAGACGCCCATCAATCAGAACCCCATCAATAACACTCCCATCAATCAGAACCCCATCAATCAGACCCCCATCAATTCGACCCCCATCAATTAGACCCCCATCAATCAGACACCCATCAATTAGACACATCAATTAGACACCCATCAATCAGGGCCCCATCAAACAGACTCCCATCATTCAGGCCCCCGTCAATTAGAACCCCACCAATCAGACCCCCATCAATTAGACCCCCATCCATCAGACCCCCACCAATCAGATACCCATCAATTAGACACCCATCAATCAGACTCAAATCGAGCTGACCACCATCAATTGGACCCCCATCAATCAGTCCCCCACCAGACTCACAACAATTAGACCCACATCAATTAGACGCCCATCAATCAGACTCTCATCAATCAGACCGATAACATTTGCAACCCCAACAATCAGACTTCCATCAATTATAAGCCCCATATATCAGACTCCCATCAATCAGAACCCCATCAATCAGACACTCACCAATCAGACACCCATAAATCAGACTCCCATCAATCAGACCCCCATCAATCAGACTCCCATTATTCTGAACACCATCAATTAGACCCCCATCAATCAGACCCCATCAATCAGAATCCCATCAATCAGAGCCCCATCAATTAGACACCCATCAATCAGACCCCCATCAATTAGACCCCCATAAATCAGACTCCCATCAATCAGACCCCCATCAATTAGACTCACATCAAGCTGACTACCATCAATTAGACCCCTATCAATCAGTCCCCCATCAGACTCACAACAATCAGACCCACATCAATTAGACCCCCATCAATCAGACTCCCATCAATTATAAGCCCCATATATCAGACTCCCATCAATCAGACCCCCATCAATCAGACACCCATCAATCAGACCCCTATCAATCAGACTCCCATTATTCTGACGCCCATCAGTCAGACCCCCATCAATCAGACCCCATCAATCAGACTCCCTTCAATCAGACCCCCATCAATCAGACTCCCATCAATTCGACACCCATCCGTCAGACCCGCATCAATTAGACCCCCATCCATCAGACTCCCATCCATCAGAATCCCATCAATCAGACTCCCATCAATTAAACCCCCGTCAATCAGACTCCCGTCCATCAGACTCCCATCAATCAGACTCCCATCAATCAGAACCCCATCAATCAGACTCCCATCAATTAGACCCCCTTCAATCAGATCCCCATCAATCAGACTCCCATCAATCAGACTCCCATCAATCAGAACCCCATCAACCAGAACCCCATCAACCAGACTCCCATCAATTAGACCCCCATCAATTAGACCCCATCAATCAGACTCACATCAATCAAACTCACATCAATCAGAACCCCATCAATCAGACATCCATCAATCAGACTCCCATTCATCACACTCCCATCAATCAGACTCCCATCAATTCGACCCCCATCAATCAGACTCCCATCAATCAGACTCCCATCAATCAGACCCCCTTCAATCAGACCCCATCAATCAGACCCACTTCAATCAGACCCCCATCAATCAGACCCCATCAATCAGCATCCATCAATCAGACCCACATCAATCAGACCGCATTCAATTCGACGGCCATCAATCAGACCCCCATCAATCAGACACCCATCAATCAGACTCCCATCAATCGGACTGCCATCAATAAAACCCCCATCAATTAGACCCCCATCAATCATAATCCCATCAATCAGACCGCTATCAATTAGACCCCCATCAATCAGACCCCCATCAATCAGAGTCCCATCAAACAGACTCCAATCAAACAGACTCCCATCAAACAGACTCCCATCAATCAGATTCCCAACAATAAGACCTCCATCAATCACACCGCCATCAATTACACCCCCATCAATTAGACCCCCATCAATCAGTCCCCCATCACACTCACAACAATTAGACCCACATCAATTAGACCCCCATCAATCAGACTCTCATCATTCAGACCGATATCATTTAGAACCCCAACAATCAGACTTCCATCAATTATAAGCCCCATATATCAGACTCTCATCAATCAGACCGCCATCAATCAGACACCCATGAATCAGACCATCATCAATAAGACTCCCATTATTCTGACCCCCATCTGTCAGACACCCATCAATCAGACCCCATCAATCAGACGCCCATCAATCAGACCCCCATCAATCAGACCCCCATCAATCAGACACCCATCAATCAGACCCCCATCAATTAGACACTCATCAATCAGACACCCATCAATCAGAGCCCCATCAATCAGACCCCCATCAATCAGACCCCCATTAATCAGACTTCCATTATTCTGACCCTCATCAATCAGACTCCCATCAATCAGACTCATCAGGGGAGGGCAGCAGCAGCCAGGTTCATGGCACCGTAGGTGGCTCTGCTGCAAAGGAGGGCAGGAAAAAGAGTGGGAGCGCGATAGTGATAGGGGATTCGATGGTGAGGGGAATAGATAGGCGTTTCTGCGGACGCAACCGAGACTCCAGGATGGTATGTTGCCTCCCTGGTGCAAGGGTCAAGGATGTCTCGGAGCGGGTGCAGGACATTCTGAAATGGGAGCGAGAACAGCCAGTTGTCGTGGTGCACATTGGTACCAACGACATAGGTAAAAAAAGGGATGAGGTCCTACGAAAAGAATTTAAGGAGCTAGGAGCTAAATTAAAAAGTAGGACCTCAAAAGTAGTAATCTCGGGATTGCTACCAGTGCCACGTGCTAGTCAGAGTAGGAATCGCAGGATAGCGCAGATGAATACATGGCTTGAGCAGTGGTGCAGCAGGGAGGGATTCAAATTCTTGGGGCATTGGAACCGGTTCTGGGGGAGGTGGGACCAGTACAAACCGGACGGTCTGCACCTGGGCAGGTCCGGAACCAATGTCCTAGGGGGAGTGTTTGCTAGTGCTGTTGGGGAGGAGTTAAACTAATATTGCAGGGGGATGGGAACCTATACAGGGAGACAGAGGGAGACAAAAAGGAGGCAAAAGCAAAAGACAGAAAGGAGATGAGGAAAAGTGGAGGGCAGAGAAACCCAAGGCAAAGAACAAAAAGGGCCACTGTACAGCAAAATTCTAAAAGGACAAAGGGTGTTAAAAAAGCAAGCCTGAAGGCTTTGTGTCTTAATGCAAGGAGTATCCGCAATAAGGTGGATGAATTAATAGTGCAAATAGATGTTAACAAATATGATGTGATTGGGATTACGGAGACGTGGCTCCAGGATGATCAGGGCTGGGAACTCAACATCCAGGGGTATTCAACATTCAGGAAGGATAGAATAAAAGGAAAAGGAGGTGGGTTAGCATTGCTGGTTAAAGAGGAGATTAATGCAATAGTTAGGAAAGACATTAGCTTGGATGATGTGGAATCTATATGGGTAGAGCTGCAGAACACTAAAGGGCAAAAATCGTTAGTGGGAGTTGTGTACAGACCTCCAAACAGTAGTAGTGATGTTGAGGAGGGCATCAAACAGGAAATTAGGAGTGCATGCAATAAAGGTGCAGCAGTTATAATGGGTGACTTTAATATGCACATAGATTGGGCTAGCCAAACTGGAAGCAATACGGTGGAGGAGGATTTCCTGGAATGCATAAGGGATGGTTTTCTAGACCAATATGTCGAGGAACCAACTAGGGGGGAGGCCATCTTAGACTGGGTGTTGTGTAATGAGAGAGGATTAATTAGCAATCTCATTGTGCGAGGCCCCTTGGGGAAGAGTGACCATAATATGGTGGAATTCTGCATTAGGATGGAGAATGAAACAGTTAATTCAGAGACCATGGTCCAGAACTTAAAGAAGGGTAACTTTGAAGGTATGAGGCATGAATTGGCTAAGATAGATTGGCTAATGATACTTAAGGGGTTGACTGTGGATGGGCAATGGCAGACATTTAGAGAACGCATGGATGAATTACAACAATTGTACATTCCTGTCTGGCGTAAAAATAAAAAAGGGAAGGTGGCTCAACCGTGGCTATCTAGGGAAATCAGGGATAGTATTAAAGCCAAGGAAGTGGCATACAAATTGGCCAGAAATAGCAGCGAACCTGGGGACTGGGAGAAATTTAGAACTCAGCAGAGGAGGACAAAGGGTTTGATTAGGGTAGGGAAAATGGAGTACGAGAAGAAGCTTGCAGGGAACATTAAGGCGGATTGCAAAAGTTTCTATAGGTATGTAAAGAGAAAGAGGTTAGTAAAGACAAACGTAGGTCCCCTGCAGTCAGAATCAGGGGAAGTCATAACGGGGAACAAAGAAATGGCAGACCAATTGAACAAGTACTTTGGTTCAGTATTCACTAAGGAGGACACAAACAACCTTCCGGATATAAAAGTGGTCAGAGGGTCTATTAAGGAGGAGGAACTGAGGGAAATCTTTATTAGTCGGGAAATTGTGTTGGGGAAATTGATGGGATTGAAGGCCGATAAATCCCCAGGGCCTGATGGACTGCATCCCAGAGTACTTAAGGAGGTGGCCTTGGAAATAGTGGATGCATTGACAGTCATTTTCCAACATTCCATTGACTCTGGATCAGTTCCTATCGAGTGGAGGGTAGCCAATGTAACCCCACTTTTTAAAAAAGGAGGGAGAGAGAAAGCAGGGAATTATAGACCGGTCAGCCTGACCTCAGTAGTGGGTAAAATGATGGAATCAATTATTAAGGATGTCATAGTAGCGCATTTGGAAAATGGTGACATGATAGGTCCAAGTCAGCATGGATTTGTGAAAGGGAGATCATGCTTGACAAATCTTCTGGAATTTTTTGAGGATGTTTCCAATAAAGTGGACAAAGGAGCACCAGTTGATGTGGTATATTTGGACTTTCAGAAGGCTTTCGACAAGGTCCCACACAGGAGATTAATGTGCAAAGTTAAAGCACATGGGATTGGGGGTAGTGTGCTGACGTGGATTGAGAACTGGTTGTCAGACAGGAAGCAAAGAGTAGGAGTAAATGGGTACTTTTCGGAATGGCAGGCAGTGACTAGTGGGGTACCGCAGGGTTCTGTGCTGGGGCCCCAGCTGTTTACATTGTACATTAATGATTTAGACGAGGGGATTAAATGTAGTATCTCCAAATTTGCGGATGACACTAAGTTGGGTGGCAGTGTGAGCTGCGAGGAGGATGCTATGAGGCTACAGAGTGACTTGGATAGATTAGGTGAGTGGGCAAATGCGTGGCAGATGAAGTATAATGTGGATAAATGTGAGGTTATCCACTTTGGTGGTAAAAACAGAGAGACAGACTATTATCTGAATGGTGACAGATTAGGAAAAGGGAAGGTGCAACGAGACCTGGGTGTCATGGTACATCAGTCATTGAAGGTTGGCATACAGGTACAGCAGGCGGTTAAGAAAGCAAATGTCATGTTGGCCTTCATAGCGAGGGGATTTGAGTACAGGGGCAGGGAGGTGTTGCTACAGTTGTACAGGGCCTTGGTGAGGCCACACCTGGAGTATTGTGTACAGTTTTGGTCTCCTAACTTGAGGAAGGACATACTTGCTGTTGAGGGAGTGCAGCGAAGATTCACCAGACTGATTCCCGGGATGGTGGGACTGACCTATCAAGAAAGACTGAATCAACTGGGCTTGTATTCACTGGAGTTCAGAAGAGTGAGAGGGGACCTCATAGAAACGTTTAAAATTCTGACGGGTTTGGACAGGTTGGATGCAGGAAGAATGTTCCCAATGTTGGGGAAGTCCAGAACCAGGGGTCACAGTCTAAGGATAAGGGGTAAGCCATTTAGGACCGAGATAAGGAGAAACTTCTTCACCCAGAGAGTGGTGAACCTGTGGAATTCTCTACCACAGGAAGTAGTTGAGGCCAATTCACTAAATATATTCAAAAGGGAGTTAGATGAAGTCCTTACTACTCGGGGGATCAAGGGGTATGGCGTGAAAGCAGGAAGTGGGTACTGAAGTTTCATGTTCAGCCATGAATTCGTTGAATGGCGCTGCAGGCTAGAAGGGCTGAATGGCCTGCTCCTGCACCTATTTTCCATGTTTCTATGTTTCTAAATCAGACTCCCATCAATCAGTCCCCCATCAATCAGACTCACAACAATTAGACCCACATCAATTAGACCCCCATCAATCAGACTGTCATCAATCAGACCCCCATCATTTAGAACCCAATCAATCAGACTCCCATAAAATATCAGCCCCATCCATCAGACTTCCATCAATCAGACCCCCATCAATCAGACTCGCATCAATCAGACTCCCATCAATTCGATACCCATCACTTAGACCCCCATCAATCAGTCTCCCATCCATCAGACTCTCATCAATCAGACGCCCATCAATTAGACCCCCATCCATCACTCCCATCCATCAGAATCCCATCAATCAGATTCCCATCAATTAAACCCCCATCAATCAGACTCCCATCCATCAGACTCCCATCAATCAGACCCCCATCAATCAGAACCCCATCAATAACACTCCCATCAATCAGAACCCCATCAATCAGACCCCCATCAATTCGACCCCCATCAATTAGACCCCCATCAATCAGACACCCATCAATTAGACACATCAATTAGACACCCATCAATCAGGGCCCCATCAAACAGACTCCCATCATTCAGGCCCCCATCAATTAGAACCCCACCAATCAGACCCCCATCAATTAGACCCCCATCCATCAGACCCCCACCAATCAGATACCCATCAATTAGACACCCATCAATCAGACTCACATCGAGCTTACCACCATCAATTAGACCCCCATCAATCAGTCCCCCATCAGACTCACAACAATTAGACCCACATCAATTAGACCCCCATCAATCAGACTCTCATCAATCAGACCGATAACATTTACAACCCCAACAATCAGACTTCCATCAATTATAAGCCCCATATATCAGACTCCCATCAATCAGAACCCCATCAATCAGACACTCATCAATCAGACCATCATCAATCAGACTCCCATTATTCTGACCCCCATTAGTCAGACACCCATCAATCAGACTCCATCAATCAGGCTCCCATCAATCAGACCCCCATCAAACAGACCCCCATCAATCAGACACCCATCAATCAGACCCCCATCAATTAGCCACTCATCAATCAGACACCCATCAATCAGAGCCCCATCAATCAGACCCCCATCAATCAGACCCCCATTAATCAGACTTCCATTATTCTGACCCTCATCAATCAGACCCCCATCAATCAGACCCCATCAATCAGACTCCCATCAATCAGACCCCCATAAATCAGACTCCCATCAATCAGTCCCCCATCAATCAGACTCACAACAATTAGACCCACATCAATTAGACCCCCATCAATCAGACTGTCATCAATCAGACACCCATCATTTAGAACCCAATCAATCAGACTCCCATAAAATATCAGCCCCATCCATCAGACTTCCATCAATCAGACCCCCATCAATCAGACTCGCATCAATCAGACTCCCATCAATTCGACACCCATTACTTAGACCCCCATCAATAAGACTCCCATCCATCAGACTCTCATCAATCAGACGCCCATCAATTAGACCCCCATCCATCACTCCCATCCATCAGAATCCCATCAATCAGATTCCCATCAATTAAACCCCCATCAATCAGACTCCCATCCATCAGACTCCCATCAATCAGACCCCCATCAATCAGAACCCCATCAATAACACTCCCATCAATCAGAACCCCATCAATCAGACCCCCATCAATTCGACCCCCATCAATTAGACCCCCATCAATCAGACACCCATCAATTAGACACATCAATTAGACACCCATCAATCAGGGCCCCATCAAACAGACTCCCATCATTCAGGCCCCCATCAATTAGAACCCCACCAATCAGACCCACATCAATTAGACCCCCATCCATCAGACCCCCACCAATCAGATACCCATCAATTAGACACCCATCAATCAGACTCAAATCGAGCAATCCACCATCAATTGGACCCCCATCAATCAGTCCCCCACCAGACTCACAACAATTAGACCCACATCAATTAGACGCCCATCAATCAGACTCTCATCAATCAGACCGATAACATTTACAACCCCAACAATCAGACTTCCATCAATTATAAGCCCCATATATCAGACTCCCATCACTCAGAACCCCATCAATCAGACACTCATCAATCAGACCATCATCAATCAGACTCCCATTATTCTGACCCCCATCAGTCAGACACCCATCAATCAGACTCCATCAATCAGACTCCCATCAATCAGACCCCCATCAAAGAGACCCCCATCAATCAGACACCCATCAATCAGACCCCCATCAATTAGACACTCATCAATCAGGCACCCATCAATCAGAGCCACATCAATCAGACTTACAACAATTAGACCCACATCAATTAGACCCCCATCAATCAGACCTCCATCATTTAGAATCCCATCAATCAGACTCCCATAAATTATAAGCCCCAACCATCAGACCCCTTTCAATTAGACCCGTTTAATCAATCAGATTCCCATCAATCAGACCCCATCAATCAGACTTCCATCAATCACAGCCCCTTCAATTAGACACCCATCAATCAGACCCCCATCAATTAGACCCCCATAAATCAGACTTCCATCAATCAGACCCCCATCAATTAGACTCACATCAAGCTGACTACCATCAATTAGACCCCTATCAATCAGTCCCCCATCAGACTCACAACATTCAGACCCACATCAATTAGACCCCCATCAATCAGACTCTCATCAATTATAAGCCCCATATATCAGACTCCCATCAATCAGACCCCCATCAATCAGACACCCATCAATCAGAACCCCATCAATCAGACTCCCATTATTCTGACCCCCATCAGTCAGACCCCCATCAATCAGACCCCATCAATCAGACTCCCTTCAATCAGACCCCCATCCATCAGACTCCCATCCATCAGAATCCCATCAATCAGACTCCCATCAATTAAACCCCCATTAATCAGACTCCCATCCATCAGACTCCCATCAATCAGACTCCCAACAATCAGAACCCCATCAATCAGACTCCCATCAATTAGACCCCCTTCAATCAGATCCCCATCAATCAGACTCCCATCAATCAGACCCCCATCAATCAGAACGCCATCAATCAGACTCCCATCAATTAGACCCCCATCAATTAGACCCCATCAATCAGACTCACATCAATCAAACTCACATCAATCAGAACCCCATCAATCAGACATCCATCAATCAGACTCCCATTCATCACACTCCCATCAATCAGACTCCCATCAATTCGACCCCTATCAATCAGACTCCCATCAAACAGACTCCCATCAATCAGACCCCCTTCAATCAGACTCCATCAATCAGACCCACTTCAATCAGACCCCCATCAATCAGACCCCATCAATCAGCATCCATCAATCAGACCCACATCAATCAGACCCCATTCAATTCGACGGCCATCAATCAGACCCCCATCAATCAGACACCCATCAATCAGACTCCCATCAATCGGACTGCCATCAATAAAACCCCCATCAATTAGACCCCCATCAATCAGACTCCCATCAATCAGACCGCTATCAATTAGACCCCCATCAATCAGAACCCCATCAATCAGACACCCATCAATTAGACACATCAATTAGACACCCATCAATCAGGGCCCCATCAAACAGACTCCCATCATTCAGGCCCCCATCAATTAGAACCCCACCAATCAAACCCCCATCAATTAGACCCCCATCCATCAGACTCCCACCAATCAGATTCCCATCAATTAGACACCCATCAATCAGACTCAAATCGAGCTGACCACCATCAATTAGACCCCCATCAATCAGTCCCCCATCAGACTCACAACAATTAGACCCACATCAATTAGACCCCCATCAATCAGACTCTCATCAATCAGACCGATAACATTTACAACCCCAACAATCAGACTTCCATCAATTATAAGCCCCATATATCAGACTCCCATCAATCAGAACCCCATCAATCAGACACTCATCAATCAGACCATCATCAATCAGACTCCCATTATTCTGACCCCCATCAGTCAGACACCCATCAATCAGACTCCATCAATCAGACTCCCATCAATCAGACCCCCATCAAAGAGACCCCCATCAATCAGACACCCATCAATCAGACCCCCATCAATTAGACACTCATCAATCAGGCACCCATCAATCACAGCCACGTCAATCAGACTTACAACAATTAGACCCACATCAATTAGACCCCCATCAATCAGACCTCCATCATTTTGAATCCCATCAATCAGACTCCCATAAATTATAAGCCCCAACCATCAGACCCCTTTCAATTAGACCCCTATCAATCAGATTCCCATCCATCAGACTCCCATCAATTAGACTCCCATCAATCAGACCCCCATAAATCAGACTCCCATCAATCAGACCCTCATCAATCAGACCCCCATCAATCAGACTCCCATCAATCAGAGCCCCATCAATTAGACACCCATCAATCAGACACCCATCAATCAGACTCCCATCAATCGGACTGCCATCAATAAAACCCCCATCAATTAGACCCCCATCAATTAGACCCCCATCAATCAGACCCCCATCAATCAGACCGCTATCAATTAGACCCCCATCAATCAGACCCCCATCAATCAGAGTCCCATCAAACAGACTCCAATCAAACAGACTCCCATCAAACAGACTCCCATCAATCAGACTCCCAACAATAAGACCTCCATCAATCAGACCGCCATCAATTACACCCCCATCAATTAGACCCCCATCAATCAGTCCCCCATCACACTCACAAGAATTAGACCCACATCAATTAGACCCCCATCAATCAGACTCTCATCATTCAGACCGATATCATTTAGAACCCCAACAATCAGACTTCCATCAATGAAAAGCCCCATATATCAGACTCCCATCAATCAGACCGCCATCAATCAGACACCCATGAATCAGACCATCATAAATAAGACTCCCATTATTCTGACCCCCATCAGTCAGACACCCATCAATCAGACCCCATCAATCAGACCCCCATTAATCAGACTTCCATTATTTGACCCTCATCAATCAGACCCACATCAATCAGACCCCATCAATCAGACTCCCATCAATCAGACCCCCATAAATCAGACTCCCATCAATCAGTCCCCCATCAATCAGACCCACATCAATTAGACCCCCATCAATCAGACTGTCATCAATCAGACCCCCATCATTCAGAACCCAATCAATCAGACTCCCATAAAATATCAGCCCCATCCATCAGACTTCCATCAATCAGACCCCCATCAATCAGACTCGCATCAATCAGACTCCCATCAATTCTACACCCATCACTTAGACCTCCATCAATCAGACTCCCATCCATCAGACTCTCATCAATCAGACGCCCATCAATTAGACCCCCATCCATCACTCCCATTCATCAGAATCCCATCAATCAGATTCCCATCAATTAAACCCCCATCAATCAGACTCCCATCCATCAGACTCCCATCCATCAGACTCCCATCAATCAGACCCCCATCAATCAGAACCCCATCAATAACACTCCCATCAATCAGAACCCCATCAATCAGACCCCCATCAATTCGACCCCCATCAATTAGACCCCCATCAATCAGACACCCATCAATTAGACACATCAATTAGACACCCATCAATCAGGGCCCCATCAAACAGACTCCCATCATTCAGGCCCCCATCAATTAGAACCCCACCAATCAAACCCCCATCAATTAGAACCCCATCCATCAGACTCCCACCAATCAGATTCCCATCAATTAGACACCCATCAATCAGACTCAAATCGAGCTGACCACCATCAATTAGACCCCCATCAATCAGTCCCCCATCAGACTCACAACAATTAGACCCACATCAATTAGACCCCCATCAATCAGACTCTCATCAATCAGACCGATAACATTTACAACCCCAACAATCAGACTTCCATCAATTATAAGCCCCATATATCAGACTCCCATCAATCAGAACCCCATCAATCAGACACTCATCAATCAGACCATCATCAATCAGACTCCCATTATTCTGACCCGCATCAGTCAGACACCCATCAATCAGACTCCATCAATCAGACTCCCATCAATCAGACCCCCATCAAAGAGACCCCCATCAATCAGACACCCATCAATCAGACCCCCATCAATTAGACACTCATCAATCAGGCACCCATCAATCACAGCCACGTCAATCAGACTTACAACAATTAGACCCACATCAATTAGACCCCCATCAATCAGACCTCCATCATTTTGAATCCCATCAATCAGACTCCCATAAATTATAAGCCCCAACCATCAGACCCCTTTCAATTAGACCCCTATCAATCAGATTCCCATCCATCAGACTCCCATCAATTAGACTCCCATCAATCAGACCCCCATAAATCAGACTCCCATCAATCAGACCCTCATCAATCAGACCCCCATCAATCAGACTCCCATTATTCTGAACACCATCAATTAGACCCCCATCAATCAGACCCCATCAATCAGACTCCCATCAATCAGAGCCCCATCAATTAGACACCCATCAATCAGACTCCCATCAATCAGACCCCCATCAATTAGACTCACGTCAAGCTGACTACCATCAATTAGACCCCTATCAATCAATCCCCCATCAGACTCACAACAATCAGACCCACATCAATTAGACCCCCATCAATCAGACTCCCATCAATTATAAGCCCCATATATCAGACTCCCATCAATCAGACCCCCATCAATCAGACACCCATCAATCAGACCCACATCAATCAGACTCCCATTATTCTGACCCCCATCAGTCAGACCCCCATCAATCAGACCCCATCAATCAGACTCCCTTCAATCAGACCCCCATCAATCAGACTCCCATCAATTCGACACCCATCAGTCAGACCCCCATCAATTAGACCCCCATCCATCAGACTCCCATCCATCAGAATCCCATCAATCAGACTCCCATCAATTAAACCCCCATCAATCAGACTCCCATCCATCAGACTCCCATCAATCAGACTCCCATCAATCAGAACCCCATCAATCAGAACCCCATCAATCAGACTCCCATCAATTAGACCCCCTTCAATCAGATCCCCATCAATCAGACTCCCATCAATCAGACCCCCATCAATCAGAACCCCATCAATCAGACTCCCATCAATTAGACCCCCATCAATTAGACCCCATCAATCAGACTCACATCAGTCAGACCCCCATCAATTAGACTCCCATCAATCAGACCCCCATCAATTAGACTCACATCAAGCTGACTACCATCAATTAGAACCCTATCAATCAGTCCCCCATCAGACTCACAACAATCAGACCCACATCAATTAGACCCCCATCAATCAGACTCCCATCAATTATAAGCCCCATATATCAGACTCCCATCAATCAGACCCCCATCAATCAGACACCCATCAATCAGACCCCCATCAATCAGACTCCCATTATTCTGACCCCCATCAGTCAGACCCCCATCAATCAGATCCCATCAATCAGACTCCCTTCAATCAGACCCCCATCAATTCGACCCTCATCAATTAGACCCCCATCAATCAGACACCCATCAATTAGACACATCAATTAGACACCCATCAATCAGGGCCCCATCAAACAGATTCCCATCATTCAGGCCCCTATCAATTAGAACCCCACCAATCAGACTCCCATCAATTAGACCCCCATCCATCAGACCCCACCAATCAAACCCCCATCAATTAGACCCCCATCCATCAGACTCCCACCAATCAGATTCCCATCAATTAGACACCCATCAATCAGACTCAAATCGAGCTGACCACCATCAATTAGACCCCCATCAATCAGTCCCCCATCAGACTCACAACAATTAGACCCACATCAATTAGACCCCCATCAATCAGACTCTCATCAATCAGACCGATAACATTTACAACCCCAACAATCAGACTTCCATCAATTATAAGCCCCATATATCAGACTCCCATCAATCAGAACCCCATCAATCAGACACTCATCAATCAGACCATCATCAATCAGACTCCCATTATTCTGACCCGCATCAGTCAGACACCCATCAATCAGACTCCATCAATCAGACTCCCATCAATCAGACCCCCATCAAAGAGACCCCCATCAATCAGACACCCATCAATCAGACCCCCATCAATTAGACACTCATCAATCAGGCACCCATCAATCACAGCCACGTCAATCAGACTTACAACAATTAGACCCACATCAATTAGACCCCCATCAATCAGACCTCCATCATTTTGAATCCCATCAATCAGACTCCCATAAATTATAAGCCCCAACCATCAGACCCCTTTCAATTAGACCCCTATCAATCAGATTCCCATCCATCAGACTCCCATCAATTAGACTCCCATCAATCAGACCCCCATAAATCAGACTCCCATCAATCAGACCCTCATCAATCAGACCCCCATCAATCAGACTCCCATTATTCTGAACACCATCAATTAGACCCCCATCAATCAGACCCCATCAATCAGACTCCCATCAATCAGAGCCCCATCAATTAGACACCCATCAATCAGACTCCCATCAATCAGACCCCCATCAATTAGACTCACGTCAAGCTGACTACCATCAATTAGACCCCTATCAATCAATCCCCCATCAGACTCACAACAATCAGACCCACATCAATTAGACCCCCATCAATCAGACTCCCATCAATTATAAGCCCCATATATCAGACTCCCATCAATCAGACCCCCATCAATCAGACACCCATCAATCAGACCCACATCAATCAGACTCCCATTATTCTGACCCCCATCAGTCAGACCCCCATCAATCAGACCCCATCAATCAGACTCCCTTCAATCAGACCCCCATCAATCAGACTCCCATCAATTCGACACCCATCAGTCAGACCCCCATCAATTAGACCCCCATCCATCAGACTCCCATCCATCAGAATCCCATCAATCAGACTCCCATCAATTAAACCCCCATCAATCAGACTCCCATCCATCAGACTCCCATCAATCAGACTCCCATCAATCAGAACCCCATCAATCAGAACCCCATCAATCAGACTCCCATCAATTAGACCCCCTTCAATCAGATCCCCATCAATCAGACTCCCATCAATCAGACCCCCATCAATCAGAACCCCATCAATCAGACTCCCATCAATTAGACCCCCATCAATTAGACCCCATCAATCAGACTCACATCAGTCAGACCCCCATCAATTAGACTCCCATCAATCAGACCCCCATCAATTAGACTCACATCAAGCTGACTACCATCAATTAGAACCCTATCAATCAGTCCCCCATCAGACTCACAACAATCAGACCCACATCAATTAGACCCCCATCAATCAGACTCCCATCAATTATAAGCCCCATATATCAGACTCCCATCAATCAGACCCCCATCAATCAGACACCCATCAATCAGACCCCCATCAATCAGACTCCCATTATTCTGACCCCCATCAGTCAGACCCCCATCAATCAGATCCCATCAATCAGACTCCCTTCAATCAGACCCCCATCAATTCGACCCTCATCAATTAGACCCCCATCAATCAGACACCCATCAATTAGACACATCAATTAGACACCCATCAATCAGGGCCCCATCAAACAGATTCCCATCATTCAGGCCCCTATCAATTAGAACCCCACCAATCAGACTCCCATCAATTAGACCCCCATCCATCAGACCCCACCAATCAGATACCCATCAATTAGACACCCATCAATCAGACTCAAATCGAGCTGACCATCATCAATTAGACCCCCATCAATCAGTCCCCCATCAGACTCACAACAATTAGACCCACATCAATTAGACCCCCATCAATCAGACTCTCATCAATCAGACCGATAACATTTACAACCCCAACAATCAGACTTCCATCAGTTATAAGCCCCATATATCAGACTCCCATCAATCAGAACCCCATCAATCAGACACTCATCAATCAGACCATCATCAATCAGACTCCCATTATTCTGACCCCCATCAGTCAGACACCCATCAATCAGACTCCATCAATCAGACTCCCATCAATCAGACCCCCATCAATCAGACACCCATCAATCAGACCCCCATCAATTAGACACTCATCAATCAGGCACCCATCAATCAGAGCCACATCAATCAGACTTACAACAATTAGACCCACATCAATTAGACCCCCATCAATCAGACCTCCATCATTTAGAATCCCATCAATCAGACTCCCATAAATTATAAGCCCCAACCATCAGACCCCTTTCAATTAGACCCCTATCAATCAGATTCCCATCCATCAGACTCCCATCAATTAGACTCCCATCAATCAGACTCCCATCAATCAGACGCCCATCAATTATACCCCCATCCATCACTCCCATCCATCAGAATCCCATCAATCAGATTCCCATCAATTAAACCCCCATCAATCAGACTCCCATCCATCAGACTCCCATCAATCAGACCGCCATCAATCAGAACCCCATCAATAACACTCCCATCAATCAGAACCCCATCAATCAGACCCCCATCAATTCGACCCTCATCAATTGGACCCCCATCAATCAGACACCCATCAATTAGACACATCAATTAGACACCCATCAATCAGGGCCCCATCAAACAGACTCCCATCATTCAGGCCCCCATCAATTAGAACCCCACCAATCAAACCCCCATCAATTAGACCCCCATCCATCAGACCCCCACCAATCAGATACCCATCAATTAGACACCCATCAATCAGACTCAAATCGAGCTGACCACCATCAATTAGACCCCCATCAATCAGTCCCCCATCAGACTCACAACAATTAGACCCACATCAATTAGACCCCCATCAATCAGACTCTCATCAATCAGACCGATAACATTTACAACCCCAACAATCAGACTTCCATCAGTTATAAGCCCCATATATCAGACTCCCATCAATCAGAACCCCATCAGTCAGACACCCATCAATCAGATCATCATCAATCAGACTCCCATTAATCAGACCCCATCAATCAGACTCCCATCAATCAGAGCCCCATCAATTAGACACCCATCAATCAGACCCCCTTCAATTAGACCCCCATAAATCCGACTCCCATCAATCAGACCCCCATCAATTAGACTCACATCAAGCTGACTACCATCAATTAGACCCCTATCAATCAGTCCCCCATCAGACTCACAACAATCAGACCCACATCAATTAGACCCCCATCAATCAGACTCCCATCAATTATAAGCCCCATATATCAGCCTCCCATCAATCAGACCCCCATCAATCAGACACCCATCAATCAGACCCCCATCAATCAGACTCCCATTATTCTGACCCCCATCAGTCAGACCCCCATCAATCAGACCCCATCAATCAGACTCCCTTCAATCAGACCCCCATCAATCAGACTCCCATCAATTCGACACCCATCAGTCAGACCCCCATCAATTAGACCCCCATCCATCAGACTCCCTTCAATCAGAACCCCATCAATCAGACTCCCATCAATTAGACCCCCTTCAATCAGATCCCCATCAATCAGACTCCCATCAATCAGACCTCCATCAATCAGAACCCCATCAATCAGACTCCCATCAATTAGACCCCCATCAATTAGACCCCATCAATCAGATTCACATCAATCAAACTCACATCAATCAGAACCCCATCAATCAGACATCCATCAATCAGACTCCCATTCATCACACTTCCATCAATCAGACTCCCATCAATTCGACCCCTATCAATCAGACTCCCATCAATCAGACTCCCATTCAATCAGACCCCCTTCAATCAGACCCCATCAATCAGACCCACTTCAATCAGACCCCCATCAATCAGACCCGATCAATTAGCATCCATCAATCAGACCCACATCAATCAGACCCCATTCAATTCGATGGACATCAATCAGACCCCCATCAATCAGACACCCATCAATCAGACTCCCATCAATCGGACTGCCATCAATAAAACCCCCATCAATTAGACCCCCATCAATTAGACCCCCATCAATCAGAGTCCCATCAAACAGACTCCAATCAAACAGACTCCCATCAAACAGACTCCCATCAATCAGACTCCCAACAATAAGACCTCCATCAATCAGACCGCCATCAATTACACCCCCATCAATTAGACCCCCATCAATCAGTCCCCCATCACACTCACAAGAATTAGACCCACATCAATTAGACCCCCATCAATCAGACTCTCATCATTCAGACCGATATCATTTAGAACCCCAACAATCAGACTTCCATCAATGAAAAGCCCCATATATCAGACTCCCATCAATCAGACCGCCATCAATCAGACACCCATGAATCAGACCATCATAAATAAGACTCCCATTATTCTGACCCCCATCAGTCAGACACCCATCAATCAGACCCCATCAATCAGACCCCCATTAATCAGACTTCCATTATTTGACCCTCATCAATCAGACCCCCATCAATCAGACCCCATCAATCAGACTCCCATCAATCAGACCCCCATAAATCAGACTCCCATCAATCAGTCCCCCATCAATCAGACCCACATCAATTAGACCCCCATCAATCAGACTGTCATCAATCAGACCCCCATCATTCAGAACCCAATCAATCAGACTCCCATAAAATATCAGCCCCATCCATCAGACTTCCATCAATCAGACCCCCATCAATCAGACTCGCATCAATCAGACTCCCATCAATTCTACACCCATCACTTAGACCTCCATCAATCAGACTCCCATCCATCAGACTCTCATCAATCAGACGCCCATCAATTAGACCCCCATCCATCACTCCCATTCATCAGAATCCCATCAATCAGATTCCCATCAATTAAACCCCCATCAATCAGACTCCCATCCATCAGACTCCCATCAATCAGACCCCCATCAATCAGAACCCCATCAATAACACTCCCATCAATCAGAACCCCATCAATCAGACCCCCATCAATTCGACCCCCATCAATTAGACCCCCATCAATCAGACACCCATCAATTAGACACATCAATTAGACACCCATCAATCAGGGCCCCATCAAACAGACTCCCAACATTCAGGCCCCCATCAATTAGAACCACACCAATCAAACCCCCATCAATTAGACCCCCATCCATCAGACTCCCACCAATCAGATTCCATCAATTAGACACCCATCAATCAGACTCAAATCGAGCTGACCACCATCAATTAGACCCCCATCAATCAGTCCCCCATCACACTCACAACAATTAGACCCACATCAATTAGACCCCCATCAATCAGACTCTCATCAATCAGACCGATAACATTTACAACCCCAACAATCAGACTTCCATCAATTATAAGCCCCATATATCAGACTCCCATCAATCAGAACCCCATCAATCAGACACTCATCAATCAGACCATCATCAATCAGACTCCCATTATTCTGACCCCCATCAGTCAGACACCCATCAATCAGACTCCATCAATCAGACTCCCATCAATCAGACCCCCATCAAAGAGACTCCCATCAATCAGACACCCATCAATCAGACCCCCATCAATTAGACACTCATCAATCAGGCACCCATCAATCACAGCCACGTCAATCAGACTTACAACAATTAGACCCACATCAATTAGACCCCCATCAATCAGACCTCCATCATTTTGAATCCCATCAATCAGACTCCCATAAATTATAAGCCCCAACCATCAGACCCCTTTCAATTAGACCCCTATCAATCAGATTCCCATCCATCAGACTCCCATCAATTAGACTCCCATCAATCAGACCCCCATAAATCAGACTCCCATCAATCAGACCCTCATCAATCAGACCCCCATCAATCAGACTCCCATTATTCTGAACACCATCAATTAGACCCCCATCAATCAGACCCCATCAATCAGACTCCCATCAATCAGAGCCCCATCAATTAGACACCCATCAATCAGACCCCCATCAATTAGACCCCCATAAATCAGACTCCCATCAATCAGACCCCCATCAATTAGACTCACATCAAGCTGACTACCATCAATTAGACCCCTATCAATCAATCCCCCATCAGACTCACAACAATCAGACCCACATCAATTAGACCCCCATCAATCAGACTCCCATCAATTATAAGCCCCATATATCAGACTCCCATCAATCAGACCCCCATCAATCAGACACCCATCAATCAGACCCACATCAATCAGACTCCCATTATTCTGACCCCCATCAGTCAGACCCCCATCAATCAGACCCCATCAATCAGACTCCCTTCAATCAGACCCCCATCAATCAGACTCCCATCAATTCGACACCCATCAGTCAGACCCCCATCAATTAGACCCCCATCCATCAGACTCCCATCCATCAGAATCCCATCAATCAGACTCCCATCAATTAAACCCCCATCAATCAGACTCCCATCCATCAGACTCCCATCAATCAGACTCCCATCAATCAGAACCCCATCAATCAGACTCCCATCAATTAGACCCCCTTCAATCAGATCCCCATCAATCAGACTCCCATCAATCAGACCCCCATCAATCAGAACCCCATCAATCAGACTCCCATCAATTAGACCCCCATCAATTAGACCCCATCAATCAGACTCACATCAGTCAGGCCTCCATCAATTAGACTCCCATCAATCAGACCCCCATCAATTAGACTCACATCAAGCTGACTACCATCAATTAGAACCCTATCAATCAGTCCCCCATCAGACTCACAACAATCAGACCCACATTAATTAGACCCCCATCAATCAGACTCCCATCAATGATAAGCCCCATATATCAGACTCCCATCAATCAGACCCCCATCAATCAGACACCCATCAATCAGACCCCCATCAATCAGACTCCCATTATTCTGACCCCCATCAGTCAGACCCCCATCAATCAGATCCCATCAATCAGACTCCCTTCAATCAGACCCCCATCAATCAGACTCCCATCAATTCGACACCCATCAGTCAGACCCCCATCAATTAGACCCCCATCCATCAGACTCCCATCCATCAGAATCCCATCAATCAGACTCCCATCAATTAAACCCCCATCAATCAGACTCCCATCCATCAGACTCCCATCAATCAGACTCCCTTCAATCAGACCGCATCAATCAAACTCCCATCAATCACACCCCCATAAATCAGACTCCCATCAATCAGTCCCCCATCAATCAGACTCACAACAATTAGACCCACATCAATTAGACCCCCATCAATCAGACTGTCATCAATCAGACCCCCATCATTTAGAACCCAATCAATCAGACTCCCATAAAATATCAGCCCCATCCATCAGACTTCCATCAATCAGACACCCATCAATCAGACTCGCATCAATCAGACTCCCATCAATTCGACACCCATCACTTAGACCCACATCAATCAGACTCCCATCCATCAGACTCTCATCAATCAGACGCCCATCAATTAGACCCCCATCCATCACTCCCATCCATCAGAATCCCATCAATCAGACTCCCATCCATCAGACTCCCATCAATCAGACCCCCATCAATCAGAACCCCATCAATAACACTCCCATCAATCAGAACCCCATCAATCAGACCCCCATCAATTAGACCCCCATCAATCAGACACCCATCAATTACATACATCAAATAGACACCCATCAATCAGGGCCCCATCAAACAGACTCCCATCATTCAGGCCACCATCAATTAGAACCCCACCAATCAGACCCCCATCAATTAGACCCCCATCCATCAGACCCCCACCAATCAGATACCCATCAATTAGACACCCATCAATCAGACTCACATCGAGCTGACCACTATCAATTAGACCCCCATCCTTCAGATCCCCACCAATCAGATACCCATCAATTAGACACCCATCAATCAGACTCACATCGAGCTGACCACCATCAATTAGACCCCCATCAATCAGTCCCCCATCAGACTCACAACAATTAGACCCACATCAATTAGACCCCCATCAATCAGACTCTCATCAATCAGACCGATAACATTTACAACCCCAACAATCAGACTTCCATCAATTATAAGCCCCATATATCAGACTCCCATCAATCAGAACCCCATCAATCAGACACTCATCAATCAGACCATCATCAATCAGACTCCCATTATTCTGACCCCCATCAGTCAGACACCCATCAATCAGACTCCATCAATCAGACTCCCATCAATCAGACCCCCATCAATCAGACCCCCATCAATCAGACACCCATCAATCAGACCCCCATCAATTAGACACTCATCAATCAGACACCCATCAATCAGAGCCCCATCAATCAGACCCCCATCAATCAGACCCCCATTAATTAGACACATTAATCAATCAGACCCCCATCAATCAGAGCCCCATCAATCAGACCCCCATCAATTAGACACTCATCAATCAGACACCCATCAATCAGACCCTCATCAATCAGACCCCCATTAATCAGACCCCCATTATTCTGACCCTCATCAATCAGACCCCCATCAATCAGACCCCATCAATCAGACTCCCATCAATCAGACCCCCATAAATCAGACTCCCATCAATCAGTCCCCCATCAATCAGACTCACAACAATTAGACCCACATCAATCAGACCCCCATCATTTAGAACCCAATCAATCAGACTCCCATAAAATATCAGCCCCATCCATCAGACTTCCATCAATCAGACCCCCATCAATCAGACGCCCATCAATTAGACCCCCATCCATCACTCCGATTCATCAGAATCCCATCAATCAGATTCCCATCAATTAAACCCCCATCAATCAGACTCCCATCCATCAGACTCCCATCAATCAGACCCCCATCAATCAGAACCCCATCAATAACACTCCCATCAATCAGAACCCCATCAATCAGACCCCCATCAATTAGACCCCCATCAATTAGACCCCCATCAATCAGACACCCATCAATTAGACACATCAATTAGACACCCATCAATCAGGGCCCCATCAAACAGACTCCCATCATTCAGGCCCCCATCAATCAGACTCACAACAATTAGACCCACATCAATTAGACCCCCATCCATCAGACCCCCACCAATCAGATAACCATCAATTAGAGACCCATCAATCGGACTCACATCAAGCTGACCACCATCAATTAGACCCCCATCAATCAGTCCCCCATCAGACTCACAACAATTAGACCCACATCAATTAGACCCCCATCAATCAGACTCTCATCAATCAGACCGATAACATTTACAACATCAACAATCAGACTTCCATCAATTATAAGCCCCATATATCAGACTCTCATCAATCAGACCCCCATCAATCAGACTCTCATCAATCAGACCCCCATCATTTAGAACCCAATCAATCAGACTACCATAAAATATCAGGCCCATGCATCAGACTTCCATCAATCAGACCCCCATCCATCAGACTCTCATCAATCAGACCCCCATCAATTAGACCCCCATCCATCAGACTCCCATCCATCAGAATCCCATCAATCAGATTCCCATCAATTAAACCCCCATCAATCACACTCCCATCCATCAGACTCCCATCAATCAGACCCCCATCAATCAGAACCCCATCAATCAGACCCCCATCAATCAGACTCACAACAATTAGACCCACATCAATTAGACCCCCATCAATCAGACTCCCATAAATTATAAGCCCCTTCCATCAGACTCCCATCAATCAGACCCCCATCAATCAGACTCACATCAATCAGACCCCAATCAAAAAGACCCCATCAATCAGTCCCCCATCAATCAGACCCCCATCAATTAGACTCACATCAAGCTGACTACCATCAATTAGACCCCTATCAATCAGTCCCCCATCAGACTCACAACAATCAGACCCGCATCAATTAGACCCCCATCAATCAGAATCCCATCAATTATAAGCCCCATATATCAGACTCCCATCAATCAGACCCCCATCAATCAGACACCCATCAATCAGACCCCCATCAATCAGACTCCCATTATTCTGACCCCCATCAGTCAGACCCCCATCAATCAGACCCCATCAATCAGACTCCCTTCAATCAGACCCCCATCAATCAGACTCCCATCAATTCGACACCCATCAGTCAGACCCCCATCAATTAGACCCCCATCCATCAGACTCCCATCCATCAGAATCCCATCAATCAGAGTCCCATCAATTAAACCCCCATCAATCAGACTCCCATCCATCAGACTCGCATCAATCAGACTCCCATCAATCAGAACCCCATCAATCAGACTCCCATCAGTTAGACCCCCTTCAATCAGATCCCCATCAATCAGACTCCCATCAATCAGACCCCCATCAATCAGAACCCCATCAATCAGACTCCCATCAATTAGACCCCCATCAATTAGACCCCATCAATCAGACTCACATCAATCAAACTCACATCAATCAGAACCCCATCAATCAGACATCCATCAATCAGACTCCCATTCATCACACTTCCATCAATCAGACTCTCATCAATTCGACCCCTATCAATCAGACTCCCATCAATCAGACTCCCATCAATCAGACCCCCTTCAATCAGACCCCATCAATCAGACCCACTTCAATCAGACCCCCATCAATCAGACACCATCAATCAGCATCCATCAATCAGACCCACATCAATTAGACCCCATTCAATTCGATGGCCATCAATCAGACCCCCATCAATCAGACACCCATCAATCAGACTCCCATCAATCGGACTGCCATCAATAAAACCCCCATCAATTAGACCCCCATCAATCAGACTCCCATCAATCAGACCGCTATCAATTAGCCCCCCATCAATCAGACCCCCATCAATCAGAGTCCCATCAAACAAACTCCCATCAAACAGACTCCCATCAAACAGACTCCCATCAATCAGACTCCCAACAATAAGACCTCCATCAATCAGCCCGCCATCAATTACACCCCCATCAATCAGACTCCCATCAATCGGACTGCCATCAATAAAACCCCCATCAATTACACCCCCATCAATTAGACCCCCATCAATCAGACTCTCATCATTCAGACCGATATCATTCAGAACCCCAACAATCAGACTTCCATCAATTATAAGCCCCATATATCAGACTCCCATCAATCAGACCCCCATCAATCAGACACCCATGAATCAGACCATCATCATAAAGACTCCCATTATTCTGACCCCCATCAGTCAGACACCCATCAATCAGACCCCATCAATCAGACTCCCATCAATCAGACCCCCATCAATCAGACCCCCATCAATCAGACACCCATCAATCAGACCCCCATCAATTAGACACTCATCAATCAGACACCCATCAATCAGAGCCCCATCAATCAGACCCCCATCAATCAGACCCCCATTAATCAGACTTCCATTATTCTGACCCTCATCAATCAGACCCCCATCAATCAGACCGCATCAATCAAACTCCCATCAATCAGACCCCCATAAATCAGACTCCCATCAATCAGTCCCCCATCAATCAGACTCACAACAATTAGACCCACATCAATTAGAACCCCATCAATCAGACTGTCATCAATCAGACCCCCATCATTTAGAACCCAATCAATCAGACTCCCATAAAATATCAGCCCCATCCATCAGACTTCCATCAATCAGACCCCCATCAATCAGACTCGCATCAATCAGACTCCCATCAATTCGACACCCATCACTTAGACCCACATCAATCAGACTCCCATCCATCAGACTCTCATCAATCAGACGCCCATCAATTAGACCCCCATCCATCACTCCCATCCATCAGAATCCCATCAATCAGATTCCCATCAATTAAACCCCCATCAATCAGACTCCCATCCATCAGACTCCCATCAATCAGACCCCCATCAATCAGAACCCCATCAATAACACTCCCATCAATCAGAACCCCATCAATCAGACACCCATCAATTAGACACATCAATTAGACACCCATCAATCAGGGCCCCATCAAACAGACTCCCATCATTCAGGCCCCCATCAATCAGACTCACAACAATTAGACCCACATCAATTAGACCCCCATCCATCAGACCCCCACCAATCAGATACCCATCAATTAGAGACCCATCAATCAGACTCACATCAAGCTGACCACCATCAATTAGACCCCCATCAATCAGTCCCCCATCAGACTCACAACAATTAGACCCACATCAATTAGACCCCCATCAATCAGACTCTCATCAATCAGACCGATAACATTTACAACCCCAACAATCAGACTTCCATCAATTATAAGCCCCATATATCAGACTCCCATCAATCAGAACCCCATCAATCAGTCCCCCATCAGACTCTCATCAATCAGACCCCCATCAATCAGCCTCTCATCAATCAGACCCCCATCATTTAGAACCCAATCAATCAGACTACCATAAAATATCAGCCCCATCCATCAGACTTCCATCAATCAGACCCCCATCCATCAGACTCTCATCAATCAGACCCCCATCAATTAGACCCCCATCCATCAGACTCCCATCCATCAGAATCCCATCAATCAGATTCCCATCAATTAAACCCCCATCAATCACACTCCCATCCATCAGACTCCCATCAATCAGACCCCCATCAATCAGAACCCCATCAATCAGACCCCCATCAATCAGACTCACAACAATTAGACCCACATCAATTAGACCCCCATCAATCAGACTCCCATAAATTATAAGCCCCTTCCATCAGACTCCCATCAATCAGACCCCCATCAATCAGATTCCCATCAATCAGACCCCAATCAAAAAGACCCCATCAATCAGTCCCCCATCAATCAGACTCACAACAATTAGACCCACATCAATTAGACCCCCATCAATCAGACTCTCATCAATCAGAACCCCATCATTTAGAACCCAATCAATCAGACTCCCATAAAATATCAGCCCCATCCATCAGACTTCCATCAATCAGACCCCCATCAATCAGACTCGCATCAATCAGACCCCCATCAATCAGACTTCCATCAATTCGACACCCATCACTTAGACCCCCATCAATCAGACTCCCATCCATCAGACTCTCATCAATCAGACCCTCATCAATTAGACCCCCATCCATCAGACTCCCATCCATCAGAATCCCATCAATCAGATTCCCATCAATTAAACCCCCATCAATCAGACTCCCATCCATCAGACTTCCAACAATCAGACCCCCATCAATCAGAACCCCATCAATCAGACTCCCATCAATCAGACCCCCATCAATCAGACCCCCATCAATTAGACCCCCATCAATTAGACCCCCATCAATCAGACACCCATCAATTAGACACATCAATTAGACACCCATCAATCAGCGCCCCATCAAACAGACTCCCATCATTCAGGCCCCCATCAATTAGACCCCCATCATTTAGACCCCCATCAATCAGACACCCATCAATTAGACACATCAATTAGACACCCATCAATCAGGGCCCCATCAAACAGACTCCCATCATTCAGGCCCCCATCAATCAGACTCACAACAATTAGACCCACATCAATTAGACCCCCATCCTTCAGACCACCACCAATCAGATACCCATCAATTAGAGACCCATCAATCAGACTCACATCAAGCTGACCACCATCAATTAGACCCCCATCAATCAGTCCCCCATCAGACTCACAACAATTAGACCCACATCAATTAGACCCCCATCAATCAGACTCTCATCAATCAGACCGATAACATTTACAACCCCAACAATCAGACTTCCATCAATTATAAGCCCCATTTATCAGACTCTCATCAATCAGACCCCCATCAATCAGACTCTCATCAATCAGACCCCCATCATTTAGAACCCAATCAATCAGACTACCATAAAATATCAGCCCCATCCATCAGACTTCCATCAATCAGACCCCCATCCATCAGACTCTCATCAATCAGACCCCCATCAATTAGACCCCCATCCATCAGACTCCCATCCATCAGAATCCCATCAATCAGATTCCCATCAATTAAACCCCCATCAATCATACTCCCATCCATCAGACTCCCATCAATCAGACCCCCATCAATCAGAACCCCATCAATCAGACCCCCATCAATCAGACTCACAACAATTAGACCCACATCAATTAGACCCCCATCAATCAGACTCCCATAAATTATAAGCCCCTTCCATCAGACTCCCATCAATCAGACCCCCATCAATTAGACTCCCATCAATCAGACCCCAATCAAAAAGACCCCATCAATCAGTCCCCCATCAATCAGACTCACAACAATTAGACCCACATCAATTAGACCCCCATCAATCAGACTCTCATCAATCAGAACCCCATCATTTAGAACCCAATCAATCAGACTCCCATAAAATATCAGCCCCATCCATCAGACTTCCATCAATCAGACCCCCATCAATCAGACTCGCATCAATCAGACCCCCATCAATCAGACTCCCATCAATTCGACACCCATCACTTAGACCCCCATCAATCAGACTCCCATCCATCAGACTCTCATCAATCAGACCCTCATCAATTAGACCCCCATCCATCAGACTCCCATCCATCAGAATCCCATCAATCAGATTCCCATCAATTAAACCCCCATCAATCAGACTCCCATCCATCAGACTTCCAACAATCAGACCCCCATCAATCAGAACCCCATCAATCAGACTCCCATCAATCAGACCCCCATCAATCAGACCCCCATCAATCAGACACCCATCAATTAGACACATCAATTAGACACCCATCAATCAGCGCCCCATCAAACAGACTCCCATCATTCAGGCCCCCATCAATTAGACCCACATCAATTAGACCCCCATCAATCAGACACCCATGAATTAGACACATCAATTAGACACCCATCAATCAGACTCTCATCAATCAGAACCCCATCATTTAGAACCCAATCATTCAGACTTCCATAAAATATCAGCCCCATCCATCAGACGTCCATCAATCAGACCCCCATCAATCAGACTCGCATCAATCAGACCCAAATCAATCAGACTCCCATCAATTCGACACCCATCACTTAGACCCCCATCAATCAGACTCCCATCCATCAGACTCTCATCAATCAGACCCTCATCAATTAGACCCCCATCCATCACTCCCATCCATCAGAATCCCATCAATCAGATTCCCATCAATTAAACCCCCATCAATCAGACTCCCATCCATCAGACTCCCATCAATCAGACCCCCATCAATCAGAACCCCATCAATAACACTCCCATCAATCAGAACCCCATCAATCAGACCCCTATCAATTCGACCCCCATCAATTAGACCCCCATCAATCAGACACCCATCAATTAGACACATCAATTAGACACCCATCAATCAGGGCCCCATCAAACAGACTCCCATCATTTAGGCCCCCATCAATCAGACTCACAACAATTAGACCCACGTCCATTAGACCCCCATCCATCAGACCGCCACCAATCAGATACCCATCAATTAGAGACCCATCAATCAGACTCACATCAAGCTGACCACCATCAATTAGACCCCCATCAATCAGTCCCCCATCAGACTCACAACAATTAGACCCACATCAATTAGAGCCCCATCAATCAGACTCTCATCAATCAGACCGATAACATTTACAACCCCAACAATCAGACTTCCATCAATTATAAGCCCCTATATATCAGACTCTCATCAATCAGACCCCCATCAATCAGACTCTCATCAATCAGACCCCCATCATTTAGAACCCAATCAATCAGACTACCATAAAATATCAGCCCCATCCATCAGACTTCCATCAATCAGACCCCCATCCATCAGACTCTCATCAATCAGACCCCCATCAATTAGACCCCATCCATCAGACTCCCATCCATCAGAATCCCATCAATCAGATTCCCATCAATTAAACCCCCATCAATCACACTCCCATCCATCAGACTCCCATCAATCAGACCCCCATCAATCAAAACCCCATCAATCAGACCCCCATCAATCAGACTCACAACAATTAGACCCACATCAATTAGACCCCCATCAATCAGACTCCCATAAATTATAAGCCCCTTCCATCAGACTCCCATCAATCAGACCCCCATCAATCAGACTCCCATCAATCAGACCCCAATCAAAAAGACCCCATCAATCAGCCCCCCATCAATCAGACTCACAACAATTAGACCCACATCAATTAGACCCCCATCAATCAGTCTCTCATCAATCAGAACCCCATCATTTAGAACCCAATCAATCAGACTCCCATAAAATATCAGCCCCATCCATCAGACTTCCATCAATCAGACCCCCATCAATCAGACTCGCATCAATCAGACCCCCATCAATCAGACCCCCATCAATTCGACACCCATCACTTAGACCCCCATCAATCAGACTCCCATCCATCAGACTCTCATCAATCAGACCCTCATCAATTAGACCCCCATCCATCAGACTCCCATCCATCAGAATCCCATCAATCAGATTCCCATCAATTAAACCCCCATCAATCAGACTCCCATCCATCAGACTTCCAACAATCAGACCCCCATCAATCAGAACCCCATCAATTAGACCCCCATCAATCAGACCCCCATCAATCAGACCCCCATCAATTAGACCGCCATCAATTAGACCCCCATCAATCAGACACCCATCAATTAGACACATCAATTAGACACCCATCAATCAGCGCCCCATCAAACAGACTCCCATCATTCAGGCCCCCATCAATTAGAACCCCATCCATCAGACCCCCACCAATCAGATACCCATCAATTAGACACCCATCAATCAGACTCAGATCCAGCTGACCACCATCAATTAGACCCCCATCAATCAGTCCCCCATCACACTCACAACAATTAGACCCACATCAATTAGACCCCCATCAATCAGACTCTCATCATTCAGACCGATATCATTTAGAACCCCAACAATCAGACTTCCATCAATTATAAGCCCCATATATCAGACTTCCATCAATCAGACCCCCATCCATCAGACTCTCATCAATCAGACCCCCATCAATTAGACCCCCATCCATCAGACTCCCATCCATCAGAATCCCATCAATCAGATTCCCATCAATTAAACCCCCATCAATCACACTCCCATCCATCAGACTCCCATCAATCAGACCCCCATCAATCAGAACCCCATCAATCAGACCCCCATCAATCAGACTCACAACAATTAGACCCACATCAATTAGACCCCCATCAATCAGACTCCCATAAATTATAAGCCCCTTCCATCAGACTCCCATCAATCAGACCCCCATCAATCAGACTCCCATCAATCAGACCTCAATCAAAAAGACCCCATCAATCAGTCCCCCATCAATCAGACTCACAACAATTAGACCCATATCAATTAGACCCCCATCAATCAGACTCTCATCAATCAGAACCCCATCATTTAGAACCCAATCAATCAGACTCCCATAAAATATCAGCCCCATCCATCAGACTTCCATCAATCAGACCCCCATCAATCAGACTCGCATCAATCAGACCCCCATCAATCAGACTCCCATCAATTCGACACCCATCACTTAGACCTCCATCAATCAGACTCCCATCCATCAGACTCTCATCAATCAGACCCTCATCAATTAGACCCCCATCCATCAGACTCCCATCCATTAGAATCCCATCAATCAGATTCCCATCAATTAAACCCCCATCAATCAGACTCTCATCCATCAGACTTCCAACAATCAGACCCCCATCAATCAGAACCCCATCAATCAGACCCCCATCAATCAGACCCCCATCAATCAGACCCCCATCAATTAGACCCCCATCAATTAGACCCCCATCAATCAGACACCCATCAATTAGACACATCAATTAGCCACCCATCAATCAGCGCCCCATCAAACAGACTCCCATCATTCAGGCCCCCATCAATTAGAACCCCACCAATCAGACCCCCATCAATTAGACCCCCATCCATCAGACCCCCACCAATCAGATACCCATCAATTAGACACCCATCAATCAGACTCAGATCCAGCTGACCACCATCAATTAGACCCCCATCAATCAGTCCCCCATCAGACTCACAACAATTAGACCCACATCAATTAGACCCCCATCAATCAGACTCTCATCATTCAGACCGATATCATTTAGAACCCCAACAATCAGACTTCCATCAATTATAAGCCCCATATATCAGACTCCCATCAATCAGACCCCCATCAATCAGACACCCACGTATCAGACCATCATCAATAAGGCTCCCATTATTCTGACCCCCATCAGTCAGACACCCATCATCAGACCCCATCAATCAGACTCCCATCAATCAGACCCCCATCAATCAGACCCCCATCAATCAGACACCCATCAATCAGACCCCCATCAATTAGACACTCATCAATCAGACACCCATCAATCAGAGCCCCATCAATCAGACCCCCATTAATCAGACCCCCATTAATCAGACTTCCATTATTCTGACCCACATCAATCAGACACCCATCAATCAGTCCCCATCAATCAGACTCCCATCAATCAGACCCCCATAAATCAGACTCCCATCAATCAGTCCCCCATCAATCAGACTCACAACAATTGGACCCACATCAATTAGATCCCCATCAATAAGACTGTCATCAATCAGACCCCCATCATTTAGAACCCAATCAATCAGACTCCCATAAAATATCAGCCCCATCCATCAGACTTCCATCAATCAGACCCCCATCAATCAGACTCGCATCAATCAGACTCCCATCAATTCGACACCCATCACTTAGACCCCCATCAATCAGACTCTCATCAATCAGACGCCCATCAATTTGACCCCCATTCATCACTCCCATCCATCAGAATCCCATCCATCAGACTTCCATCAATCAGACCCCCATCAATCAGAACCCCATCAATAACACTCCCATCAATCAGAACCCCATCAATCAGACCCCCATCAATTCGACCCCCATCAATTAGACCCCCATCAATCAGACACCCATCAATTAGACACATCAATTTGACACCCATCAATCAGGGCCCCATCAAACAGACTCCCATCATTCAGGCCCCCATCAATTAGAACCCCATCCATCAGACCCCCACCAATCAGATACCTATCAATTAGACACCCATCAATCAGACTCACATCGAGCTGACCACCATCAATTAGACCCCCATCAATCAGTCCCCCATCAGACTCACAACAATTAGACCCACATCAATTAGACCCCCATCAATCAGACTCCCATCAATTAGACCGATAACATTTACAACCCCAACAATCAGACTTCCATCAATTATAAGCCCCATGTATCAGACTCCCATCAATCAGAACCCCATCAATCAGACACTCATCAATCAGACCATCATCAATCAGACTCGCATTATTCTGACCCCCATCAGTCAGACATCCATCAATCAGACCCCATCAAGCAGACTCCCATCAATCAGACCCCCATCAAACAGACCCCCATCAATCAGACACCCATCAATCAGACACCCATCAATTAGACACTCATCAATCAGACACCCATCAATCAGAGACCCATCAATCAGACCCCCATCAATCAGACCCCCATTAATCAGACTTCCATTATTCTGACCCTCATCAATCAGACCCCCATCAATCAGACCCCATCAATCAGACTCCCATCAATCAGACCCCCATAAATCAGACTCACAACAATTAGACCCACATCAATTAGACCCCCATCCATCACACCCCCACCAATCAGATACCCATCAATTAGACCCCCATCAATTAGACCCCCATCAATCAGACACCCATCAATTAGACACATCAATTAGACACCCATCAATCAGGGCCCCATCAAACAGACTCCCATCATTCAGGCCCCCATCAATCAGACTCACAACAATTCGACCTACATCAATTAGACCCCCATCCTTCAGACCACCACCAATCAGATACCCATCAATTAGAGACCCATCAATCAGACTCACATCAAGCTGACCACCATCAATCAGTCCCCCATCAGACTCACAACAATTAGACCCACATCAATTAGACCCCCATCAATCAGACTCTCATCAATCAGACCGATAACATTTACAACCCCAACAATCAGACTTCCATCAATTATAAGCCCCATATATCAGACTCTCATCAATCAGACCCCCATCAATCAGACTCTCATCAATCAGACCCCCATCATTTAGAACCCAATCAATCAGACTACCATAAAATATCAGCCCCATCCATCAGACTTCCATCAATCAGACCCCCATCCATCAGACTCTCATCAATCAGACCCCCATCAATTAGACCCCCATCCATCAGACTCCCATCCATCAGAATCCCATCAATCAGATTCCCATCAATTAAACCCCCATCAATCACACTCCCATCCATCAGACTCCCATCAATCAGACCCCCATCAATCAGAACCCCATCAATCAGACCCCCATCAATCAGACTAACAACAATTAGACCCACATCAATTAGACCCCCATCAATCAGACTCCCATAAATTATAAGCCCCTTCCATCAGACTCCCATCAATCAGACCCACATCAATCAGACTCCCATCAATCAGACCCCAATCAAAAAGACCCCATCAATCAGTCCCCCATCAATCAGACTCACAACAATTAGACCCACATCAATTAGACCCCCATCAATCAGACTCTCATCAATCAGAACCCCATCATTTAGAACCCAATCATTCAGACTTCCATAAAATATCAGCCCCATCCATCAGACTTCCATCAATCAGACCCCCATCAATCAGACTCGCATCAATCAGACCCAAATCAATCAGACTCCCATCAATTCGACACCCATCACTTAGACCCCCATCAATCAGACTCCCATCCATCAGACTCTCATCAATCAGACCCTCATCAATTAGACCCCCATCCATCACTCCCATCCATCAGAATCCCATCAATCAGATTCCCATCAATTAAACCCCCATCAATCAGACTCCCATCCATCAGACTCCCATCAATCAGACCCCCATCAATCAGAACCCCATCAATAACACTCCCATCTATCAGAACCCCATCAATCAGACCCCTATCAATTCGACCCCCATCAATTAGACCCCCATCAATCAGACACCCATCAATTAGACACATCAATTAGACACCCATCAATCAGGGCCCCATCAAACAGACTCCCATCATTTAGGCCCCCATCAATCAGACTCACAACAATTAGACCCACATCCATTAGACCCCCATCCATCAGACCGCCACCAATCAGATACCCATCAATTAGAGACCCATCAATCAAACTCACATCAAGCTGACAGCCATCAATTAGACCCCCATCAATCAGTCCCCCATCAGACTCACAACAATTAGACCCACATCAATTAGACCCACATCAATCAGACTCCCATCAATCAGACTCCCATCAATCAGACTCCCATCAATCAGACCCCCATCAATCAGACCCCATCAATCAGAACCACATTAATCAGAACCACATTAATCACACCCCCATCAATCAGAACCCCATCAATTACTCCCATCAATCAGACACCCATCAATCAGACTCCCATCAATTAGAACCCCATCAATCACACTCCCATCAATCAGACACCCATCAATCAGACTCACATCAATCAGACCCCCATCAATCAGACCCGCATCAATCAGACCCCTATCAATCAGAATCCCGTCAATCAGACCCCCATCAATCAGGCTCTCATCCATCAGACTCCCATCAATCAGACCCCCATCAATTAGACCCCCATCATTCAGACCCCATCAATCAGACCACATCAATTAGACACTCATCAATCAGACTCTCATCAATCAGACTCCCATCAATCAGACTCCCATCAATCAGACTCCCATCAATCAGACTCCCATCAATCAGACTCCCATCAATCAGACCCCCATAATCCCGACTCCCATCAATCAGGCCCCATCAATTAGACCATCAATCAGACCCCCATCAATCAGACTCACAACAATTAGACCCCCATGAATTAGACCCCCATCAATCAGACTCCCATCATTACGAACCCCATCAATCAGACCCCCATTAATCAGACACTCATCAATCAGACCCCCATCATTTCGAACCCCATCAATCAAACTCCCATAAATTGGTCCTCCATCCATCAGACTCCCATCAATCAGACTTCCATCAATCAGACTCCCATCAAACAGACTCCCATCAAACAGACTCCCATCCGTCAGACCCCCATCAATCAGACTCCCATCAATTAGACCCCCATCAATCAGACTCCCATCAATCAGCCTCCCATCAATCAGACCCCCATCAATCAGACCCCCATCAATCAGTCCTACCATCAATCAGACTCCCATGAATCAGACGCCCATCAATCAGACTCCCATCAAACAGACTCCCATCAAACAGACTCCCATCAAACAGACTCCCATCCGTCAGACCCCCATCAATCAGACTCCCATCAATTAGACCCCCATCAATCAGACTCCCATCAATCAGCCTCCCATCAATCAGACCCCCATCAATCAGTCCTACCATCAATCAGACTCCCATGAATCAGACGCCCATCAATCAGATTACCATCAATCAGACTACCATCATTCAGACTCGCATCAATTAGAGCCCCATCAATCAGACTCCCATCAATCAGACCCCATCAATCACACCCACATCAATCAGACGACCATAAAGCAAACTCCATCAATCAGACCCCCATCCATCAGACTCCCATCCATCAGACTCCCATCCATCAGACTCCCATCCATCAGACTCCCATTCATCAGACTCCCATCAATCAGACCCCCATCAATCAGACCCCCATCAATATCAGACTCCCATTATGCTGACCACCATCAATGAGACCCCCATCAATGAGACTCCCATCAATCAGACTTCCATCAATCAGACCCCCATCAATCAGACCCCCATCAATCAGACCCCTATCAATCAGACCCCTATCAATCAGACACCCATCAATCAGACACCCATCAATCAGACCCCATCAATCAGACCCCATCAATTAGACACTCATCAATCAGACACCGATCAATCAGAGCCCCATCAATCAGGCGCCCATCAATCAGGCGCCCATCAATCAGACCAGCATCAATCAGAACCTCATTAATCAGGCATCCATCAATCAGACCTTCAACAATTAGGCCACAATGAGTCCGATCCTCATCAATCAGTCTCTCATAAATCAGACCCCCATCTTTGAGACCCCCATCAGTCAGTTCCATCAATCTGAGCACCATCAATTCGATACATCAGTCTAACCCCATCAATCTAACATCCAGAATCAGACACGATTCTTCAGGGCCCATCAACTAGACCCCATAAATCTGACCCCTATCAATCATCCAATTCCAGAGCGCAATCAAACGCCTCATCCATCAAACCAGATCAATCAAAGCGCTTCAATAAGACACCCATCACACAGACACCACCAATCAAACACCCATCAATCAAATCCCATCATTCAAATAATAAAAATCTGACACCTTTGATAAGATCCCATGAATCTACTCCCATGAATCTACTCCCATCAATCTAACTGCAAACATTCAGAAACGGTCAATCAGATCCCCATCAATCAGACCCTTATCAATCAGACGGCAATCACTCAGACACCCATCCATCAGACTCCCATCAATCAGACCCCCATTAATCAGACCCCGATCAATCAGACTCCCATCAATCAGACCCCCATCAATCAGACCCCCATCAATCAGACTCCCATCAATCAGACTCCCATCAATCAGACTCCCATCAATCAGACTCCCATCAATCAGACTTCCATCAATCAGACTCCCATCAATCAGACTCCCATCAATCAGACTCCCATCAATCAGACTCCCATCAATCAGACTCCCATCAATCAGACTCCCATCAATCAGACTCCCATCAATCAGACTCCCAACCAGCAGACTCCCAACCAGCAGACTCCCAACCAACAGACTCCCAACCAGCACACTCCCAACCAGCACACTCCCAACCAGCACACTCCCAACCAGCACACTCCCAACCAGCAGACTCCCATCAATCAGACTCCCATCAATCAGACTCCCATCAATCAGACTCCCATCAATCAGACTCCCATCAATCAGGCTCCCAACAATCAGGCTCCCAACAATCAGACTCCCATCAATCAGACTCCCATCAATCAGACTCCCATCAATCAGACTCCCATCAATCAGACTCCCATCAATCAGACTCCCATCAATCAGACTCCCATCAATCAGACTCCCATCAATCAGACTCCCATCAATCAGACTCCCATCTAGCAGACTCCCATCTAGCAGACTCCCATCTAGCAGACTCCCATCTAGCAGACTCCCATCAAGCAGACTCCCATCAATCAGACTCCCATCAATCAGACTCCCATCAATCAGACTCCCATCAATCAGACTCCCACAATCAGACTCCCATCAGACTCCCATCAATCAGACTCCCATCAATCAGACCCCCATCAATCAGACCCCCATCAATCAGACTCCCATCAATCAGACTCCCATCAATCAGACTCCCATCAATCAGACTCCCATCAATCAGACCAGCATCAATCAGACCAGCATCAATCAGACCTTCATTAATCAGGCATCCATCAATCAGACCCTCAACAATTAGGCCGCAATGAGTCCGATCCTCATCAATCAGTCTCTCATAAATCAGACCCCCATCTCTGAGACCCCCATCAGTCAGTTCCATCAATCTGAGCACCATCAATTTGATATATCAGTCTCACCCCATCAATCTAACATCCAGAATCAGACAGGATTCTTCAGAGCCCATCAATTTGACCCCATAAATCTGACCCCTATCAATCATCCAATCCCAGAGCGCAATCAAACGCCTCATCCATCAAACCCGATCAAACAAAGCACATCAAGAAGACACCCATCACACAGACCCCACCAATCAAACACCCATCAATCAAATCCCATCATTCAAATAATAAAACTCAGACACCTTTGATAAGGTCCCATGAATCTACTCCCATCAATCTATCAGAAACGGTCAATCAGATCCCCATCAATCAGACGACAATCAATCAGATCCCCATCAATCAGACCGCCATCAATCAGACCGCCATCAATCAGACACCCAACAATCAGACACCCAACAATCAGACACCCAACAATAGACACCCAACAATCAGACCCCTATCAATTAGACCCCCATCAATCAGACCCCCATCAATCAGACCCCCATCAATCAGACCCCCATCAATCAGACCCCCATCAATCAGACCCACATCAATCAGACTCCCATCAATCAGAGTCCCATCAATCAGACTCCCATCAATCAGACTCCCATCAATCAGACTCCCATCAATCAGACCAGCATCAATCAGACCAGCATCAATCAGACCCTCATTAATCAGGCATCCATCAATCAGACCCTCAACAATTAGGCCGCAATGAGTCCGATCCTCATCAATCAGTCTCTCATAAATCAGACCCCCATCTCTGAGACCCCCATCAGTCAGTTCCATCAATCTGAGCACCATCAATTTGATATATCAGTCTCACCCCATCAATCTAACATCCAGAATCAGACAGGATTCTTCAGAGCCCATCAATTTGACCCCATAAATCTGACCCCTATCAATCATCCAATCCCAGAGCGCAATCAAACGCCTCATCCATCAAACCCGATCAATCAAAGCACATCAAGAAGACACCCATCACACAGACCCCACCAATCAAACACCCATCAATCAAATCCCATCATTCAAATAATAAAACTCAGACACCTTTGGTAAGGTCCCATGAATCTACTCCCATCAATCTATCAGAAACGGTCAATCAGATCCCCATCAATCAGACGCCAATCAATCAGACTCCCATCAATCAGACTCCCATCAATCAGACCCCATCAATCAGTTCCATATCAATCAGACCCCCTTCAATCAGAGTCCACCAATCAGGCTCCATCAATCAAATACCAATCAATCAACCCTTATAAATGAGGTCACCATGAATCTAACCCCATCAATCAGATTAATGTATCAGTCCCCATCAATGAAACCCATCTATCAGAATGCATTTGATCAGGTCCCCCTCAATCAGACACATCTTTCCCATTCCCGTCGACCGGACCCATATTGTGCAGTTCCAGGGTCCTTGGCAATGAACCCTTTAACCCAAGGTCGAAAAAATTCACGTTGGACCGTTTTGGTGACAGAAATTATATTTTATTCAGTGCAAGTGAGACTTGACCTATTGCAGCATCTGAGCAGCAGTTGAACAAGTCACAATTTTGGAGTTATATTACCCATTATGCCTTGGGTGGAGGTGGCGATCTCCACGAGCAAACCCCCGCCCGCCCTCATCCGATTGACTCTTTGTTCGGTCGGTGTCGCGCGCGTGGTTCCTCCTTGGCTCGTCTGAGGAATGGTCCCATGCTTGCAGCCGAATGCCTCTGCAACTTAAGTGGGCAGAAATTCGGCGTGGTTGCACCCCCAGTTAGCACCTGGCAGGGGTCATAAAGGGGCGCTTCGGTAGTAGCGTCGTGGTGGGGCAAAATTCACGCTGCACGACAATTTTGCCGGCCTCTTCCCCCTTGGAGCGCTATAGCGGAAGTTTCGGCAGAATCAACTGTTTAGCGCTTGATGACATTTTTCCGCTCCCCCAATACTTATGGACGCAAACGCTGCACTACGCAATTTCTAGCCCTGTTTGTTTGCAATAGGACAGAATGAGCAAAGGGGAACACCTCCAAGACACCAGCCTCAGGGCTGACGGCCCCAAGATCGCCTTCAGGTGCCTAAATATTTATATTTTTCCAAAACCAAACTCCTTCCTCTACGTCCAAAGTGACTGCAACCGTCATGGCAATTTATTCTTACCCAGCTTTTTCAGAATCTCGGTCTCTGGCTTTTAAATAAACACAGCCCAACATAAATAAAAAATACATATTTACATTTGGAATATAAATGCATATTAAACCCTTTTTACAATTCTAAACAAAGAAATCTTATTCTTCCTCCTCCGCCTTTCTGTCCAGCGAGGAGGAATCGACCCCCACCTCTTCGTAATCCTTCTCGAGTGAGGCCAAGTCCTCCCGTGCATCCTGGAACTCCCCTTCCTCCAGCCCCTCTCCCACGTACCAGTGGACAAAGGCCCGCTTGGCGTACATCTTGTCGAATTTGAGGTTGAGGCGGGTCCAAGCCATGGAAATGGCGGTGGTGTTGCTCAGCATACAAACAGCGCGCTGCACCTTTGCCAGATCGCCCCCTGGCACCACCGTCGGGGGCTGGTAGTTGATGCCAACCTGTGGGGGAAAAGAAAAACGTTACTCATGTTGGACTTTTTTCGGCATTCCTTCATGGGGTGCGGGCATAGCTGGCAATGTTGGCATTTACTGCCTATCAGCTGTGGCTCAGTGGGCAGCACTCTCGCCTCGGAGTCCGAAGGTTGCGGGTTCAAGTCCCACTCCAGGAACTTGAGCACAAAAAAAAATCTCGGCTGGCACTCCCAGTGCAGTGCTGAGGGAGCTCTGCACTGTCGGAGGTGTCGTCTTTTGGATGAGACGTTAAACCGAGGCCCCGTCTGCTCTCTCAGATGGACGTAAAATTTATCCCTCGGTCAACATCACAAACAGATTATCAGGTCATTATCACATTTGTGGGAGCTTGCTGTGCGCAAATTGGCGTCCGCGTTGCCTACATTACAACAGTGACTGCACTTCGAAAGTACTTCATTGGCTGTAAAGCGCTTTGGGACACCCTGAGGCCATGAAAGGTGCTATATAAATGCAAGACTTCCCTTGAGGAGGTGATGGTGGGCCACCTTCTTGAACCGCTGCAGTCCTTGTTGTGAAGGTGCCCCCCCCCACAGGGAGTGCCAGAATTTTGACCGTGTGACTGGGAAACCATGAGGATATATGTCCAAGGTGGAATGGTACGCGACTTGGGGGCCGGGGGCTGGGGGGTCTTTGAGGTGGTAGTCTGAGGAATTGTGAATGGAACTGAATGCTGTGCAGTCATCAGTGTACAGCCTCACTTCTGACTTTATGATGGCTCAGCGTCACGGGGGGGGTGGGGGTGGGGGGGGGGGGGCGGGACAAAGAATGGAATACCAGCTACAGTGGTAGGGGATTCAATAGTCCGGGGAGCAGACAAGAGTTTCTGCGGTCGCAGATGTGACTCCAGGATGGTATGTTGTCTCCCTGGTGCCAGGGTCAAGGGTGTCACTGAGCGGCTGCAGGGCATTCTGGGGGGAGAGGGTGAACGGCCAGAGGTCGAATTCCACATCGGTACCAATGACATAGGTGGGAAGAGGAATGAGGTCCTGCAGGCAGAGTTTAGGGAGCAAGGAGAGAGATTAAAAAGCAGGACCTCAAAAAGGTAGTAATCTCCGGATTACTCCCAGTGCCATGAGCTAGTGAGTACAGAAACAGGAAGGCAGAGCAGATGAATACGTGGCTGGAGAGATGCTGCAGGTGGGAGGGTTTTAGTTTCCTGAGGCATTGAGATCGCTTCTGGGTTAAGTGGGATCTGTACAAGCCGGACAGGTTGCACCTCAACAGAGCCGGGACCAATATCCTCACGGGGGGGGAGGGGGGTTGCTAGTGCTGTTGGGGAGGGTTTAAACGAGCTTAGCAGGGGGGATTGGAACCTGAGAATAGATTCAGTAGGGAGGGGAGTAAAGCTGGAATTAGAAA
This sequence comes from Pristiophorus japonicus, assembly GCF_044704955.1. Lineage (NCBI taxonomy): Eukaryota > Metazoa > Chordata > Chondrichthyes > Pristiophoridae > Pristiophorus > Pristiophorus japonicus. Next base: position 12,150,529 of record NC_092008.1, read on the forward strand.
GCAAAAATAAAGAAAGTGAGTTTGAAGGAGAGGAAATAAGCAGGAAAAAAGGGCAAAAAAACAAAATTAAAGGCACTTTGTCTAAATGCATGTAGCATTTGTAACAAAATAGGTGAGTTGATGCCACAAATAGATACAAATGGGTATGATCTGATAGGCATTACAGAGACGTGACCAGGACTGGGAATTAAACATTCAGGGGTATTTGACAATCCGGAAGGACAGACAGAAAGGAAAAGGAGGTGGAGTAGCTCTGTTGATAAAGGATGGAATCACTGCAATAGTGAGAAACGATTATTGGCTCAAATGATCAGGATGTTGGGTGGAGATAAGGAACAATAAGGGAAAAAGTCACTGGTGGGCGTAATCTATAGGGCCCCTAACAGTAGCAACTCTGTTGGTCGGAGCATAAACCAGGAAATAGTGGAGGCTTGCAAAAAGGGAGCAGCAATAATCATGGATGATTTTAACTTCCATATTGATTGGACAAATGAAATTGGTCAGGGTAGCCTTGAGGAGGAGTTCATAGAGTGCATAAGGGACAGGTTCCTTGAGCAGTATGTAACGGAACCAACCAGGGAGCAGGCTATCTTAGATCTGGTCCTGTGTAATGAGACAGGATTAATAAACAATCTCCTAATAAAGGATCCCCTTGAATGACTGTTCATAGCATGATTGAATTTCAAATTCAGATGGAGGGTGAGAAAGTTGGATCTCTAACCAGCGTACTAAGCTTAAGTAAAGGAGACTATGAAGGTATGATGGCAGAGTTGGCTAAAGTGGACTGGGAAAATCGATTAAAGTGTAGGACGGTTGATGAACAGTGGAGTACATTTAAGGAGATATTTCACAACTCTCAAGAAAAATATATTCCAGTGAGCAGGAAAGGGTGTAAGAGAAAAGATAGCCGCCATGGCTAACTAAAGAAATAAAGATCGGTATCCAATTAAAAACAAGGACATACAAAGTGGCCAAAACTAGTGGGAGGACAGAAGACTGGGAAGCTTTTAAAAGCCAGCAAAGAATGATGAAGTAAACTTGCACAAAATATAAAAACAGATAGCAAGAGTTTCTATCGGTATATAAAAAGGAAAAGAGAGGCTAAAGTAAATGTTGGTCCCTTAGAGGACGAGACCGGGGAATTAGTAATGGGGAGCATGGAGATGGCAGAAACTCTGAACAAATATGCCAACAGTGCATAGTCAAGGGGCTATAGGGGGGGGAGGAACTTAACACAATCACAATCACAAAGGAGGTGGTACTCAGTAAGATAATGGGACTAAAGGCAGATAAATCCCCTGGACCTGATGGCTTGCATCCTAGGATCTTAAGAGAAGTAGCGGTAGGGATTGTGGATGCATTGGGTGTAATTTACCAAAATTCCCTGGATTCTGGGGAGGTCCCAGCAAATTGGAAAAGTTCAAATGTAACTCCCCTATTTAAAAAAGGAGGCAAACAAAAAGCAGGAAACTTTCGACCAGTTAGCCTAACATCTGTGGCTGGGAAAATGTTGGAGTCCATTATTAAAGAAGCAGTAGCAGGACATTTGGAAAAGCAAAATTCGGTCAGGCAGAGTCAGCATGGATTTATGCAGGGAAGTCATGTTTGATAAATTTGCTGTAATTCTTTGAGCATGTAACGAACAGGGTGGATAAAGGGGAACCAGTGGATGTGGTGTATTTGGACTTCCAGAAGGCATTTGACAAGGTGCCACATAAAAGGTTACTGCACAAGATAAAAGTTCACGGGGTTGGGGGTAATATATTAGCATGGATAGAGGATTGGCTAACTTACAGAAAACAGAGAGTCAGGATAAATGGTTCATTCTCTGGTTGGCAATCAGTAACTAGTGTGGTGCCACAGGGATCAGTGCTGGGACCCCAACTATTTACAATCTATATTAGCGACTTGGAAGAAGGGACTGAGTGTAACGTAGCCAAGTTTGCTGACGATACAAAGATGGGAGGAAAAGCAATGTGTGAGGAGGACACAAAAAATCTGCAAAAGGACAAAGACAGGCTCAGTGAGTGGGCAAAAATTTGGCAGATGGAGTATAATGTTGGAAAGTGCGAGGTCATGCATTTTGGCAGAACAAAAATCAAAGAGCAAGTTATTATTTAAATGGAGAAAGATTGGAAGTGCTGCAGTACTTGTGCATGAAACAAAAGGATAGTATGCAGGTACAGCAAGTGATCAGGAGGGCCAATGGTATCTTGGCCTTTATTGCAAAGGGGATGGAGTATAAAAGCAGGGAAGTCTTTGCTACAGCTATACAGGGTATTGGTGAGGCCACACCTGGAATACAGTTTTAGTTTTCATATTAACGAAAGGATATACTTGTTTTGGAGGCAGTTGAGAGAAGGTTCACTCGGTTGATTCCGGAGATGAGGGGGTTGACTTATGAGGAAAGGTTGAGGAGGTTGGGCGACTACTCATTGGAGTTCAGAAGAATGAGAGGTGATCTTATCGAAATGTATAAGATTATGAGGGGGTTTGACAAGGTGGATGCTGAGAGGATGTTTCCACTGATGGGGGAGACTAGAACTAGAGGGCATGATCTTAGAATAAGGGGCCGCCCATTTAAAACTGAGATGAGGAGGAATTTCTTCTCAGAGGGTTGTAAATCTGTGGAATTCACTGCCTCAGAGAGCTGTGGAAGCCGGGACATTGAATATATTTAAGACAGAGATAGACAGTTTCTTAACCGATAAGGGAATAAGGGGGTGGGCAGGGAAGTGGAGCTGAGTCCATGATCGGATCAGCCAGGATCGTATTAAATGGCGGAGCAGGCTCGAGGGACTGTATGGTCTACTCCTGCTCCTATTTCTTATGAGTTCATCGCGGCTGCCTGAGCTAGGCAAACCCAGTCCTCTCTATAAAACCACTTTCAACTACAGTTCACAATATCTTCCAATTCATGATTTCTTACAGGCAGGTCATGTCTAGCTGATCCAGTTAAATTTTACTGAGTAGGTCCTTAACATGGTTGGACAGAGAAGTGTCGAGGGATGTTATATGTGTGGAGTTCCAGGTGGCACTTGATAAACTTCCACACAAAGACTTGGCAAAGCTGAAAGCCCGTGGAATGGAGCGTAAACTTAAGATCGGTGGGTAATTGGTTTGGAGATAGAGATAAAGGGAATGTTCTCCACTTTGCGGGTTGTGACGAGTGTGTTCCCTTGGGAACTGTGCTGGAGCCTTGGCTTTTGCACCATAGGTAGTTTGATGTAGACTTTGATGAAGTAATAGGGAGAAATATATCCAGAAACATAGAATATAAAAGGAGTCAGATATAAAATAAATCAACCATTCTATAAGATCATGGCTGATCCTTCACCTCAGTACCCCTTTCCCGCTTTCTCTCCATACCCCTTCATCCCTTTAGCTGTAAGGGCTATATCTAACTCCCTCTAACTGGCATCAACAACTCTCTGCGGCAGGGAATTTCACAGGTTAACAACTCTCTGAGTGAAGAAGTTTCTCCTCATCTCAGTCCTAAATGGCCTACCCCTTATCCTAAGACTGTGTCCCCTGGTTCTGGACTTCCCCAACATCGGAAACATTCTTCCCGCATCTAACCTGTCCCGTCCCGTCAGAATCTTGTACATTTCGATGAGATCCCCTCTCATTCTTCTAAACTCCAGTGTATAAAGGTCCAGTTGATCCAGTCTCTCCCAATATGTCAGTCCAGCCATCCCTGGAATCAGTCTGGTGAACCTTCGCTGTACTCCCTCAATAGCAAGAACGTCCTTCCTCAGATTAGGAGAACAAAACTGAACACAATATTGCAGGTGAAGCCTCACCAAGGCCCTGTACAATGGCAGTAAAACCTCCCTGCTCCTATACTCAAATCCCCTAGCTATGAAGGCCAACATACCATTTGCCTTCTTCACCACCTGCTGTACCAGCATGCCAACTTTCAATGACTGATGAACCATGACAACCAGGTCTCGTTGCACCTCCCTTTTTCCTAATCTGCCGCTATTCAGATAATATTCTGTCATCGTGTTTTTGCCACCAAAGTGGATAAGCTCACATTTATCCACATTATACTGCATCTGCCATGCATTTGCCCACTCACCTAACCTGTCCAAGTCACCCTGCAGCCTCTTAGCATCCTCCTCACAGCTCACACTGCCACCCAGTTTAGTGTCATCTGCAAACTTGGAGATATTACACTCAATTTCTTCATCCAAGTCATTGATATAGATTGTAAAGAGCTGGGGTCCCAGCACTGAGCCCTGCGGTACCCCACTAGTCACTGCCTCCCATTCCGAAAAGGACCCGTCTATCCCGACTCTCTGCTTCCTATCTGCCAACCAATTCTCTATCCACGCCAGTACATTATCCCCAATACCATGTGCTTTGATTTTGCACACCAATCTCTTGTGTGGGACCTTGTCAAAAGCCTTTTGAAAGTCCAAATACACCACATCCACTGGTTCTCCCTTGTCCACTCGACTAGTTACATCTTCAAAAAATTCCACAAGATTTGTCAAGCATGATTTCCCTTTCATAAATCCATGCTGACTTGGACCGATCCTGTCACTGCTTTCCAAATGTGCTGCTATTTCATCTTTAATAATTGACTCCAACATTTTCCCCACTACTGATGTCAGGCTAACGGGTCTATAATTACCCATTTTCTCTCTCCCTCCTTTTTTAAAAAGTGGTGTTACATTAGCTACCCTCCAGTCCATGGGAACTGATCCAGAGTCAATAGATTGTTGGAAAATGATCACCAATGCATCCACTATTTCTAGGGCTACTTCCTTAAGTATTCTGGGATGCAGACAATCAGGCCCCGGGGATTTATCGGCCTTCAATCCCATCAATTTCCCCAACACAATTTCCCACCTAATTAGGATATCCTTTAATTCCTCCTTCTCACTAGACCCTCAGTCCCCGAGTACATCCGGAAGGTTATTTGTGTCTTCCTTCGTGAAGACAGAACCAAAGTATTTGTTCAATTGGACTGCCATTTCTTTGATCCCCATTATAAAGTCACCCGAGTCCGACTGCAAGGGACCTACTTTTGTCTTCACTAATCTTTTTCTCTTCACATATCTATAGAAGCTTTTGCTGTCAGTTTTTATGTTCCCAGCAAGCTTCCTCTCGTACTCTATTTTCCCCCTCCTAATTAAACCCTTAGTCCTCTGCTGAATTCTAAATTTCTCCCAGTCCTCTGATTTGCTACTTTTTCTGGCCAATTTATATGCCTCTTCCTTGGATCTAACATTATCCTTAATTTCCCTTGTTAGCCATGGTTGAGCCACTTTCCCTGTTTTATTTTTACTCCAGACAGGGATGTACAATTGTTGAAGTTCATCCATGTGATCTATAAATGTTTGCCATTGCCTATCCACTGTCAACCCTTTAACTATTACTCGCCAGTCTATTCTAGCCAATTCAGGCCTCATGCCGTTTAAGTTAGCTTACCTTACCTTAAGTTCAGGACCCTAGTTTCTGATTTAACTGTGTCACTCTCCACCTTAATAAAGAATTCTACCATATTATGGTCACTCTTCCCCAAGGGGCCTCGCACAACAAGATTGCTAATTAGTTCCTTCTCATTACACATCACTCAGTCTAGGATGGCCAGCTCTCTAGTTGGTTGCTCGACATATTGGTCGAGAAAACCATCCCTTATACACTCCAGGAAATCCTCCTCCACCGCATTACTACCAGTTTGGTTAGCCCAATCAATATGTAGATTAAAGTCGCCCATGATAACTGCTGTACCTTTATTGCACATATCCCTTATTTCTTGTTTGATGCTGTCCCCAACCTCACTGCTACTGTTTGGTGGTCAGTGCACAACTCCCACTAGCGTTTTTCGTCCTTTGCTATTCCGTAACTCCACCCATACCGATTCCACATCATCCAGGCTAATGTCCCTCCTTGCTATTGCATTAATTTCCTTTTTAACCAGCAACGCCACCCCGCCTCCTTTCCCTTTCTGTCTATCCTTCCTAAATGTTGAATACCCTGGATGTTGAGTTCCCAGCCTTGGTCACCCTGGAGCCATGTCTCCGTGATGCCAATTACATCATATCCGTTAACTGCTGTTTGTGCAGTTAATTCGTCCACCTTATTCCGAATACTCCTCGCATTGAGGAATAGAGTCTTCAGGCTTGTCTTTTTAACACACTTTGCCACTTTAGAATTTTGCTGTAATGTGACCCTTTTTGTTTTTTGCCTCGAGTTTCTCTGCCCCCCCCGCCCCCCCCCCCACTTTTACTATTCTCCTTTCTAAATGTTGCCTCTGCCTCCCTTTTATTTCCCTGCATAGGTTCCCATCCCCCTGCCATATTAGTTTAACTCCTCCCCAACAGCACTAGCAAACACTCCCCCGAGGACATTGGTTCCGGTCCTGCCCAGGTGCAGACCGTCCGGTTTGTACTGGTCCCACCTCCCCCAGAACCGGTTCCAATGTCCCAGGAATTTGAATCCCTCCCTTCTGCACCACTCCTCAAGCCACGTATTCATCTGAGCTATCCTGCAATTCCTCTGACTAGCACATGGCAGTAGTAGCAATCCTGAGATTACTACTTTTGAGGTCCTACTTTTTAAATTTAGCTCCTAGCTCCCTAAATTCGTCTCGTAAGGACCTCATCCCGTTTTTTACCTATATCGTTGGTACCTATATGCACCACGACAACTGGCTGTTCACCTTCCCTTTTCAGAATGTCCTGCACCCGCTCCGAGACATCCTTGACCCTTGCACCAGGGAGGCAACATACCATCCTGGAGTCTCGGTTGTGGCCGCAGGAACGCCTATCTATTCCCCTTACAATCGAATCCCCTATCACTATAGCTCTCCCACTCTTTTTCCTGCCCTCCTGTGCAGCAGAGCCACCCACGGTGCCATGAACTTGGCTGCTGCTGCCCTCCCCTGATGAGTCATCCCCCTCAACAGTACCCAAAGCGGTGTATCTGTTTTGCAGGGGGATGACCGCAGGGGACCCCTGCACTACCTTCCTTCCACTGCTCTTCCTGTTGGTCACCATTTACTATCCTGCTGTGTACCCTTTACCTGCAGTAAGACCAACTCACTAAACGTGCTATTCACGTCATTCTCAGCATCGTGGATGCTCCAGAGTTCATCCACCTGCAGCTCCAGTACCGCAGGGTTGTAGATGGCACCCAGTCAGGAGGCACAGCAAGTTGAGGGAACAGAAAACTGCAAAGGGACACGGACAGATAAATGGGAGAATCTGCAGCAGAAGGAGATCTGTGCATTTTTTGGAAATGTCTTCACTGGATGTTGGTGTCGCTGGCAAGGCCAGCATTAATTGCCCATCCCTAATGGCCTTCGAGAAGGTGAGCCACATTCTTGAAGACTACAGGGCAGTTAAGAGTCAACCACATTGCTGTGGGTTTGGAGTCACATGTAGACTCCCATCATCATGGGCAGTCCCTTGAAATTGAGGAAGACTTGCTTCCACTCTGAAAAGTGAGTCCTTAGGTGACTGAACAGACCAATACGGGAATTACAGTCTCTGTCACAGGTGGGACAGACAGTGGTTGAGGGAAGGGGAGGGTGGGACTGGTTTGCCGCACGCTTCTCCGCTGTCTGCGCTCGTTTTCTGCACGCTGTCGGCGACGAGACTCGAGGTGCTCACCGCCCTCCCGGATGCACTTCCTCCACTTAGGGTGGTCTTTGGCCAGGGACTCCCAGGTGTCGGTGGGGATGTTGCATTTTATCAGGGAGGCTTTGAGGATGGTCCCTTGTAACGTTTCCTCTGCCCACCTTCGGCTCGCTTGTCGTGAAGGAGTTTCGAGTAGAGCGCTTGCTTTGGGAGTCTCGTGTCTGGGCATGCGGACAATGTGGCCTGCCCAGCGGAGCTGGTCGAGTGTGGTCAGTGCTTCGATGCTGGGGATGTTGGCCTGGTCGAGGACGCTAACGTTGGTGCGCCTGTCCTCCCAGGGGATTTGTAGGATCTTGAAGAGACATCGTTGGTAGTACTTCTTCAGAAATTTGAGGCGTCTACTGTACATGGTCCATGTCTCTGAGCCATACAGGAGGGCGGGTATCACTACAGCCCTGTAGACCATGAGCTTGGTGGCAGATTTGAGGGTCTGGTCTTCAAACACTCTCTTCCTCAGGCGACCGAAGACTCCGCTGGCGCACTGGAGGCGGTGTTGGACCTCATCGTCGATGTCTGTCCTCGCTGAGGCTCCTGCGGTAGACTAGACCAGGTAAGGGAGGCAGATTTCATTCCTGAAAGGACATTGGTGAACCAAATGGGTTTTTAACGGCAAATTTCTCTGTCACCATTACTGATACAAGACTTTTTAATTCCAGATTAATTTAATTAACTGAATTTCAATTCCCTCGCTGCCGTGGTGGGATTTGATCTCACGTCGCCTGATCATTAGTACAGGCCTCGGGATTTCTAGTCCAGTAATGTAACCACACTGCTACCACTCCTGTGTTTCAGGATCATTCATGGAATGTTGGCCTTTATCTCATGGAGACTGGAATAAAATGGGGAGGAGTTTATGATTCCGTTGTATACAGCCTTGTGGCCAGACCCCATCTGGAATACTGCGCCCAATTTTGGGTATCCCACTCCAAGGAGGATATATTGGAGTGGGTACAGCACAGATTCACCAGAATGATAGCTGGGCTAAGAGGGATACATTAGGAGAACTGCTTTTTAAAATTCATTCCGGGATATGGGTGTCGCTGGCAAGGCTCAGCATTTATTGGCCATCCCTAATCGCCCCTTGAGAAGGTGGTGGTGAGCCTCCTTCTTGAACCGCTGCAGTCCGTGTGGTGAAGGTGCTCCCACAGTGCTGTTAGGGAGGGAGTTCCAGGATTGTGACCCAGCGACAATGAAGGAATGGCCGATATATTTCCAAGTTGGGATGGTGTGTGTGACTTGGAGGGGAACGTGGACGTGGTGGTGTTCCCATGGACCTGCTGCCCTTGTCCTTCTAGGTGGTCGAGGTGCTGCTGAAGAAGCCTTGGCGAGTTGCTGCATTGCATCTCGTAGATGGACCATGTACAGTAGACACCTCAAATCGCTGGAGAAATATCACCAACGATGTCTCCGCAGGATCCTGCAAATCCCCTGGGAGGACAGACGCACCAACGTTAGCGTCCTCGACCAAGCCAACATCCCCAGCATCGAAGCACTGACCCCACGCGACCAGCTCTGTTGGGCAGGGCCACATTGTCCGCATGCCCCGACACGAGACTCCCAAAGCAAGCGCTCTACTCAGAACTCCTGCATGGCAAGCGAGCCCCAGGTGGGCAGAGGAAACGTTTCAAGGACACCCTCAAAGCCTCCTTGATGAAATGCAACATCCCCACCGACACCTGGGAGTCCCTGGCCAAAGACCAGTCCACCCTAAGTGGAGGAAGAGCATCCGGGAGGGCGCTAAGCACCTCGAGTCTCGTCGCCGAGAGCATGCAGAAACCAAGCGCAGGCAGCGGAAGGAGCGTGCGGCAAACCTGTCCCACCCTCCCCTTCCCTCAACCACTGTCTGTCTCACCTGTGACAGAGACTGTAATTCCCGTATTGGGCTGTTCAGCCACCCGAGAACTCAGTTTTAGAGTGGAAGCAAGTCTTCCTTGATTCTGAGAAACTGCCTATGATGATGATGAGATGGCACACACTAAGTACAAGGTCTCATGGCAACACCCTCGCTCCAAGCGCTGGCATCTGTTAGACGATGTCATCGTCCGAGCGAGGGACCGCAAGGACATCCGCATCACCCGCGCCATGACAGGAGCTGACGCCTGCGAGATGGACCACCGCCTAACCCGCTCGGTCATTTCCATCAATGTAGCCCCAAAACAGCAACAGCAACACTGCCACAGGAAAATCAATGGTGGAGCACTCAAAGACCCTGCTAAGAAAGCCCTATTCAGCCAGCAATTCACTCCCAACCTGACGACCCCCAGTGAACCGGAGACGCAGAGAGTCCACCGCGCCTGGTCTGCCCTCAAGGCCTCCATAATCAACATCTGTCACTCCACCAGGAAACATCAAGACTGGCTCGACGAGAACAACCAGGAGATCCAAGAGCTGATAAGCCGCAAACGCAAGGCATTCTTGAACTGGAAACAGCAACACAACAGAACAAGAAAGCAGCTCTCGAGACGTCTCAAGGCCGAGGTCCAATATAAAACTCACGACCTAAAGAACAGATGGTGGGTGCAAAAAGCACAGGAGATCCAGCAACTAGCCGACAGCCACGACGTGCGTGGATTCTTCAGCGCAATCAAGACCACCTACGGCCCAAGCACCCAAGGTCCTACCCCACTGAGGGCCAAGAACGGAGAGGTACTCATCAGGGACAGAGAGGCAGTCAGTGCCTGCTGGAAGGAGCACTTCGAAGGTTTTCTTAACCGAGCCTCTGTCTTTGACGCAAGTGTCCTCGACTCTGTCCCACAGCATGCCACCGACTACCACCTCAGCACAACCCCAGCCCGGCACAAGGTAGAAAAGGCCACCCAACAACAGAAGAATAACAAGGCCTCAGGAGCAGATGGAATCTCCGCCGAGGCACTAAAGCATGGCGGAGAAGCACTCTTGTCTCAAATCCATGAACTCATTGCTCTTATTGGGAAGGAGGGGAGCATGCCAGGGGACCGCAGAGACGCTGTAATCGTGACCATCTTCAAGAACGGTGACAAGACCGATTGCGATAATTACAGAGAAGCTTCCCTGCTGTCTGCCACAGGGAACGTCATCGCAAGAATCCTCCTCAATCACCTCTGCCCATTGGCTGAAGAGCTCCTCCCAGAGTCGCGATGCGGATTCTGTTCGCTAAGGGGCACAATGGACATGATCTTCACCGTGCGTCAAATTCAAGAAAAATACAGGGAGCAGCATCAACCTCTGTCCAGGGCCGCCTTTGACCTCACAAAGGCCTTCGCCACGGTCAACCGGGAGGGATTATGGAGTGTCCTCCTCAAATTCAGCTGCCCTCAAAAGTTCTTCACGATCCTCTGCCTGTTTCATGAGGACATGCAAGCCGTGATGCTGACCAACTGATCCACCACAGATCCAATACACGTGCAGACCGGGGTCAAGCAAGGATGTGTCATCGCACCAACGTTCTTCTCAATCTTCCTCGCTGCAATGCTCCATCTCATCCTCAATAAGCTCCCCCGCTGGAGTGGAGCTAATCTCCAGAACAAACGGGAAACTGTTCAACCTCCGTCGCCTCCAGTCCAGATCCAAGGTCGTCCCATCCTCTGTCATTTAATTACAGTATGCAGACGACACTTGCGTTTGTGAACACTCGGAGGTTGAACTCCAAACCATCGTCAACACCTTCACCGAAGTGTACGAGAGTATGGGCCGTACACTAAACATCCGTTGGACAAAGGTCCTCGACCAACTTGTTCCCACCACACAGTACCGCCCCCCACTTATCAAAATCCATGACGAGGCCTTGGACAACGTGGACCATTTTCCATACATCAGGAGCCTACTGTCAATAAGGGCAGACATAGAAACATAGAAATTTACAGCGGAGGAGGAGGCCATTTCGGCCCATTGTGTCCGCGCCGGCCGACAAAGAGCCGCACGGCCTTCGGTCAGCAGCCCTGAAGGTTACATATAAACCTATGAACAATGAACAATGGCGGAAAGGTAACGAGCACCCAGCCCAACCAGTCCGCCTCACACAACTGCGACACCCCTTGTACTGAAACATTCAACACTCCACCCCAACCGGAGCCATGTGGTCTCCTGGGAGAGGCAAAAACCAGATAAAAACCCAGGCCAATTTAGGGAGAAAAAAATCTGGGAAAATTCCTCTCCGACCCATCCAGGCGATCGACACTAGTCCAGGAGATCACCCTGGCCGTATTCTATTCCTTGCAGTACTTACCATTATATCTGCGTCATCCAACAAAAGGTCATCCAGTCTAATCCCAATTACCAGCTCTAGGTCCATAACCCTGCAGGTTACGGCACTTTAAGTGCCCATCCAACCATCTCTTAAAAGTGGAGAGAGTTTCTGCATTCACTCATTGAAGGGTGATGTCACAGCCAAGGGGGTAAGTGATTGGCTGGTGATTGGTGAGTAGTTTTTCCTTTTCTTTATCAGTAAGTAACCTTTTAGCATTGTGCCAAATTAAGCAAATCTAAAGGTTAAGTCATGGCAGGAGAGCTCGGACACGCGTCATGCTCCTCCTGTGCTATGTGGGAAGTCAGGGTCGCTTCCAGTGTCCTTGACGACTACATGTGCAGGAAGTGCATCCACCTGCAGCATTGACAGATCACATTACGGCATTGGAGCTGCGGGTGGATTTACTCTGGAGCATCCACGATGCTGAGGATGTCGTGAATAGCACGTTTAGTGAGTTGGTCACACCGCAGGTCAAAGGTACACATACAGACTGGGGATGAGTGACCAACAGGAAGAGCAGTGGAAGGAAGGTAGTGCAGGGGTCCCCTGCGGTCATCCCCCTGCAAAACAGATACACCACTTTGAGTACTGTTGAGGGGGATGACTCATCAGGGGAGGGCAGCAGCAGCCAAGTTCATGGCAGCGTGGGTGGCTCTGCTGCACAGGAGGGCAGGAAAGAGAGTGGGAGAGCGATAGTGATAGGGGATTCTATTGTAAGGGGAATAGATAGAAGTTTCTGCGGCCGCAACCGAGACTCCAGGATGGTATGTTGCCTCCCTGGTGTAAGGGCCAAGGATGTCTCGGACCGGGTGCATGACATTTTGAAAAGGGAGGATGAACAGCCAGTTGTCGTGGTGCATATAGGTAAAAAACGGGATGAGGTCCGACAAAAGGAATTTAAGGAGCTAGGAACTAAATTAAAAAGTAGAATCTCAAAAGTAGTAATCTCAGGATTGCTACCAGTGCCACGTGCTAGTCAGAGTAGGAATCGTAGGATAGCTCAGATGAATACGTGGCTTGAGGAGTGGTGCAGAAGGGAGGGATTCAAATTCCTGAGACATTGGAACTGGTTCTGGGGGAGGTGGGACCAGTACAAACTACAGGACTGGAACCAATGTCCTAGGGGGAGTGTTTGCCAGTGCTGTTGGAGAGGGGTTAAACTAATATGGCAGGGGGATGGGAACCTATGCAGGGAGACAGAGGGAAGTAGAATGGGGGCAGAAGCAAAAGATAGAAAGAAGAAAAGTAAAAGTGGAGGGCAGAGAAACCAAAGGCAAAAAGCAAAAAGGGCCACATTACAGCAAAATTCTAAAGCGGCAAAGTGTGTCAAAAAGACAAGCCTGAAGGCTCTGTGCCTCAATGCGAGGAGTATTCAGAATAAGGTGGACGAATTAACTGCGCAGATAGCAGTTAACGGGTATGATGTAATTGGCATCGCGGAGGCATGGCTCCAGGGTGATCAAGGCTGGGAACTCAACATCCAGGGGTATTCAACATTTAGGAAGAATAGTCAGAAAGGAAAAGGAGGCGGGGTGGCGTTGCCAGTTAAAGAGGGAATTAATGCAATAGTAAGGAGGGACATTAGCCTGGATGATGTGGAATCTGTATGGGTGGAGCTACGGAATACCAAAGGACAGAAAACGCTAGTGGGAGTTGTCTACAGACCACCAAACAGTAGTAGTGAGGTTGGGGACAGCATCAAACAAGAAATTAGGAAAGTGTGCAATAAAGGTACAGCAGTTATCATGGGCGACTTTAATCTACATATAGATTGGGCTAATCAAACTGGTAGCAATGCGGTGGAGGGGGATGGTTTTCTGGACCAAGATGTCGAGGAACCAACGAGAGGGTTGGCCTTCCTAGACTGGGTGATGTGTAATGGGGAAGGGCTAATTAGCAATCTTGTTGTGCGAGGCCTCTTGGGGAAAAATGACCATAATATGGTAGAATTCTTTATTAAGATGGAGAGCGACATAGTTAATTCAGAGACTTGGGTCCTGAATTTAAGAAAAGGTAACTTCAATAGTATGAGACGTGAATTGGCTAGAATACACTGACGAGTGATACTTAAAAGGTTGACGGTGGATAGGCAATGGCAAACATTTATAGATTACATGGATGAATTTCAACAATTGTACATCCCTGTCTGGAGTAAAAATAAAATGGGGAAGGTGGCTCAACCATGGCTAACAAGAGAAATTAAGGATAGTGTTAAATCCAAGGAAGAGGCATATAAATTGGCCAGAAAAAGCAGCAAACCTGAGGACTGGGAGAATTTTATAATACAGCAGAGGTGGACAAAGGGTTTAATTAGGAGGGGGAAAATAAGAGTATGAGAGGAAGCTTGCCGGGAACATACAAACTGACTGCAAAGGCTTTTATAGATATGTGAAGAGAAAAATATTAGTGAAGACAAACGTAGGTCCCTTGCAGTCAGATTCAGGTGAACTTATAATGGGGAACAAAGTAATGGTGGACCAGTTAAACAAATACTTTGGTTCTGTCTTCACGAAGGAAGACTCAAATAACTTTCCGGAAATACTAGGGGACCGAGGGTCTAGTGAGAAGGAGGAACTGAAGGAAATCCTTATTAGGTGGGAATTTGTGTTAGGGAAATTGATGGGATTGAAGGCCGATAAATCGCTGGGGTCTGATGGTCTGCATCCCAGAGTACTTAAGGAAGTAGTCCTAGAAATAGTGGATGCATTGGTGATCATTTTCCAACATTCTGTCGACTCTGGATCAGTTCCTATGGACTGGAGGGTAGCTAATGTAACACCACTTTTTAAGAAAGAAGAGAGAAAACGGGTAATTATAGACCGGTTAGCCTGACATCAGTAGTGGGGAAAATGTTGGAATCAATTATTAAAGATGAAATAGCAGCACATTTGGAAAACAGTGACAGGATCAGTCCAAGGCAGCATGGATTTATGAAAGGGAAATCTTGCTTGAAAAATCTTCTAGAATCTTTTGAGGATGTAACTGGTAGAGTGGACAAGGGAGAACCAGTGGATGTGGTGTATTTGGACTTTCAAAAGGCTTTCGACAAGGTCCCACACAAGAGATTGGTGTGTAAAATTAAAGCACATGGTATTGGAGGTAGTGTACTGACATGGATAGAGAACTGGTTGGCAGACAGGAAGCAGAGAGTCAGAATTAACGGGTCCTGTACAGAATGGCAGGCAATGACTAGTGGGGTGCTGCAGGGCTCAGTGCTGGGACCCCAGCTATGTACAATATACATTAATGATTTGGATGAGGGAATTAAGTGCAATATCTCCAAGTTTGCAGATGACACTAAGCTGGGTGGCGGTGTGAGCTATGAGGAGGACGCTAAAAGGCTGCAGGGTGATTTGGACAGGTTAGGTGAGTGGGCAAATGTGTGGCAGATGCAGTATAAAGTGGATAAATGTGAGGTTATCCACTTTGGTGGCAAAAACACGAAGGCAGAATATTATCTGAACGGCGGCAGATTAGGAAAAGGGGAGGTGCAGCGAGACCTGGGTGTCATGGTACATCAGTCATTGAAAGTTGGCATGCAGGTACAGCAGGCGGTGAAGAAGGCAAATGGTATGTTGGCCTTCATAACTAGGGGATTTGAGTATAGGAGCAGGGAGATCTTACTGCAGTTGTACAGGGCCTTGGTGAGGCCTCACCTGGAATACTGTGTTCAGTTTTGGTCTCCTAATCTGAGGAAGGACATTCTTGCTATTGAGGGAGTGTAGCGAAGGTTCACCAGACTGATTCCCGAGATGGCTGGACTGACATATGAGGAGAGACTGGATCGACTAGGCCTTTATACACTGGAGTTTAGAAGGGGATTTCATAGAAACATATAAAATCCTGATGGGACTGGACAGGTTCGATGCAGGAAGAATGTTCCCAATGTTGGGGAAGTCCAGAACCAGGGGACATAATCGAAGGGTAAGGGGTAAGCTATTTAGGACTGAGATGAGGAGAAACTTCTTCACTCAGAGAGTTGTTAACCTGTGGAATTCTCTACCGCAGAGAGTTGTTGATGCCAGTTCATTCGATATATTCAAGAGGAAGTTAGATATGGCCCTTACGGCTAAAGGGATCAAGGGGCATGGAGAGAAAGCGGGAAAGGGGTACTGAGGTGAATGATCAGCCATGAGATTGAATGGTGGTGCAGG
This sequence comes from Pristiophorus japonicus, assembly GCF_044704955.1. Lineage (NCBI taxonomy): Eukaryota > Metazoa > Chordata > Chondrichthyes > Pristiophoridae > Pristiophorus > Pristiophorus japonicus. Next base: position 12,166,560 of record NC_092008.1, read on the forward strand.
CTCAAAGGGCCGAATGGCCTACTCCTGCACCTATTTTTCTATGTTTCCCGCCAGTGAGTTCCAGATCCCCACAACCCTCTGCGTAAAGAAGCCCCCCTCCCTCAAATCCCCTCTAAACCTTCCACCAACCACCTTAAAATGATGCTCCCACATAATAGACCCCTTCATCAATGGAAATCGGCCCTTTTTCTCCCCTATGTCCAGGCCCCTCAATATTTTGTACACCTCAATGAGGTCTCCTCTCAACCTCCTCTGTTCCAATGAGAACAAACCCAGCCTATCCAATCTGTCCTCATAACTAAGATTCTCCATTCCAGGCAGTATCCTAGTAAATCTCCTCTGCACCCTCTCTAGTGCAATCACATCCTTCTTATAATTCGGCAACCAGAACTGCACGCAGTACTCCAGCTGTGGCCTAACCAAAGTAGTATACAATTTAAGCTTAAGCTCCCTGATCTTATATTCTATGCCTCGGCCAATAAAGTCAAGCATTCTGTATGCCTTCTTGGAAAAGCAAAATTTGGTCAAGCAGAGTCAGCATGGATTTATGAAGGGGAAGTCATGTTTGACAAATTTGCTGGAGTTCTTCGAGGATGTAACGAACCAGGGTGGATAAAGGGCAACCAGTGGATGTGGTGTATTTGGACTTCCAGCAGACATTTGACAAGGTGCCACATAAAAGGTTACTGCACAAGGTAAAAGTTCACGGGGTTGGGGGTAATATATTAGCATGGATAGAGGATTGGCTAATTAACAGAAAACAGAGTCGGGATAAATGGTTCTATTGTGTTCCTAACACAGATGAGGCTGCACACAGGGAGGTTAAAGTAACAGTGACCTCAGTCTTTATTAAGACACTCCAGAGTGAGGAACAGGCCTTAGGGGCCAGCTTATATACAGTGCTCCCAAGGGATACTGGGATCCCTTGGGACTTCAGGGGATGAGCTCCCTGGTGGCAGAACATGGGAGTGCATGCTTTACAGATACACAACACTCCCCCCGCAAAGTCAAAGTGAAAACTATTTACAAGGTGAGGGGGTCGGGAGCCTTTCTTTCCCTGGTGGACCGCCTCGGTACAAATGTCTGTTCTGGTGTGTTGGCTGTGCCCTCGCTGGGCTGGCGTGTTGTTGGCCCTTCAGGGCTGCTGGGTGAGCCTGGCCTTGCTGGGCTGTTGGGCGTGATGGGTTCGATTTCCTGGTCCGGGGTGGTGTCGTTGATCCTTTGGGTATGTGTTGTGGGCTCGAAAAAGGTGGTGTCTGCTGTGGGTTGTTCAGGGCAGTCTGTGAACCGCAGCCTCGTTTGGTCCAGGTGCTTTCTGCAAATTTGTCCATTGTCGAGTTTGACTACAAACACCCTACTCCCTTCTTTAGCTATCACCGTGCTCGCGATCCACTTGGGACCATGTCCATAGTTTAGCACAGACACAGGGTCATTCAGATCAATTTCCTGTGACACAGTGGCGCGACCATCGTTTATATTTTGTTGCTGCCGCCTGCTCTCTACCTGATCATGCAGGTTGGGGTGAACCAGCGAGAGTCTGGTTTTAAGTGTCCTTTTCATGCGTAGCTCAGCCTGTGAGCGAGTGGGGTCTCGTGCGGTAGCTGAGCAGTACTCAGGACAGGCAGGTCTGGAGTGAGCCTTCTGTGACTCGTTTAAGGCTCTGTTTGATGGTTTGTACTGCTCGCTCTGCCTGCCCATTGGAGGCTGGTTTAAACCGGGCCGAGGTGACATGTTTGATCCCACTGCGGGTCATGAATTCTTTAAATTCGGCACTGGTGAAACATGGCCCGTTGTCACTGGCCAGTATGTCAGGCAGGCCGTGGGTGGCAAACATGGCCCTCAGGCTTTCAATGGTGATGGTGGTGGTGCTTCCTGACATTATTTCACATTCAATCCATTTTGAAAAAGCATCCACCACCACCAGGAACATTTTACCGAGAAACGGGCCCGCATAGTCGACATGGATCCTCGACCATGGTCTGGGGGGCCAGGACCACAAATTTAATGGTGCCTCTCTGGGCGCGTTGCTCAACTGAGCACATACGCTACATTGCCGTACACAGGACTCTAAGTCAGAGTCGATACCGGGCCACCACATGTGGGATCTGGCTATCGCTTTCATCATTACTACACCCGGGTGTGTGCTGTGAAGATCCGAAATGAACGTCTCCCTGCCCTTTTTTGATAGCACTACGCGGTTACCCCACAACAGGCAGTCTGCCTGAATGGACAGCTCGTCCTTTCACTGCTGGAACGGCTTGATTGGCTCTTGCATTTCAACGGGGATGCTGGCCCAGCTCCCATGCAGTGCACAGTTTTTTTACTAGGGGCAGCAGAGGATCTTGGCTGGTCCAAGTCCTAATCTGGCGGGCTGTGACAGGTGATTTATAATTTTCAAACGCTTCCATGACCATCAACAAGTCTGCGGGCTGCGCCACCATCAACAAGTTTTCAGACTGCGCCATTTCCACCCCCGTGGTGGGCAATGGTAGCCGACTGAGAGCATGCGTACAGTTCTCGGTGCCTGGCCTGTGGCGGATGGTATAGTTATACGCTGATAGCACGAGTGCACACCTTTGTATGCAGGCTGAGGCATTATTATTTATCCCCTTGTTTACAGCGAACAGGGATGTGAGGGGCGTGTGATCGGTTTCCAGCTTAAATTTGAGGCCAAACAGGTACTGATGCATTTTCTTTACCCCGAACACACACGCTAATGCCTCTTTCTCAATCATGCTGTAAGGCCCTCTTGGCCTTAGTCAAGCTCCTGGAAGCATAGGCGACAGGTTGCAACTTCCCCGCAACGTTAGCTTGTTGTAATACACACCCGACTCCGTACGACGACGTATCACATGCTAGCACAAGTCTTTTACACGGGTTATACAATACAAGCAGCTTGTTGGAGCATAAAATGTTTCTGGCTTTCTCAAAAGCAATTACTTGTTTTTTTTCCCCATACCCATTTCTCACCTTTGCATAATAACACATGTAGAGGCTCTAAAAGGGTGCTTAACTCCCGTAGGAAGTTACCAAAATAGTTGAGCAGTCCCAGGAACGACCACAGCTCCGTGACGTTCTGTGGCCTGGGCGAGTTCTGATAGCCTCTGTCTTGGCGTCTGTGGGCCGAATGCCATCCGCCGCCATCTTTCTCCCCAAAAACTCCACTTCTGTTGCCATGAAGACACATTTCGACCTCTTCAGCTGCAGCCCTACGCGATCCAGTCACTGGAGGACCTCCTCCAGGTTTTGTAGGTGCTCGACGGTGTCCCGACCCGTGACCAATATGTCGGCCTGAAAGACCACCGTGTGTGGTACCGACTTGAGTAGGCTCTCCATGTTTCTTTGGAAGATCGCTGCAGCCGACCGAATTCGAAACGGGCATCTGTTGTAGATGAACAGTCCCTTGTGCGTGTTGATGCAGGTGAGGTCCTTCGAAGATTCCTCCAGCTCTTGCGTCATGTAGGACGAAGTCAGGTCAAGCTTGGTGAACGTCTTGCCTCCTGCCAGCATCGCAAATAGGTCATCTGCCTTAGGTAGCGGGTATTGGTCCTGTAGCGAGAAACGATTAATAGTTACTTTATAATCGCCACAAATCCTGACCGTGCCATCACTTTTGAGTACTGGAACAATCGGGCTGTCGCACTCGCTGAATTCCACTGGGGAGATGATGCCCTCGCATTGCAGCCTGTCCAGCTCGATTTCCACTCTCTCCCTCATCACGTGAGGTACCGCTCACGCCTTGTGGTGAATAGGTCATGCCTCTGGGACCAAGTGGATCCGTACCTTCGAACCGGAAAAGTTTCCAATGCCTGGCTCAAAAAGAGAAGGAAATTTGTTAAGAACCTGGGTACATGAGGCCTCATCGACGTGTGATAGCACTCGGATGTCATCCCAGTTCCAGCGGATTTTGCCCAGCCAGCTCCTTCCAAGCAGTGTGGGGCCATCGCCCGGGACAATCCGGAGTGGCAGTTCGTGCACCGTGCCCTCGTAGGTGACCTTGACCATGGCGCTGCCCAGGACAGTGATGAGCTCTTTGGTGTACGTTCTCAGCTTCGTGTGGATGGGGCTCAGGGCTGGTCTGAATACCTTGTTGAACCACAGTCTCTCAAACATCTTTTTACTCATGATGGATTGGCTAGCGCCAGTGGTCAGTTTCATGGCTACGGGTAAGCCATTCAATTTTACGTTTAAGAACATAAGAATTAGGAATAGCCCCTCGAGCCTGCTCCGCCACTCAACAAGATCATGGCTGATCTGGCCGTGGACTCAGCTCCACTTACCCGCCTGCTCCCCATAACCCTTAATTCCCTTATTGGTTAAAAATCTATCTATCTGTGATTTGAATACATTCAATGAGCTAGCCTCAACTGCTTCCTTGGGCAGAGAATTCCACACATTCACAACCCTCTGGGAGAAGAAATTCCTTCTCAACTCGGTTTTAAATTGGTTTCCCCGTATTTTGAGGCTGTGCCCCCTAGTTCTAGTCTCCCCGACCAGTGGAAACAACCTCTCTGCCTCTATCTTGTCTATCCCTTTCATTATTTTAAATGTTTCGATAAGATCATCCCTCATCCTTCTGAACTCCAACGAGTAAAGACCCAGTCTACTCAATCTATCATCATAAGGTAACCCCCTCATCTCCGGAATCAGCCAAGTGAATCATCTCTGTACCCCCTCCAAAGCTAGTATATCCTTCCTTAAATAAGGTGACCAAAACTGCATGCAGTACTCCAGGTGTGGCCTCACCAATACCCTGTACAGTTGCAGCAGGACCTCCCTGCTTTTGTACTCCATCCCTCTCGCAATGAAGGCCAACATTCCATTCGCCTTCCTGATTACCTGCTGCACCTGCAAACTAATCTTTTGGGATTCATGCACAAGGACCCCCAGGTCCCTCTGCACCGCAGCATGTTGTAATTTCTCCCCATTCAAATAATATTCCCTTTTACTGTTTTTTTTTCCAAGATGGATGACCTCACATTTTCTGACATTGTATTCCATCTGCCAAACCTTAGCCCACTCGCTTAACCTATCTAAATCTCTTGCAGCCTTTCTGTGTCCTCTCAACAACCTGCTTTCCCACTAATCTTTGTGTCATCTGCAAATGTTGCTACACTACACTCTGTCCCCTCTTCCAGGTCATCTATGTATATTGTAAACAGTTGTGGTCCCAGCACCGATCCCTGTGGCACACCACTAACCACCGATTTCCAACCCGAAAAGAACCCATTTATCCCGACTCTCTGCTTTCTGTTAGCCAGCCAATTCTTCCTCAATGATAGCTTCAAGCATTTTCCCCACTACAGATGTTAAACTAACCAGCCTATAGTTACCTGCCTTTTGTCTGCCCCCTTTTTTAAACAGAGGCGTTACATTAGCTGCTTTCCAATCCGCTGGTACTTCCCCAGAGTCCAGAGAATTTTGGTAGATTATAACGAATGCATCTGCTATAACTTCCGCCATCTCTTTTAATACCCTGGGATGCATTTCATCAGGACCAGGGGACTTGTCTACCTTGAGATCCATTAGCCTGTCCAGCACTACCCACCTAGTGATAGTGATTGTCTCAAGGTCCTCCCTTCCCACATTCCCGTGACCAGCAATTTTTGGCATGGTTTTTATGTCTTCCACTGTGAAGACCGAAGCAAAATAATTGTTTAAGGTCTCAGCCATTTCCACATTTCCCATTATTATATCCCCCTTCACATCTTCTAAGGGACCAACATTTACTTTAGTCACTCTTTTCCATTTTATATATCGGTAAAAGCTTTTACTATCTGTTTTTGTGTTTTGCGCAAGTTTACTTTCGTAATCTATCTTTCCTTTCTTTATTGCTTTCTTAGTCATTCTTTGCTGTCATTTAAAATTTTCCCAATCTTCTAGTTTCCCACTAACCTTGGCCACCTTATACGCATTGGTTTTTAATTTGATTTGATGCTCTCCTTTATTTCCTTGGTTATCCACAGCTGGTTATCTCTTCTCTTACTGCCCTTCTTTTTCACTGGAATATATTTTTGTTGAGCACTGTGAAAGAGCTCCTTAAAAGTCCTCCACTGTTCCTCAATTGTGCCACCGTTTAGTCTGTGTTCCCAGTCTACTTTAGCCAACTCTGCCCTCATCCCACTGTAGTCCCCTTTGTTTAAGCATAGTACGCTCGTTTGAGACACTACTTCTTCACCCTCAATCTGTATTACAAATTCAACCATACTGTGATCACTCATTCCGAGAGAATCTTTTACCAGGAGATTGTTTATTATTCCTGTCTCATTACACAGGACCAGATCTAAGAAAACTTGCTCCCTTGTAGGTTCTGTAACATACTGTTCTAAGAAACAATCCCGTATGCATTCTATGAATTCCTCCTCCAGGCTATCCCGTGCGATTTGATTTGACCAATCGCTATGTAGGTTAAAATCCCCCATGATTACTGTCGTTCCTTTTTCACATGCCTCTATTATTCTCTTGATTATTGTCCGCCCCACCGTGAAGTTCTTATTTGGGGGCCTATAAACTACGCCCACCAGTGACTTTTTCCCCTTACTATCTCTAATCTCCACCTACAATGATTCAACATTTTGTTCATTACAGCCAATATCATCTCTCACAACTGCCCTGATATCATCCTTTATTAACAGAGCTACCCCACCTCCTTTCCCTTCTTGTCTATCTTTTCAAATTGTCAGATACCCCTGTATGTTTAATTCCCAGTCTTGGCCACCCTGCAACCACGTTTCTGTAATGGCCTTATAGGTGGACATTTGTAATCTTTAGACATTTAGCATTTAGGGTTAGGGTTAGGGTTAGGGTTAGGCAAAAATGTGTGCACCCCGTGTACTTCAGCATCTGCCTCCTCTCTGAGGCTCGAAATTGCTTTGATCCACCTTGGACCGATCTTCCTCTGCCACGTGTTGGTTAGCAGGTTTTGCAGAGCTTGCAGCTCGTTGGAGTTGCCCCATTGTTCCACAGCTCTTGCAAACATACCCTTTGAAGCGGCATGAATAGGCTGAATGGAAGCCTCCACAACGCCAACAAGTTGTAAATTGCTTTGCATTCATCATTTGTTGGGGACTCAGTCATCTGGGTCACCTGAGGCCTGCTGGCAGTTGCAGACTTGTGGGTTCTGCCCTGTACATTTCTGCTCGCAAACACAGTTCCAGTTAATTTATGAACATTGCTAGCAGTTGTGTGCTGAGAGATTTGTTTGGTGTTATCACTGGTGGACATAAACGCCTGTGCTATCGCAATGGCCTTACTGAGGGTCGGTGTCTCTACAGTCATTAGTTTTCGTAGGATGGTCTCGTGACCAATGCCCAGTACAAATAAGTCTCTGAGCATTTGCTCCAGGTAGCCATCAAACTCACTGTCCTGCAAGTCGCCTTAGCTCGGCGACGTAGCTCGCCACTTCCTGACCTTCAGATCGCTGGCACGTGTAGAACCGATACCTCGCCATCAGCACACTCTCCCTTGGGTTAAGATGCTCCCGAACCAGTATACACATCTCCTCATACGACTTATCTGTGGGTTTCACCGGAGCCAGAAGATTCTTCATGAGGCTGTAGGTCGGTGCTCTGCAGACTGTGAGGAGGACCGCTCTCCTTTTTGCAGCACTTCCTTCTCCGTCCAGCTCGTTGGCTACAAAGTACTGGTCTAGCTGTTCGACACAGGCTTCCCAGTCCTCACTCTCCGAGAACTTCTCCAGGATGCCCACAGTTTGCTGCATCTTTGCGTTGGACTCATATACTCGTCGCCAGCTATTGTGTTCCTAACACAGGTGAGGCTGCACACAGGGAGGTTAAAGTAACAGTGATCTCAGTTTTTAATAAGACACTCCAGAGTGAGGAACAGGCCTTAGGGGCCGGCTTATATACAGTGCTCCCAAGGGCTGTTGGGATCCCTTGGGACTTCAGGGGATGAGCTCCCTGTTGGCGGAACATGGAGTGCATGCTTCACAGATACACAACAGGTTTATTCGCTGGTTGGCAGTAATTAGTGGGGTGCCGCTGGGATCAGTGCTGGGACCCCAACTATTTACAATCTATATTAACGACTTGGAAGAAGGGACCGAGTGTAACGTAGCCAAGTTTGCTGACGATACAAAGATGGGAGAAAAAGCAATGTGTGAGGAGGACACAAAAAATCTGCAAAAGGACATAAACAGGCTCAGTGAGTGGGCAAAAAATTTGGCAGATGGAGTATAATGTTGGAAAGTGTGAGGTCATGCACTTTGGCAGAAAAAAATCAAAGAGCAAGTTATTATTTAAATGGAGAAAGATTGCAAAGTGCCGCAGTACAGCGGGACCTGGGGGTAATTGTGCATGAAACTTAAAAGGATGATATGCAGGTACAGCAAGTGATCAGGAAGGCCAATGGTATCTTGGCTTTTATTGCAAAGGGGATGGAGTATAAAAGCAGGGAAGTCTTGCTACAGCTATTCAGGGTATTGGTGAGGCCACATCTGGAGTACTGCGTACAGTTTTGGTTTCCATATTTACGAAAGGATATACTTGCTTTGGAGGCAGTTCAGAGAAGGTTCACTCGGTTGATTCCGGAGATGAGGGGGTTGACTTATGAGGAAAGGTTGAGTAGGTTGGGCCTCTACTCATTGGAATTCAGAAGAATGAGAGGTGATCTTATCGAAACGTATAAGATTATGAGGGGGCTTGACAAGGTGGATGCAGAGAGGATGTTTCCACTGATGGGGGAGACTAGAACTAGGGCGCATGGTCTTAGAATAAGGGGCCGCCCATTTAAAACTGAGATGAGGAAGAATTTCTTCTCTCAGAGAGTTGTAAATCTGTGGGATTCGCTGCCTCAGAGAGCTGTGGAAGCTGGGACATTGAATATATTTAAGACAGAGATAGACAGTTTCTTAACCGATAAGGGAATAAGGGGGCGGGCAGGGAAGTGGAGCTGAGTCCATGATTGGATCAGCCATGATCGGATTAAATGACGGAGCAGGCTCGAGGGGCCGTATGGCCGACTCCTGCTCCTATTTCTTATGTTCTTAACCACCTTATCCACCTGGCCTGCTACTTTCAGGGATCTGTGGACAAGCATTTCAGTGCCCCCAAAAAAACTTTAAAAAAAACACAAAGAAAAAACCAAAAAAAAGGGCCTTGAAAATGTTTGGTGTGTCCCCCAGATCGGGGGGACACGATTTAATGATTTAATGTTTTAGTTTCCTCCCAAAAAGAGTTCTGTCGACAAGCACTCCAAGGTCCCTTTATTCATCTACACTATTAAGTGGCCGACCGCTTAATGTGTATACCCTTTCATTATTGGCCCTCCCAAAGCGCATCACCTCACACTTCTCTGAATTAAATTCCATTTGCTCTGCCCACCTAACCAGTAAATTGATATCCTCCTGCAGCCCATGACGTTCCTCTTCATTATCAACCACACCCCAATTTTAGTGTCGTCTGCAAACTTCTTAATCATACTCCCTATATTCAAATCTAAATCGTTGATAGGTACCACAAAAAGCAAGGGACACAGTACTGAGTACTGTCCCTGCGGAACCTCACTGGAACCATCCTTCCAGTCACAAAAGCATCCATCAATCATGACCCTTTGCTTCCTACCTCCAAGCCAATTTTGGATCCAACTTGCCACTTTGCCCTGGATCCCACAGGCTTTAACCTTCATGACCAGTCTACCACGTGGGACCTTATCAAAAGCCTTGCTAAAGTTAATATAAGCTGCGTCTGCGCACACGCAAAGGCTGAACTCCAGGACACCGTCGATGTATGTACCAAGGCGTACGAAAGTATGGGCCTTACGCTAAACACCCGTAAGATAAAAGTCTTCCACCAGCCTGTCCTCGCTGCACAGCACTGCCCCCCAGTCATCAAGATCCACGGCATGGCACTCAACAACGTGGGCCATTTCCCATACCTTGGGAGCCTCTTATCAACAAGAGCAGACATTGATGCGGAGATCCAACACCGCCTCCAGTGCGCCAGCACAGCCTTCAGCCGCCTGAGGAAAAGAGTGTTTGAAGACCAGGCCCTCAAATCTGCCACCAAGCTCATGGTCTACAGGGCTGTAGTAATACCCGCCCTCCTGAATGGCTCAGAGACATGGACCATGTATAGTAGACAAGTCAAGTCGCTGTAGAAATGCCACCAACGACGCCTCCGCAAGATCCTGCAAATTCCCTGGGAGGACAGACGCACCAACGTTAGCATCCTCGACCAGGCCAACATCCCCAGCATCGAAGCACTGACCACACTCGACCAGCTCCGCTGGGCAGGGCCACATTGTCCGCATGCCTGACAGAAGACTCCCGAACCAAGCGCTCTACTCGGAACTCCTTCATGGCAAACGAGCCAAAGATAGACAGAGGATACGTTACAAGGACAGACTTAAAGCCACCCTGGTAAAGTGCAGCATCCCCACCAACTCCTGGAAGTCCCTGGCCAAAGACCGCCCTGGATGGAGGCGGAGGATCCGGGAGAGTGCTAAGTGCCTCGAGACTCGTCGGCGAGTGTATGCGGAAGACAATATGCACATAGATTGGGCTAACCAAACTGGAAGCAATACGGTGGAGGAGGATTTCCTGGAGTGCATAAGGGATGGTTTTATCGACCAATATGTCGAGGAACCAACTAGAGGGGAGGCCATCTTAGACTGGGTGTTGTGTAATGAGAGAGGATTAATTAGCAATACCATTGTGCGAGGCCCCTTGGGGAAGAGTGACCATAATATGGTGGAATTCTGCATTAGGATGGAGAATGAAACAGTTAATTCAGAGACCATGGTCCAGAACTTAAAGAAGGGTAACTTTGAAGGTATGAGGTGTGAATTGGCTAGGATAGATTGGCGAATGATATTTAAGGGGTTGACTGTGGATGGGCAATGGCAGACATTTAGAGACCGCATGGATGAACTACAACAATTGTACATTCCTGTCTGTCGTAAAAATAAAAAAGGGAAGGTGGCTCAACCGTGGCTATCAAGGGAAATCAGGGATAGTATTAAAGCCAAGGAAGTGGCATACAAATTGGCCAGAAATAGCAGTGAACCCGGAGACTGGGAGAAATTTAGAACTCAGCGGAGGAGGACAAAGGGTTTGATTAGGGCAGGGAAAATGGAGTATGAGAAGAAGCTTGCAGGGAACATTAAGACGGATTGCAAAAGGTTCTATAGATATGTAAAGAGAAAAAGGTTACTAAAGACAAACGTAGGTCCCCTGCAGTCAGAATCAGGGGAAGTCATAACGGGGAACAAAGAAATGGCGGACCAATTGAACAAGTACTTTGGTTCGGTATTCACTAAGGAGGACACTAACAACCTTCCGGATATAAGAGGGGTCAGAGGGTCTAGTAAGGAGGAGGAACTGAGGGAAATCCTTATTAGTCGGGAAATTGTGTTGGGGAAATTAATGGGATTGAAGGCCGATAAATCCCCAGTGCCTGATACACTGCATCCCAGAGTACTTAAGGAGGTGGCCTTGGAAATAGCGGATGCATTGACAGTCATTTTCCAACATTCCATTGACTCTGGATCAGTTCCTATCGAGTGGAGGGTAGCCAATGTAACCCCACTTTTTAAAAAAGGAGGGAGAGAGAAAACAGGGAATTATAGACTGGTAAGCCTGACATCGGTAGTGGGTAATATGATGGAATCAATTATTAAGGATGTCATAGCAGCGCATTTGGAAAGAGGTGACATGATAGGTCCAAGTCAACATGGATTTGTGAAAGGGAAATCATGCTTGATAAATCTTCTGGAATTTTTTGAGGATGTTTCCAGTAAAGTGAACAAGGGAGAACCAGTTGATGTGGTATATTTGGACTTTCAGAAGGCTTTCGACAAGGTCCCACACAAAAGATTAATGTGCAAAGTTAAAGCACATGGCATTGGGGGTAGTGTGCTGACATGGATTGAGAACTGGTTGTCAGACAGGAAGCAAAGAGTAGGAATAAATGGGTACTTTTCAGAATGGCAGGCGGTGACTAGTGGGGTACCGCAAGGTTCTGTGCTGGGGCCCCAGCTGTTTACATTGTACATTAATGATTTAGACGAGGGGATTAAATGTAGTATCTCCAAATTTGCGGATGACACTAAGTTGGGTGGCAGTGTGAGCTGCAGAGCGACTTGGATAGGTTAGGTGAGTGGGCAAATGCATGGCAGATGAAGTATAATGTGGATAAATGTGAGGTTATCCACTTTGGTGGTAAAAACAGAGACAGACTATTATCTGAATGGTGACAGATTAGGAAAAGGGGAGGTGCAACGAGACCTGGGTGTCATGGTACGTCAGTCATTGAAGGTTGGCATGCAGGTACAGCAGGCGGTTAAGAAAGCAAATGGCATGTTGGCCTTCATAGCGAGGGGATTTGAGTACAGGGGCAGGGAGGTGTTGCTACAGTTGTACAGGGCATTGGTGAGGCCACACCTGGAGTAGTGTGTACAGTTTTGGTCTCCTAACCTGAGGAAGGACATTCTTGCTATTGAGGGAGTGCAGCGAAGGTTCACCAGACTGATTCCCGGAATGGCGGGACTGACCTATCAAGAAAGACTGGATCAACTGGGCTTGTATTCACTGGAGTTCAGAAGAATGAGAGGGGACCTCATAGAAACGTTTAAAATTCTGATGGGTTTAGACAGGTTAGATGCAGGAAGAATGTTCCCAATGTTGGGGAAGTCCAGAACCAGGGGTCACAGTCTGAGGATAAGGGGTAAGCCATTTAGGACCGAGGTGAGGAGGAACTTCTTCACCCAGAGAGTGGTGAACCTGTGGAATTCTCTACCACAGAAAGTTGTTGACGCCAATTCACTAAATATATTCAAAAAAGAGTTAGATGTAGTCCTTACTACTAAGGGGATCAAGGGGTATGGTGAGAAAGCAGGAATGGGGTACTGAAGTTGCATGTTCAGCCATGAACTCATTGAATGGCGGTGCAGGCTAGAAGGGCCGAATGGCCTACTCCTGCACCTATTTTCTATGTTTCTACAAGCGCAGGCTGCGGAAGGAACTTGCGGCAAACTTGTCCCAACCTCTCTTACCCTCAACGACTGTCTGTCCAACTGTGGCAGGGACTGTGGCTCTCAGCCACCTAAGGACTCATTCTAAGAGTGGAAACAAGTCTTCCTCAATTCTAAGGGACTGCCTATGATGATGATAATATACTACATCGTACGCACGACCCTCATGGTTAGTCAGACACGATCTTCCCTTAACAAATCCGTGCTGACTGTCCCTAATTAATCCTTGGCTTTCCAAATGTAGATTTATCCTGTCTTTCAGGATTTTTTCTAATAATTTTCCCACCACTGAGGTTAGACTGACAGGCCTGTAATTATCCCTTTCTCCCTTCTTGAACAAGGGTATTACACTAGCAGTCCTCCAAGCCTCCGGCACCATGCTCAGATCCAAAGTGGTCTGGAAAATGATGGTCAAGGCCTCTACTATTTCCTCTTTTACTTCGCTCAACAGCCTGGGATGCATTTCACCCGGGCCTGGGGACTTATCTACTTTCAAAGCTGCTAAACCCCTTAATACTTCCTCTCTCACTGTTCATTTCATCCAGAATATCACACTCCTCCTCGATAGCCGTATCTGCAATGCCCCTTTCCTTTGTGAAAACAGATGCAAAGTATTTGTTAAGAACCCTCCCAACATCTTCCGCCTCCACACAAAGATTACCCTCATGGTCTCTAATAGGCCCTACCCTTTCTTTAATTACCCTCTTACTCTTAATATATTTTTAGAACATAGTGGGGTTTTCCTTAATTTTACTGGCCAAGAATTTCTCGTGCTCTCTCTTAGCATTCCTAATATCCTTTTTAATTTTGCAATGGCGAAGTCCAACACCGTCTTCAGTGTGTCAGTGCAGCCTTCGATTGCCTAAGGAACAGGACTTCAAACCCAAGCTCATGCTATACAGAGCAGTAATGACACCCGCCCTACTATATGCTTCAGAGACATGGACTATGTACAGCAGGCACCTCAAAGAGAAGTACCACCAACGCTGCCTCCGCCAGATCCTACAAATCCATTGGCAGGATAGGTGCACTGACATCAGTGTTCGCTCTCAGGCCAACACCTCAGCATCGAAGCATTGACCGCGCTCGATCAGCTCCGATGGGCGGGCCACATTGTCCGCATGCCCGATACTAGACTCCCAAAACAAGTGCTTTACTGAGCTCCGACACGGCAAGCGAGCTCCAGGTGGTCAGAGGAAATGCTTTAAGGACACCCTCCGAGCCGCCTTGAAAAGGTGCAACATCCCCACCAACACCTGGGCGTCCCTGGCCCAGGACCGCTCAAAATGGAGATTCAGAATCCGGGAAGGTGCCGAACACGAGTCTCTTTGCCGGGAGTATGCGGAAGCCAAGCAGAAGGAGCGCACGACAAACCAAGTGCCCCACCCAGCCGTCCCCTCCAACCACTGTCTGCCCCACCCGTGACAGAGACGGAAGGTCCTGCACTGGACTCAGTCACGTGAGAACTCATTAGTGTGGACGCAAGTCATCCTCGATTCCAAGGGACTGCCGAAGATGACACACTGCAGCCATGGTGCGCCGCTGGTGGAGGGAGTGAATGTTTCGGGTGATGGACGGCTGCGTTGTCCTGGATGGTGTCGCGTTTGTGGAGTGTTGTTGGAGCTGCAACTCATCCAGGCAAGTGGGGAGTATTCCATCATCATCATAGGCAGTCCCTCGCAATCGAGGAAGACTTGCTTCCACTCAAAGTGAGTTCTCAGGTGACTGAACAGTCCAATACGGGAACCACAGTCCCTGTCACAGGTGGGACAGACAGTGGTTGAGGGAAGGGGAAGGTGGGACTGGTTTGCCGCACGTTTCTTCCGCTGCCTGCACTTGGTTTCTGCACGCTCTTGGCGACGAGACTCGAGGTGCTCAGCGCCCTCCCGGATGCACTTCCTCCACTTAGGGCGGACTGGTCTTTGGCCAGGGACTCCCAGGTGTCGGTGGGGATGTTGCACTTTATCAGGGAGGCTTTGAGGGTGGTCCTTGTAACGTTTCCTCTGCCCACCTTTGGCTCGTTTGCCGTGTAGGAGTTCCGAGTAGAGCGCTTGCTTTGGGAGTCTCGTGTCAGTCACGTGAACAATGTGGCCTGCCCAGCGTAGCTGGTCGAGTGTGGTCAGTGCTTCAATGCTGGGGATGTTGGCCTGGTCAAGGCCGCTAATGTTGGTGTTACTTCGTATTCGATCACACTCCTGACTTGCATAAAGTTGGCTTGTATTCCCTTGTATATAAAAAAAAGAGGTTGAGGGGTGATTAATTGAGGTGTTTAAAATGATCAAGTTTTTTGATAGAGCAGATGCACAGAAGTAATTTCCTTTAGTGGGGAATCCAGAACAAGGGCGTACAATTATAGAATTAATTCAAAATTGCCCATTCAGGAGAGAAATCGAGAAACACTTTTTCCACACAAACAGTCGTAGAAACCTTTAACTCTACCACCAAAACGCTATGGATATACTTGGTCAGTTGAAATTTTCAACACTGAATACGGAGGTCACTGATTACTAGGAGGATGTGAGTCTGGGTGGGGTAGATGAACAAAGGGATCTCGGAGTACAAATACACAAATACACATAAAGCTTGTGACACAGGTTTAGCATAACTTCCCTACTTTTCAATTCTATCACTCTAGAAATAAACCCTAGTTCTTGGTTTGCTTTTTTTATGGCCAGTTGTGACAAGGCCATAAAAAAAAAAGAAAACCAAGAACTAGGGTGTTGGAGCGGATTTTTGGACATATACTGGACTAGTATACGGGACCAAACATTTGTTTTATTTTCCCCTTTAAATGAATTTTGTAAGGGACAATACTGATGCATTATGCTCGATATAAAAAAAAGTTAGACTTTAAGGTATGCTGGCCTTGAGTTAATGCAGATAGGAAAGTGAGATCATGAACACTAGAGAGTTAAGTGCTGGGTATGTTTGTTTATACCGGTGTCAAAAGCCTGCACTTGTTTATACTGCCCTGTCACAATGCAGGATGGGTTATATCAAAAGCTTAGCCTTCGATAGTCAAAGCTTTGTAGTGCTAAAGCATGTGTTGTAAAGTGACGTAATTTGTAAGATAAAAGAACTTCACTGCAGATACCAATTTGAGAAGATGGTTCAAAGACAGGGGTCTTTAACACTTCTCCCAAAGCTTTGTCTCCGATTTAATAAACCTCTCTTTATATATTATACAGTGTCGGAAATATTTTTTCACAACAAAATGGCGTAGTCGGCAGGATACTGTCTGATCAGACGTGATCACTTAAGACAGTATCTGGAATCTGGTGTTAGAGACTGAAAAGAGAGGTGTACGGGCATGACGGGATAGTGTATAAGATACGAGTAAACAGATAGTGGGAAGAGGCTGACTAACCAGTTGTCCCTTTAGTAAATAAGGTCGGTGCAGAAGGGAACTGATCGATCCAACCTAGAGCCGAAAACTCCGGTGGTAAGGAAACACGCTAGCTTTGTTGCGAAGACAAAGGGTCTCCACAGAGTAGTCGTGGCCGTGAGTATTACAGAAACAAAGGGAAACGTCCGAGACTGGCGAACATGGAAGGTAAGGAAGGGAATGTAAAACGTGGGCTGCCTGGGTCATTAATTAATTCCTATCATTAATTGTAACTTGCGTAATTACGTAATGCCATAAAAAAAGCTGATAGTGACTATAAGCTTTGTTGAATGAAGAGACTTTTGTGAGTGTCTATTTTGAATGAAGAGAGTACTCGAGTAATTTTGACTGTGGAATGAATGAAAGCCTGTTTTAAGAAGGTGTGGAGTTGCCTGCCTGTTTTAGCTCCACCCACTCTTTCCAAACAGAGTGAAATGTTTTTTTTTTAAACCCTTCGTAGTGTTGTCCTGTATGTGAGAGGTTTAAGAAACTGTGAACCTTATGGTATTACATTTTAAGTTAGAAACGAAGGTGTGGATATATTCAGATGATAGGTTACGGAGCTAGGAAATGCACAAAGGATAGGTTTGTTGAGTAAAAGATAAAAATACATGGTCCCGGTTGTAAAAAAAAAAAAGAATTTGACACGCTCACTTACTTGTCGAAAGAAAACATGCAATTGGGTTGAAAGACATAAATTTAGTCCAGGAATGAGATAAAGAATGCCTTTTAAAACGCTCCCATTTTCCTTTGTGTAAAACCTTGACACGAAAGCTTCTAGCTCAGTAAAAAAAAAAGTTTTAAATTTAGAAATACCTTCAGGGATCAGGTCAAACTCCTGGGCGAGTGGTGAGCTATCTGTGAAGGTGTAAAAGGGACTTTTGAAAAAGGCTAAAACAGTAAGCTTTAGCAGTTTAGAAAAGAAAAAGATAAAGCAGGAAAAGGTCTCTGCCACGGGAACAGCAGGAGGGCAGAAAAGGGGGACTTGCCACAATACCCTATAAGACCTGAAGCTAGGACAGCAGTTGTAGAAATAGTAAAAGGGCTAGTGGAAAAGGGTATCTTAAAAGAAAGAGTTAGCACCACTAACTCCCCAAAAAGGCCCAGGTAGGGAAATCCCAGGTCCTGTACCTAGGGTACTGCCTCTCAAGGGGCTGAAAGAAATGCCCTTGGACAGGAAAAAGGCTGTCAAGGACATGCCTAGACCAGTAACGGTAAGGGGGGTGAGGAAGGTACTGGGCCTCTTTAATTACAGCCGGAACTTTATCCCTGATAAAAGGAGACCTATAGCCTATTACTCTACCACCGAAAGCCCGGTGGTGACTGGGTTATCCAGATGTATAGCCGCGCTAGATTGCGTAGCTTGGGCGGTAAAAAAAATTAAGCGAGCCTGTGGTGATGACTGGAAACATCATTCTCCACACTAAACACACATTGGTAGAAATGTTAAACACAGGAAAACTGAGAACCGTATCTAATATGAGACGGGCAAAGTGGGAAGCAGTCCTCTTAACACCCAACAAAGCGGTAACCATAATTAGGGATGTAGGAAACAACCCCGCAGAAGGTATGATGGGTGAAGGGGAACCCCACTTTTGCGAAGAGGTATGTGAGGATATGGAAGAGGATAGAATAAAAGACGCCCCCCTTCAAACCGCAGAACAAACCTTGTTTGTGGACGGCTCACGAAAATACGTAGAGGGACTACTTCATACCGGATGGGCCGTAGTTAACCAGGATCTAGAGACAGATGAATCAGGGCGAATTAATGGGGGGTCGTCAGCTCAAGTGGCAGAACTGGTAGCCCTTACCCAGGCACTGGAATTATCGGAAAATAAGATTGTTAATATCTATACGGACAGTAGATATGCATTCGGGGTAGTACACGATTATATGACAGCATGGGGGAAAAGGGGTGTTTGCGATGGATAATGACATAACTTACTAAATACCAGTTGATATCAGCTGTGAAAATTATATTGGTTTAATTGAAAAAAAAACACTCTCCATTGATAATGATTTTAAATTATTAAAATTAAGTCAGCGCCGCTGGGGCCCGAGACGAACAGGTAAGTATTGAGAAACTACCCCAGGACACTTCTGAGGAGGAAATAAGTATGTGGACAAAGCAGGGCGCAACGCAAGGGAAGGATAACGTTTGGAGACGAAACGACAAGGTAATGGCGCCTGAATGCATACAGAATACCTTATTGGAGTTGCGTCATGGCCTTTCTCATTCAGGACGAGAGGCCATGACCGGGAGTCTTGGGAGAGATTGGTGGTGGAAAGGGATGGGGAGAGATATCACCAAATATTGCCATCGATGCGCTACGTGCGCACAATATAATCCAGGCAGGCCCATTAAAATTAAAATGGGACACCAGCCCCGTCCACGGGGGCCATGGGAACACGTACAAATTGATTTCACAGGTCCTTTGCCCCCATCCCATGGAAAAAGATATTGCCGAGTGATTATAGATCAATTTACCCGGTGGGTGGAAGATTTCCCCACACGTGATTGCACTGCCTCAACAGTGGCAAGGATATTGACCGAGCAGGTGATTCCCCGATGGGGAGTCCCTCTTCAGATAGACTCCGACCAAGGCACCCACTTCACCGGGAAGATTGTAAAAACAGTATAACAGCTGATGGGCATAAAACAAAAATTCCACATCCCCTACCACCCGCAGAGTTCTGGGATGGTAGAGCGCATGAACCATACCCTTAAGAATGCCCTGGCAAAGGCCAAGCAAACGTCAGGAAAAACGTGGACAGAAGTATTACCCATTATATTGATGAAGTTAAGAGCTTCGACAAACCGGACAACCGGATTAACCCCTTATGAACTAATGACAGGAAGGGCGATGCAATTACCAGAGAACATCATAACGGGGGGGGCCGATGTAGGCCCATTAAAAGACAAAATAAAACGGTATGTTTTGGAACTAAGTACTCAATTAAAAGGGATGCATAAATTAGTTAGGGACAATCAGGAAGAAAGAGACGCGGAAGCAGAGCTTACAAAGCTCCCTGAAGTCCCGTTGGTGGGAAGTCGCGTTATGGCAAGAGTCCTCCCGGGAAAACCGGGGTTTGCCCCAAAATGGATAGGACTGTACGAGGTTATAATTAGCAGGGACACTTGTGCCTGCATCGATGTTAAAGGGAATGGACAATGGAAGCATTGGACCCAGCTTCAGGTTTTTGAACCAGCCGTTTAGCACACGTATTAGTTGTTGTTGTTTGTCTATTTACAGATTGACAGCGAGAGATTCTTCAAGCAAGCCATACGGCCATTTTGCCTTTGACTATTTGTTAATTATAGAGGAATAAGATGAAACGATATATTGCGATCGGTGCGATTATCATAGTTCGTGTTAGGTCCGGCCTGCTAGCTAGAACGAAACGAGAGTTACATGTAAATAACTTTTTGTACATGTCTTATGTTTATGTGCAAAATGAGAACTTTTCCAGTTGCTGGATATGTTCGCACATCCCCATACATAGCAAAGGAGGCATCCCTTTGAGGTCAATCTCCCTTAACATTTCGGAAGTAGCAGAGTGGGTAATGCGACAAAACGGTACAGGGGAAGTAAATGATACTTGGAACCAGAGTGGGGATAAAGAAACGTGGAGATCGGGGGGTTACCTTTTGGATGCATTGACGGTTGATACCAGCCGGAATACAACAGGTCGGTACGACCCCCGTTCCTGGTTTTGACCAACACCTCAGGAGTTGGAAGGCCCACCGCTGACATTTGTTTCACCAGAGACCTGACTGGTGAGGAAACAGGTTTTGTAGCAGGATATAGCAATTGTACGCAATACTTTAACCTCACCAGGTGGAACATAATAGCCAGCGAAACAACAAACCAGGGGTTCTTTGAAATCGAGGGTTTGAAGAATCAGACAAGTAGCCAGGACTGGGACCCTAAGATTAGGTGGCGACGGGGGCTGAGAGAGAGATTGGGATCGAATCTAACAGCATACAATGGCACTTATTTTGTGTGCGGGCATAAGGCCTACCCCTGGTTGCCACAGGACTGGAGGGGGGTCCTGTTATTTGGGATATGTGGTCCCTTTTGTCAGACGGGTACGTACTTTAGCAGAAGTACAGACACCAGTCGACTAAGACGAGATCTTACCCCGGTAGAGGGGCTATTTGGGGTCATGATGCTCCCATTCGGGATAGGACGCACCATGGATGAATTACGTAACCTAGAGAGGGTACTGGAACAGATAGTTAATGACACTGCTGAAGCAATGGAGGGCATAACGGCTGAAATGGATAGCCATACGCACAATGTGCCTTAATTGGAGCTGAATGTTGCACTTACATTCCTGATAATTCAGAAAACATAACCAACCTCGCTGATCACATAAGAAGGGAGGTAAAGAAGTTATCCACGACAGCAGGAGGATCTGGCTGGTTTGACTGGCTGTTAGGGGGAATCCTGGGGGTCCTATCTTATGCATGGAGTAATTATTCTGGTTGTAATAATAATTACTTGCTGTCTGATTATCGGGTGTTTTAATATCTGCTGTAAAGTTATGATGGCTCGACTGATGCCAGTAGCCAGTGTAATCGCCAAAGAAGAAGCACACCTGATGGAAATACCTGAAGACACCAAGGATGAAGAAACAGACGACAATGACACCGACCACTATCCTTGAAGGGTAGCCTAGAGCTACAGGCAAGGTGGACATACGGAACATCAGGGAAGTAACATACCCCAAAGGACGAATATATGCTACTATCATTGTGGTCATCTGGATTTCGTAAACATCCTCCAGGACCAAAAGGGGGAATACTGTTGGAGCGGAATTTTGGACATATACTGGACTAGTATACGGGACCAAACATTTGTTTTATTTTCCCCTTTAAATGAATTTTGTAAGGGACAATACTGATGCATTATGCTCGATATAAAAAAACCAGTTAGACTTTAAGGTATGCTGGCCTTGAGTTAATGCAGATAGGAAAGTGAGATCATGAACACTGGAGAGTTAAGTGCTGGGTATGTTTGTTTATACCGGTGTCAAAAGCCTGCACTTGTTTATACTGCCCTGTCACAATGCAGGATGGGTTATATCAAAAGCTTAGCCTTCGATAGTCAAAGCTTTGTAGTGCTAAAGCATGTGTTGTAAAGTGACGTAATTTGTAAGATAAAAGAACTTCACTGCAGATACCAATTTGAGAAGATGGTTCAAAGACAGGGGTCTTTAACACTTCTCCCAAAGCTTTGTCTCAGATTTAATAAACCTCTCTTTATATATTACACAGTCTCGGAAATATTTTTCCACAACATAGGGTTTATTTCTAGAGGGATAGAATTGAAAAGTAGGGAAGTTATGCTAAACCTGTATCGACCCTGGGTTAGACCACACTGTGGACAGCTGTGGTTGCCATATTATAAAAAGGATATAGAGGCACTGGAGAAGGTGCAGAGAAGATTTACAAGGATGATACCAGAAATGCGAGGGTGCACATATCAGGAAAGGATGAACAGGCTGGGTCTGTTTTCTCTTGAAGAAAGAAAGCTGAGGGGTGACCTAATAGAGGTCTTTAAAATTATGAAAGGTTTTGTTAGAGTGGATAGAGAGAGAATGTTTCCACTTGTGGGGAAGAGCATAACTAGAGACCATCAATATAAGATAGTCACCAAAAAATCCAATGGGGAATTCAGGAGAAACTTCTTTACCCAGAGAGTGGTGAGAATCTGGAACTCGCTGCCACAGGGAGGGGTTGAAGCGAATAGTATCGATGCATTTAAGGGGAGGCTGGACAAGCATTGGGGGGGAGAAGGGAATAGAGGGTTATGAAGATAGATTTAGATGAGGAAAAACAGGAGGAGGCTCGAGTGGAGCATAAACACTGGCACGGACTGGTTGGGCCGAATGACCTGTTTCTGTGCCGTATATCTATGTAATTAATAAATTGCCAGTTAAGGGTATCGGGGACATGTATCAAAGAGGGATACATTGGAGTTGAGGTACAGATAGTTAGGATCGAAGAGGGCTGGTCTGTATGGCCTACTCCTGTTCCGAGATCAGGAATTGAACAGGCCCCCCCCTCACTTCCCTGGCTGGAGATTCTAGAACTAGGGATCATAGTTTCAGGACAAGGTGACAGCCATTTAAGACTGAGACGAGGAGAAATTTCTTCACTCAGAGGGTTGTGAACTTTTGGAGTTCTCTACCCCAATGGGCTGTGGATGCTGGATCGTTGAGTATATTTAAGGCTGAGATCGATAAGAGTTTTGGATTCGAGGGGAATTGAGGGGATTGGATATGAAGGTGGAGTTGAGGGAGTAGATCAGCCATGATCTTATTGAATGGCGGATCAGGCTCGAGGGCCCCGTGGCACACTTCTTATGGTCTTACCTTGAACCCAGTCGGGCACCAATCAACAAACTGGATCGAGCGCTTGGTCTTGATGGTGGCGATGGCTGCGTTGACATCCTTCGGCACCACGTCCCCTCGGTACAGCATGCAGCACGCCATGTACTTGCCCTGGCGGGGGTCGCACTTCACCATCTGGTTGGCTGGCTCAAAGCACGAGTTGGTGAGCTCTGCCACAGATAGTTGCTCGTGGTAAGCCTTCTCGGCCGAAATAAGGGGCGCATAGGTCACCAGTGGGAAGTGGATGCGGGGATAGGGGACCAGGTTGGTTTGGAATTCACCCAGGTCCACGTTGAGCGCTCCGTCAAACCGTAGTGACGCTGTGATGGACGACACTATCTGGCCAATGAGACGGTTGAGGTTGGTGTAGGTGGGGCGCTCGATGTCAAGGTTACGCCGACACACGTCGTAAATGGCCTCGTTGTCCACCATGAAGGCGCAGTCAGAGTGCTCGAGGGTGCAGTGGGTGACCAGCACGGAGTTGTAGGGCTCGACCACCGCGGTGGAAATCTGCGGCGCAGGGTAAATGGCAAACTCCAGTTTGGATTTCTTGCCGTAGTCGACGGAGAGTCTCTCCATCAGGAGTGAAGCAAAGCCCGAGCCGGTCCCACCCCCGAAACTGTGGAAGATGAGGAAACCCTGTAGTCCTGTGCACAGGTCCGCCTGTGGGCAAAAAAAAAAGGTACAGAACGTTAAAAGCTGTGAAGAACATCCCACACTGTTACCTCTGGTGTCCACCAAGGATTGATCCTTGACCTGTTCTTATTTCCCATCTACATGCTGCGCCTCAGTGACATCATCGGGCCACGCAGCGCGAGTTCCCACCTAAGCACCGACGATACCCAGCTCGACCTCTCCCCCAGCTCTCGCCAACCCTCCATCGCCTCTATACTATCAGGCTGCTTGTCCGCCATGCAGCACTGGATGAGAAGAAGCTTCGAGCAGTTAAATGTCGGAAAGGCCGGACGGCCCAGAAATTGCGGTTGGAGGCTTTCCGCGGGCAAGTACCTGGTGGTTCCGGAGGAGTGTGGGATTCCGGTGGGGAGGCCTTCTCTTCCCGCGCTGCGGAGCGCGCTCCCGTCCTCCAGGTTCCCACGGAGACGATGCAGTCACGTGTGACTGCTCAACCAATCAGGTAAAGCTTTCTCAATTAATAGCAATGGGAACTCCGTATCGACCAGTTCTCATTGCTATTAAAATCGAGAAAAAAAACCCAAACACAGTAACACCAAATAAAAAATGAAAAACACACCAAACATAATTAAATTTAATTGAAATTAAAGTTAATAAATATCTTAGAGAAAATTTTTTTTCCCTCAAGTTTAAAAAAAAAGTTTAATTATGGTTCAAAATAAATGGGCAGGGTTTTAAAAATAAAGTGTTTTTTTTTTTAATTTAATTTTATTAGATTTTTGTATGGTTTAAGTGTGTATTCAGACTCTTACGCCTGTAACAGTAGGCGATGCATCTGCTTTTATCAGGCGCAAGAGTTTTGAGGACATTGGCTGGGCAAGATATGGGTAAATTCCGCAATCCTGCCCGTGTGAATGTCCTCGCTCCCGAGATGCGGAGGATCTGTCAGGCTCCAGCTTGCCGGTCGGAAAAGTCGGTTTTCAGGGCATGCGTTTTGTGGGCCGAAAACCGGCATTGGCGATGCCTTGCTGGGTCCGTACACACTCCGTACGGACCCGAAGCGGCCCGCATTTCTCGGCCATTGTCTTCAGTTCCCACCACAAACTCCGTTCCAATTGCCACCGATTCGATTCATCTCCCTGGCAATTGGTTGCCAAATCCTGTCCGCAACCCGTGTGTCATATTTGGTCCTACCTCATATCCATTCTATCACTAACACCGCCCATTTTCGCCTTGTAATAATAAACCTTCTCCGCCGTTACTTCAACTTATCTGCCACTGAAGCTCTCCTCCATACCTTTATCAGCTCTCGAATAGACTATCCCAACGCACTCTTTGCCAGCCTCCCGAGCTCTACCCTCCATAAATTGGAGGTCATTCAAGCCTCTGCCGCCCATGCCCTAACTCACACCAAGTCCCACACACCCCGCTTCCCTGTCCTACATTGGCTCCCAGTTAAGCAACGGCTCGATTTTAAACTTCTCATCCGCTTTTTCAAATCTCTCTTTGGCCTCCTCGCCCCTCCTTAGGAACAGGAGCATCCAGTCGTGCCCCGGTAACTGCCCCCAAAGGAAGTGGAGTGTGGGAAATTGCACTCCGCTTCCATTGAGGGGGGGGGTAAGGCCAATTCTGCGGTGGGAGCAGGACTTCCAGGCTGGGGGCTAAAATTCCTGGCCCCAGAAGGTTACCGCCCCCAAGATGGGAGCCTGTGCGGGGAGGCAGAGGGAAGTTGAGGGGAGACAGGGGCGGGGGATGGAGGGGAGAGTGGTGGAGGTGGGGGGTGGGGGGGGGGGGCGGAGAAACCCAGGGCGGGGGACAGGAGGGGCCACATTGCAGTGGAGGTCTGGGGGGGGGGGGGGGGGGGGGAGGCGACGTGTGTTGGAGGGGCGGGCCTGGGGGCTCTGTGCCTCGATGCGGGGAGTGTTCAGAGTGGGGTGGACGGGTTGACTGCGCAGATGGCGGTTGGCGGATGTGGTGTGGTTGGCGTCGCGGGGGCGTGGCTCCGGAGCGGCCGGGGCTGGGGGCTCGACATCCGGGGGGTGCGTCCGGAACCGGGGGGGTGGTGTGGGGGGCACGGTCTTGGGATGGGGGGGTGGGCTGTTTGGGGCTGGGATTGGGAGAGACCTCTTCACTCGGGGAGTTGTTGGCCTGTGGGGTTCCCTGCCGCAGAGAGTTGTTGATTCCAGTTCATTAGATGTGTTCAGGAGGGAGTTGGATGTGGTCCTTGCGGCTGTGGGGGGGGTCGGGGGGTGTGGAGGGGGCGTGGGGGGGAGGTGCTGTGGTGGGTGATCAGCCATGATCTTGTTGAATGGCGGTGCAGGCTCGAAGGGCCGAATGGCCTACTCCTACACCTATTTTCTATGTTTCTATGTTTAAGTGGAGGACATTCAGCCCCTCGAGCCTGTTCCACCATTCAATGAGATCATGACTTATCTGCAACCTAACTTCACCTACCTGCCTTTGCTCAACACCTTTGGTTAACAAAAATGGACAAATCGCAGATTGAAAATTGACAACTGACCGATCAATTGCCATTTGCAGGAGAGAATTCCAAAGTTCTACCACCCTTTGTGTATAGAAATGTTTCCTAATTTTACTTCTGAAGGCCTGGCTCTAATGTTTAGACTATACTCCCTTCGTGTTAGACTCCCCAAACAGCAGAAATCGTTTCTCTCCATCTTCCCCTTAATATCTTACGCTCCACTCAAATCACCCCTTAACCGTCAAAATTCCAGGGAATACAACCCGAGTTTGTGCATTCTCTCCATAATTCAACCCTTGAATTCCGGAAATCATTCTGGTAAACCTACGCTGCACTCCCTCCAAGACCAATATACTCTCCCTATGGTGTGGTGCCCAGAACTGCTCACAGTGCCCCAGGTGTGGTCTAACCAGAGCTTTGTACAGCTGCAGCATAACTTCTACCCCCTTGTATTCTAGTCCTCTAGATATTCCATTAGCCATTTTGATTATTTTCTGCACCTGTTCATGACATTTTAATGATCTATGTTCTTGGACCAAGTCGCTTGGTGGATCTCTGATGTCATTAGCTTTACCATTTAGAAAGGACCCTGTTCTATTCTTTTTAGGTCCAAAGTGGATGACCTGGCATTTGCCTGCATTTGCCACAGTTTTGCCCATTCACGTAATCTGTCGACATCCTTTTGTCATTTTATGCTCTCATCTGCACTGCTTACAATGCTGCCTATTTTTGTGTTCTCGGCAAATTTAGGTATGTGGCTTTCGATCGCATCATCTCAGTTGTTAATAAATGCAGTGAATAGTTGAGGCCCCAGCACAGATCCCTGCAGGACACCAGTCACATCCTGCCAATTACCGATCCTGCCCATTATCCCCACTGTCTCCCGCCACTCAGACAATTTCCTAACCAGGTCAATGATTTGCCCTCAAGTCAAGTTTAGTTAACAGTCTCTTATGAGGGAATTTATCAAATGCCTGCTTATCTCTAATCTCCTCCAGCCCAACAATCTCCCTAGATCTTTTTGAGGATGTAACTAGTAGAGTGGACAAGGGAGAACCAGTGGATGTGGTGTATTTGGACTTTCAAAAGGGTTTTGACAAGGTCCCACACAAGAGATTGGTGTGCAAAGTTAAAGCACATGGTATTGGGGGTAATATACTGGCGTGGATAGAGAACTGGTTGGCAGACAGGAAGCAGAGAGTCGGGATAAAAGGGTCCTTTTCAGAATGGCAGGCAGTGACTAGTCGAGTGCCACAGGGCTCAGTGCTGGGACCCCAGCTCTTTACAATATACATTAATGATTTAGATGAAGGAATTGAGTGTAAAATATCCAAGTTTGCAGATGACACTAAGCTGGGTGGCAGTGTGAGCTTGGAGGAGGACGCTAAAAGGCTGCAGGGTGACTTGGACAGGTTAGGTGAGTGGGAAAATGCATGGCAGATACAGTATAATGTGGATAAATGTGAGGTTATCCACTTTGGTGGCAAAAACAGGGAGGCAGAATATTATCTGAATGGCGGCAGATTAGGAAAAGGGGAGGTGCAACAAGACCTGGGTGTCATGGTTTATCAGTCATTGAAGGTTGGCATGCAGATACAGCAGGCGGTGAAGAACGCAAATGGTATGTTGGCCTTCATAGCGAGAGGATTTGAGTATAGGAGCAGGGAGATCTTACTGCAGTTATACAGGGCCTTGGTGAGGCGTCACCTGGAATATTGTGTTCAATTTGGTCTCCTAATCTGAGGAAGGACGTTCTTGCTATTGAGGAGTGCGATGAAGGTTCACCAGACTGATTCCCGGGATGGCAGGGCTGACATATGAGGAGAGACTGGATCAACTGGGCCTTTATACACTGGAGTTTAGAAGGATGAGAGGGGATCTCATAGAAACTTACAAGATTCTGACGGGATTGGACAGGTTAGATGCGGGAAGAATGTTCCCGATGATGGGGAAGTCCAGAACCAGGGGACACAGTCTTAGGATAAGGGATAGCCCATTTAGGACTGAGATGAGGAGAAACTTCATCACTCAGAGAGTTGTTAACCTGTGGAATTCCCTGCCACAGAGTTGTTGAGGCCAGTTCATTGGATATATTCAAGAAGGAGTTAGATGTGGCCCTTATGGCTTAAGAGATCAAGGGGTATGGAGAGAAAGCAGGAATGGGGTACTGAGGGAATGATCTTATTGAATGGTGGTGCAGGCTCGAAGGGCCGAATGGCCTACTCCTGCACCTATTTTCTATATTTCAGCTCTCCACCTATTCTGGCCTTTTTTAGCATTCACGATTTGAAATGCTCCACCATTGGTGGCCATACCTTCAGCTCGTAAGCTCTGCAATTCCTTCCCTTAGTCTCTCCACTTCTCTTTCTGTAATGTATTAGCTTTATGGATTCTTAGCTTAAGAATTCATAGCAACACATTGCTATTAAGAGCGAGTTGGTTTATCAACAAAGATTTAACAATCACACTATCCTGCTACAACTGTAAAGGGTACTGGTGAGGCCACACCTGGAATACTGCGTGCAGTTTTGGTTTCCATATTTACGGAAGGATGTACTTGCTTTGGAGGCTGTTCAGAGAAGCTTCACTCGGTTGATTCTGGCGATGAGGGGGTTGACTTATGAGGAAAGGTTGAGTAGGTTGGCCCTCTACTCATTAGAGTTCAGAAGAATGAGAGGTGATCTTATCGAAACATAAGATAGTGAGGGGGCTCGACAAGGTGGATGCAGAGAGGATGTTTCCACTAACAGGGGAAACTAAAACTAGGGGGCATAGTCTTAGAATAAGGGGCTGCCCATTTAAAACAGAGATGAGGAGGAATTTCTTCTCTGAGGGTTGTGAATCTGTGAAATTCTCTGCCCCAGAGAGCTGTGGAGGCCGGGACATTGAATATATTTAAGGCGGAGATAGACAGATTTTTGAGCGACAAGGGAATAAAGGGTTATGGGGAGCGGGCAGGGAAGTGGAGCTGAGTCTACGATCAGATCAGCCATGATGTTATAGAATGGCGGAGCAGGCTCGAGGGGCCAAATGGCCGACCCCTGCTCCTATTTCTTATGTTCTTACACTACACATTACCAGTTTATCCACGAGGCTCACAACTGCATTCCTCATCATGGACCCCCTGAACCCAACTGGCCGGGGTTTTATTGAGTCTTGTGAACATCACGTGACTGGCTAACCCACCCCCAACTCAACAGCTCGACCAATCGGTGAGCATTCTCACCAGGTGCAAACATTACACTTTCCTCCTTTAAGACGCTCCTCAAAACCTGCCTCTTTGAACAAGCTATATGGCCTAACATCTCCCGAGTGTCAAATTTTGCTTTTTATGATAACGCTCCTGTGGGACGTTTTATTAAGTTAAAGGCACTGGAAAAACACAAGTTGTTTTTGAAGGGTGCTCCACATCGCAACTGTGAAGGGATGCCCCTTGCAGGAGGCCCAGGTCTGGTTCTCGCCTCTATTGTAAGGTTGTCCAAGCTTGTAAAGATGTCTTACTGCGATTATATCAGGCCCTGGTGAGACCACACCTGGAGTATTGTGCACAGTTTGGGTCTCCTTACCTAAGGAAGGATATACGTGCCATAGAGGGAGTGCAGCGAAGGTTCACCAGACTGATTCCTGGGATGGGGGGATTGTCCTATGAGGAGAGATTGAGCAGACTGGGCCGATATTCTCTGGAGTTTAGAAGAATGAGAGGTGATCACATTGAAACAGACACAATTCTTACAGGGCTTGACAGGGTAGATGCAGGGAGGGTGTTTCCCCCGGGCTGGGGAGTCTAGAACCAGGGGTCACAGTCTCAGGATAAGGGGGCGGCCATTTAGGACAGAGATGAGGAGAAACTTCTTCACTCAGAGGGGGGTGAATCTTTGGAATTCTCTGCCCCAGAGAGCTGTGGAGGCTCAGTCGTTGAGTATATTCAAGACAGAGATCGCTAGATTTGGGGATATTAAGGGAACCAAGGGATATGTAGATCGAGCGAGGGTGGAGTTGAGGTCGAAGATCAGCCATGATCTTAGTGAATGGTGGAGCAGGCTCGAGGGGCCGAATGGCCTGCTCCTGCTCCTAATTCTTATGTTTTCAGGGGGCACACAGGTACACCCTCACCTCTCCTGCAAGTTTCGCTGGAAGGATCTCGTGGCTGGGAACCAAACAGGTCAGAAAGGCAGCGAGACGAGGGCGGCCACAGAGCAAAGTGGCACCTTCGCTGCAGTTTTATGGGCCTAGAATCCCTCCAGCCCCAAAACAGGTTGGTGACCAGACTCCAAGTCTGCAGCTGCACTACAGTTTACGGTGGCATGGTTGGGGGCCAGTTTGGGGGGGGGGGGGGTGGGGGCAAACAGGAAAAGTGGCCCGTTCCAGGGATGGGGATCTTGAACCTCTCCCTTCTGCTTCCCGAACATTGACAACTCAACGAGTAAGAGATCAAAGTGTCCCTTCCCTTCTTACCGTGCACACCTATTGGCTCCTGGGAGACTGGCAGAAGTCATGGGATCATACAGTCACCCATCGAGCCCATGCTGGCTCTCTGTAGAATCAGAGACGTTTACAGCGCGGGAGGAGGCCATTTCGGCCCATCGTGTCTGTGCCGGCCGACCAAGAGCTACCCGGCCTCATCCCACTTTCCCGCTCTGGGTCCGTAGCCCTGTAGGTTACGGCACTTCAAGCTGCACATCCAAATGTGGTGAGGGTTTCTGCCTCTACCGCCCTTTCAGGCCGTGAGTTCCACCCCAGACCCCCACCACCCTCTGGGTGAAGGCATTTCCCCTCAAATCCCCTCTAAACCTCCCCCCAGTTACTTTCAATCTCTGCCCCCTGGTTGTTGACCCCTCTGCCAAGGGAAACAGGTCCGTCCTATCCATAAGAACATAAGAATTAGGAACCGGAGGAGGCCATCTAGCCCCTCGAGCCTGCTCCGCCATTCAATAAGATCATGGCTGATCCACTCTATCCAGGCCCCTCATCGTTTTATACATCTCAATAAGGTCTCCTTTAATAGACTAGCAAGGATAGAGG
This sequence comes from Pristiophorus japonicus, assembly GCF_044704955.1. Classification (NCBI taxonomy): domain Eukaryota; kingdom Metazoa; phylum Chordata; class Chondrichthyes; family Pristiophoridae; genus Pristiophorus; species Pristiophorus japonicus. The sequence continues at coordinate 12,197,471 of NC_092008.1, forward strand.
ATTGGCTAACTAACAGAAAACAGAGAGTCGGGATAAATGGGTCATTTTCCGGTTGGCAAACAGTGCCTAGTGGTGTGCCGCAGGGATCAGTGCTGGGACCTCAGCTATTTACAATCTATATTAATGACTTGGATGAAGGGACCGAATGTAATGTAGCCAAGTTTGCTGATGATACAAAGGTGGGTGGGAAAACAAGTTGTGAGGAGGACACAGACAAATCTGCAAAGGGATATAGACAGGCCAAGTGAGTGGGAAAACATTTGGCAGATGGAGTGCAACGTGGGAAAGTGTGAGGTTATCCAGTTTGGCAGGAAAAATAAAAAAGCTAATTATTATTTAAATGAAGAGAAGTTACAAAATGCTGCAGTACAGCGGGACCTGGGGGTCCTTGTGCATGAAACACAAAGGGCCCAAGTTTCCACACGAAAAAAAACGGGCGCCCCTCCGAGCCTAAAAAAAAAATCGCGATTCTGGAGCGCCCTGCAGCTCCTTGTCTGTTTGGCGCGGCGCCCAGGGGGGCGGAGCCTACACTCGCGCCGATTTTGTAAGTGGGAGGGGGTGGGTACTATTTAAATTAGTTTTTTTCCTGCCGGCAACGCTGCGCGTGCGCGTTGGAGCGTTCGCGCATGCTCAGTGTGAAAAAAAACATTGGCACTCGGCCATCTTTGTAGTTCTTTGTAGCTGTTTAATTTTTGAACATTTTTTAATAAAACCACATTGCCATCAGCACATCAGCACTGAGGCTTCCCTTCTCACTGTCTCCTTCCCCATCCTCCCCGGCAACAAGCCGCTGTCTCCTTCCCCTCCCTCCCTCCTTCCACGGCAACAAGCCGCTGTCTCCTTCCCCTCCCTCCCCTGCGCGGCAACAAGCCGCTGTCTCCTTCCCCTCCCTCCCTTCTTCCACGGCAACAAGCCGCTGTCTCCTTCCCCTCCCTCCCTCCTTCCACGGCAACAAGCCGCTGTCTCCTTCCCCTCCCTCCCTCCTTCCACGGCAACAAGCCGCTGTCTCCTTCCCCTCCCTCCCTCCTTCCACGGCAACAAGCCGCTGTCTCCTTTCCCTCCCTCCCTCCACGGCAACAAGCCGCTGTCTCCTTCCCCTCCCTCCCTCCTTCCACGGCAACAAGCCGCTGTCTCCTTCCCCTCCCTCCCTCCACGGCAACAAGCCGCTGTCTCCTTCCCCTTCCTCCCTCCACGGCAACAAGCCGCTGTCTCCTTCCCCTTCCTCCCCTGCGCGGCAACAAACGGCGGTTTCCTTCGAACGATGGCTGAAGCACTTTCACACAGGTAGGAAGATGGTTTATTTAATCTTTTCTTTGCTTATAAATGTTTATTCAGGTTGGATTTATTTGTATAATATTTGTAGAAGTATAAATAAGGATTGATTGTAGAATTTAATGACTTCCCCTCCCCCCCCCCCCCCCCCTCGTTCTGGACGCCTAATTTGTAACCTGCGCCTGATTTTTTAATGTGTAGAACAGGTTCTACAAAAATCTTCACCTGCTCCATTCTACTTTAGTTTGGAGTACGTTTTCACTGTGGAAACTTTGAAATCAGGCGTCAGTGGCCGGACACGCCCCCTTTTGAAGAAAAAATTCTGTTCTAAAGTAGAACTGTTCTACCTCACTAGAACTGCAGAAAAAAAAATGTGGAGAATTGCGATTTCTAAGATAGTCCGTTCTCCACCAGTTGCCCCTAAAAATCAGGCGCAAATCATGTGGAAACTTGGGCCCAAAAAGTTAGTCTGCAGGTACAGCAAGTGTTCAGGAATGCAAATGGAATGTTGGCCTTTATTGCAAGGGGGATAGAGTATCAAAGAGGAGAAGTCCTGCTACAACTGTACAGGGTATTGGTGAGGTCACACCTACAGTACTGTGTACAGTTTTGGTCTCCTTATTTAAGGAAGGATATACTTGCATTGGAGGCAGTTCAGAGAAGGTTCACTAGATTGATTCCTGAAATGAAGGGGTTGACTTATGAAGAAAAGTTGAGCAGGTTGAGCCTATACTCATAGGAGTTTAAAAAGAATGAGAGGTGATCTTATTGAAACATGTAAGATAATGAGGGGGTTCAACAAGGTGGATGCAGAGAGGATGTTTCCCCTCGTGGGGGAATTTAGAACTAGGGGGGCATAGTTTCAGAATAAGGGGTCGCCCATTTAGAACTGAGATAAGGGGGAATTTCTTCTCTCAGAGGGTCGTAAATCTGTGGAATTCTCTGCCCCAGAGAGCTGTGGGGGCTGGATCACTGAATATATTTAAGGTGGAGATAAACAGATTTTTGAGCAATAAGCAAGTGAAGGGTTATGAGGAGCGGGCGAGGAAGTGGAGCTGAGCCCAGGATCAGGCCAGCCGTGATCGTATTAAATCCTACTCCTATTTTTTATGCTCTTATGTTCTCCCCTCAGCCTCCTCTGTTCCAAAGAAAACAGACCTAGCATCCCCAATCTTTCCTCATCGCCAAAATTCTCCAGTCCCGGCAACATTCTTGTAAAGCACCTCTGCACCCTCTCCAGTGCGATCACATCCTTCCTGTAATGTGGTGACCAGAACTGCACGCAGTACTCCAGCTGTGGCCTAACCAGCGTGTTATACAGTTCAAGCATAACCTCCCTGCTCTTGTATTCCATGCCTCGGCCAATAAAGGCAAGTATTCCGTATGCCTTCTTAACCACCTTATCCACCTGGCCTGCTACCTTCAGGGATCTGTGGACCTGCACTCCCAGGTCCCTGTGTTCCTCTACACTTTTCAGTGCCATATCATTTAATGTTAGACCTCTCCAAATGCATTACTTTACACTTAGCCAGATTGAATTCCATTTGCCACTGTTCTGCCCAACTGATATCTTCCTGCAGTCTGCAGCTTTCTTCGTCATTATCAACCAGGCAGCCTATTTTAGTGTCATCGGCAAACTTCTTAATCATACCCCCAACATTCAATTCCAAGTCATTGACATATACCACCGGTCTATCCCCTTCTCCCTTTTTAAACAAAGGGACAACATTAGCAGTCCTCCAGTCCTCTGGTACCACACCTGCAGCCAGAGAGGACTGGACAATGATGGTCAGAGCCTCTGCTATTTCCTCTTTTGCTTCTCTTAACAGCATGGGATACATTTTATCCGGGCCTGGGGATTTATCCAGTTTCAAAGCTGCTAAGCCAGCACTGTGCCCCACTGGATACAGCCTTCCTGTCACAAAAATACCCATCAACCATTGCCCTTTGCTTCCTGCCTTTGAGCCAATTTTGGATCCAACTTGCCACTTTGCCCTGGATCCCATGGGCTTTTACTTTCGTGACCAGTCTGCCTGTGGGACCTTATCAAAAGCTTTGCTAAAATCCATATACACTACATCGTACACACTGCCCTCATTGAATTTTTCGAGGACCAGGAGGACCTTCCCTTAACAAATCCATGCCGACTGTCCTCGATTAATCCATGTCTTTCCAAATGAAGATTTATCCTGACCCTCAGGACTTTTTCCAATAATTTTCCCACCACTGAGGTTACGCTGACTGGCCTGTAATTACTCGGTCTATCCCTTTCTCCCTTTTTAAACAAAGGTACTACATTAGCAGTCCTCCACCTGAAGCCAGAAACAATTGAAAAATGATGGTCAGAGCCTCTGCTATTTCCTCTTTTGCTTCTCTTAACACCCTGGGATACATTTCATCCGGGCCTGGGGATTTATCCACTTTCAAAGCTGCTAAGCCCCTTAATACTTCCTCTGTCACCATGTTTATCTCGATTAATATTTCACACTCCTCCTCCCTCATCGCAATACTCTAGCTGTGGCCTAACCAGAGCTTTATAAAGGTTCAGCATAACTTCCCTGCTTTTGTACTCAATATCTCTATTTATGAAGCCCAAGACCCCATGTGCTTTGCTCAATACTCTCTCGAGATGTCCTGCCACCTTCAAGGACTTATGCACATGGACCCCAGGTCCCTCTGTCCCTGCACTCTCTTTAGTCGTGTCAGCTGTGGCTCAGTGGGCAGCAGCTTTGCCTCAGAGTCAGAAACTTGAGCACAAGAATCTAGGCTGACACTCCCAATGCAGTGCTGAGGGAGTGCTGCACTGTCGGAGGTGCCGTCTTTCGGATGAGACTTTAAACCGAGGCGCCATCTGCTCTCTCAGGTGTACGTACAAAAGATCTCATGGCACTCTTCCGAAGAGCAGGGGAGTTATCCCTGGTGTCCTGGGGCCAATATTTATCCCTCAATCAACATAATTAAAAGCAGATTATCTGGGTCATTATCACATTGCTGTTTGTGGGAGCTTGCTGTGCGCAAATTGGCTGCCGCGTTTCCCACATTACACAACAGTGACTACACTCCAAAACTACTTCATTGGCTGCGAATCGCTTTGAAACATCCGGCGCTATACAAATGCTATATTAACCGATTAGGGATTATGGGGAGCGGGCAGGGAAGTGGACCCGAGCTCATGATCGGGTCAGCCAGTCATATTTGTTATGTTCAGAATAACTCCACAAGACTGTATGCTGTAAGCTCAAACTGCTGTGACCTTGGTCTCTTTACTGTAACTCCAGAGTGCGGTAGACGGCCTTTTATACCTGCTTGCCCAGGGTGTGCAGGTGACCCTTGGGTCTCCCACAGGTGCGCCCCCTGGTGGCAAGTCTTACACATTGGTAATGTTTACATACATAACAGTATTAAATGGCAGCGTCGGCTCGAGGGGCCGTATGGCCTACTCCTGCTCCTATTTCTTATGTTCTTAAATCTTTCTTTCTTACTTTAGAACTGTGCCATTAAGTCTATACTGCCTCTCGATATCCCTGCTGTCAAAATGCATCACCTCACACACCTCTGTCGACGACCCCTCCTGTCCGCTGCGAACAGCATGCAAGAGAACAAGGGTACCAAAAATAAAATGCATCAAAATCTCCCAAGCCTGCTTCTGAAGGTAGACATCCACGATTTCACTTTGGGAGTCTGAACTGGGCTCGCACCCTGCAGTGGACTGGAGGTGGCAGTGGTGCTTGGGCCAGAAGCGTGCGTGTGCGTGTGCGTGTACGTGTGCGTTACACCACGACTGCTTTTCTCAGAGGGTGCTGTTCAGTGTTGGGGCGACCAGATTAAAATGGGGCACCGGAGAGCTGTGGGCCAAACACGCCAAATCCACGGCAGACCAACGCGACGTAACTTACCACCTTCCGGATACGATCCAAGACCAGATCCACAATCTCCTTGCCGATGGAGCAGTGGCCCCGTGCGTAGTTATTGGCCGCGTCCTCCTTGCCGGTGATGAGCTGCTCGGGGTGAAAGAGCTGTCGGTAGGTGCCGGTGCGAACCTCATCTGGGGGTAAAGAACGGAGGTTAAGGCGGCACACGGGACACTTGCCTGTATTGGCCGAGGCATAGAATACAAGAGCAGGGAGGTTTTGTTTGAACTGTATAAAACACTGGATCATCATCATGGGTGGTCCCTCGAACGAGGATGACTTGCTTCCACACGAGTTCACAGGTGTTTCGATGGAGGACCTGATGTTCCAGTTCTGAACCACACTCGACCAGCTCCGCTGGACAGGGCCCACATTGTCCGCATGCCCCCAGACACGAGACTCCCAAAGCGAGCGCTCTACTCGGAACTCCTTCACGGCAAACGAGCCAAAGGTGGGCAGAGGAAACGTTACAAGGGACCACCCTCAAAGCCTCCCTGATAAAGTGCAACATCCCCACCGACACCTGGGAGTCCCTGGGCCCAAAGACCAGTCCACCCTCAGTGCAGGAAGTGCATCCGGGAGGGCGCTGAGCACCTCGAGTCTCGTCGCCGAGAGCGTGCAGAAACCAAGCGCAGGCAGCGGAAGGAGCGTGCGGCAAACCAGTCCCACCCACCCCTTCCCTCAACCACTGTCTGTCCCACCTGTGACAGGGACTGTGGTTCCTGTATTGGACTGTTCAGCCACCTGAGGACTCGTGTTAAGAGTGGAAGCAAGTCTTCCTCGATTCCGAGGGACTGCCCGTGATGGTGATGATCTGAACTCCAATTGAGGGGGTGGAAGATGCCTGTGGGTGGATTTTTTTAACGTGTGGTGACCATTGAACACCAGCCACCACACGGGGCTTGACAGAGCGAGGTCTGGGTCCAGGGGCAAGGATTAACCAGGACAACTGGAGACCAGCTCTGCTGCACGGACCCAGTGCGCTCACATATCGCACAGTGTGGGCTGGGCCCGTGCTGCCCCTGGGCCCTCGGCTCTTCTGGGCCCCGTACCCTCATCTGTCGCACCTCCGCCACGATCTCTCACCGCTCCTCCGTCACAAACCATTGCAGCAATACTGAAGCACTTTAAGAGGTTGCCGACATCAAAATTAGGAAAGCTTAAATTTTTTTTAAAAGTTACTATATTCTGGGGAGATTCTCGATTAGGATATGGAAAACAGAACTCGACTATAGGTATTTTAAGAAAACTTGGGAGACATACCTGAAATCTATAGACCAGTCAAGTTTAATACAGGCAGGAAAAACGTAGAAAGTATTTTGAGAGATCTGGAGGGGCATGGTTTGAGCGGTCACACATGGAAATGAACATGGATTTTAAAACAATACATTTTAGGAACAGGAAAAGGATATATATGGCCTTTAGGTTGAGCTCAAATCCATATTTTCGCCTTGTCCATCTTTTTAATTCAGCTGAAGTACTGCGTGCAGTTCTGGTCACCACATCACAGGAAGGATGTGATCGCACTGGAGAGGGTGCAGAGGAGATTTACCAGGATGTTGCCGGGACGGGAGAATTTTAGCGATGAGGAAAGGTTGGATAGGCTGGGGTTGTTTTCTTCGGAACAGAGGAGGCTGAGGGGAGACCTGATTGAGGTGTATAAAATTATGAGGGGCCTGGATAGAAAGGTCATATTTTCCTTAGCAGAGGGGTCAACCAGGGGGCATAGATTGAAAGTAATTGGGGGAGGTTTAGAGGGGATTTGAGGGGAAATGTCTTCACCCAGAGGGTGGTGGGGGTCTGGGGTGGAACTCACGGCCTGAAAGGGCGGTAGAGGCAGAAACCCTCACCACATTTGGATGTGCAGCTTGAAGTGCCGTAACCTACAGGGCTGCGGACCCAGAGTGGGAAAGTGGAATTAGGCGGGGTAGCTCTTGGTCGGCCGGCACGGACACGATGGGCCGAAATGGCCTCTTTCTGTGCTGTAAGATTTGATGATCCTATGATTTCGGGACAGGAACACAGAGCATTCCAGTAACTTTGATACAAAGTTGGCCATTTATCGAGGAACACCCGACAGCAACCCATCATACTGTTTACACGTTCCCGAGGCAGATTTTGGTTTACGAGCAGGAATGCAAGTGGACTGGCCCCCTACTGGTGTGAATACAGCACAAAGTAAGACTTTTCTGTGCGTATGAACGCGACAGAGATGTCATATTTGCAGTCTACAATTGCCACAAGCGCTCAGAAAAGTACTTCATTGGCTGTTGTAATGTTTGCACCTGCGAATATGCTCACAGGTTTAAGTCGGTTCACGGGCTCCCAGGCCGCCTGCAATTTCTGCAGTCTAGAGGAGTCCGTGTTCCACGTTTTTATTGAATGTGCGAGGGTTGCAGCCCCTATTCCATTATTTGAAGGGGCTGGCTCCTCAAATTCTGGTTGCACTTCAGTCCCACACTCCTGATCTTTGGGCACCCTGTGCGAAGGGGAGCGGGCAGGTCGGAAGGCCTCCTCGTAGGGCTGCTCCAGGGCACGGCCAAGCTGGCCATTAACAGGTCCGGGCAGCGGGCGGTCGAGGGGGTCGTTCAGCCCCACACTGCCTGCCTCTCTTCCCCTGCGGCACCCCACGAGTTACAGTTTGACCCATTTATCCCGACTCTCTGTTTGCTGTTAGTTAGCCAATCCTTTATCCATGATAATATATTATCCCCAATCCTGTGAACTTTTATCTTGTGCAGTAACCTTTCATGTGGCACCTTATCGAATGCCTTCTGGAAATGCAAATACACTACCTCTACTGGTTCCCCTTTATCCACCCTGTCCGTTACATCCTCAAAGAACTGCAACAACTTTTTCAAACAGGATTTCCCTTTCATAAATCCATGCTGACTCTGCTTGACCGAATCATGCTTTTCCAAATGCCCTGCTACTGCTTCTTTAATAATGGACTCCAGCATTTTCCCAACCACAGATGTTAGGGTAACTGGTCTGTAGTTTCCTGTCTGCCTCCTTTTTTTAAATAGGGACGTTACATTTGCGGTTTTCCAATCCGCTGGGACCTCCCCAGAATCCAGGGAATTTTGGTAGATTACAACCAATGGATCCACTATCTCTGCAGCCACTTCTTTTAGGACCCTAGGATGTAAGCCGTCAGGTCCAGGGGACTTGTCGACCTTTAGTCTCATTATTTTAATGAATACTACTTCTTTAGTGATAGTGATTGTATTAAGTTCCTCCCTCCCTATAGCCCCTTGATTATCCACTATTAGGATGTTTTTAGTGTCTTCTACCGTGAAGACCGATACAAAATATTTGTTCAAAGTCTCTGCCATTTCCCTGTTCCCCGTTATTAATTCCCTTGTCTCATCCTCTAGGGGACCAACATTTACTTTAGCCATTCTTTTCCTTTTTATGTACGTGGAGAAACTCTTATTGTCTGTTTTTATATTTCGTGCTAGTTTACTTTCATAATCTATCTTCCCTCAGTGCCAAAATGTAGCACAATGTACATAAGGATGGTCTGTAACTGTGTACCTACCACAGGCAGCTAGTTTAGAGAGAGCACTGACTGACCAACCCACCAACAATCACTCCCCTTACCAATCACAGTGGGCTCCAGATCTATAAACACGGCTCGGGGAATGTGTTTGCCCGCCCCCGTCTCACTGAAGAAGGTGTTGAAGGAATCGTCGCCACCTCCGATGGTCTTGTCACTGGGCATCTGCCCGTCCGGCTGGATCCCATGCTCCAGGCAATACAGCTCCCAGCAAGCGTTGCCGATCTGCACACCCGCCTGGCCAACGTGGATTGAAAGACACTCACGCTAAAGAGGGAAGATCACATGATTACTCACACAGGTAGGAGGGTAATGCTTTATACAGTCAGTGGAGATGAACCCACAGGCTGTATCATATACAATTACTGAAGATGGGTGTTATGTCGGAGTAATATTAACGTTACACTACGAAGTTTTACCAGCAGAGGTCCTTATTTACAAATCCCCCACCTACAGCACCCTAACTCTGTATCCTCCTCTCCTCCCAGGGTTTCCCTCAAACTTGAAAGTGAGATTCGCGCCAAGTGTAACGTTAATCCAAATTGCAAAATGAAATATAAACAGAACATTAAACATAAAACCTGAACTCCAAGTGTAACCCAAACCCTCAGGGTTACTCTGCCTTTAAGTGTAACCATAACACCACGTTAGATCTTAACCCGAAATGTAAAGCTAACTTTAATGACAACCTAATCCCAAATGTAAACAGAAATTAACCTCAATTCCGACCCTAAGCGTAATCCCAAATATAAATCATGGGGGAAAATTGGGGTCGTTTGCCCCTCCAGTTAGCATTCTCCCCAGGGGCCGTTCCTGGGATTACACGCTGCAGTTCCTGTCGGGGGCAATAAGCCAAATATAGCTTGCGGGGCAAGCACAGAAGTCTTGGGGCGGCACCGAATTTTCAGCTGCTAATCTCAAAAAGTACGGCAGAGACACACCGAATCCCAAACAAAACTTTGACCTCAAATTATAGAATCATAGAAATTTACAGCACGGAAGGAAGGAGGCCATTTCGGCCCATCGTGTCCGGGCCGGCCGACCAAGAGCTACCCAGCCTAATCCCACTTTCCCGCTCTGGGTCCGTAGCCCTGTAGGTTACAGCACTTCAAGCTGCATAGAAACATAGAAAATAGGTGCAGGAGTAGGCCATTCGGCCCTTCGAGCCTGCACCGCCATTCAATGAGTTCATGGCTGAACATGCAACTTCAGTACCCCATTCCTGCTATAGAAACATCCAAATGTGGTGAGGGTTTCTGCCTCTACCGCCCTTTCAGGCCGTGAGTTCCACTCCAGACCCCCACCACCCTCTGGGTGAAGACTTTTCCCCTCTAAACCTCCCTCCCAATTACTTTCAATCTCTGCCCCCTGGTTGTTGACCCCTCTGCCGAGGGAAACAGGTCCGTCCCATCCACTTTATCCAGGTCCCTCATCATTTTATACACCTCAATCAGGTCTCCCCTCAGCCTCCTCTGTTCCAAGGAAAACAACCCCAGCCTGTCCAATCTTTCCTCATCGCTAAAATTCTCCCGTCCCGGCAACATCCCGGTAAATCTCCTCTGTACCCTCTCCAGTGCGATCACATCCTTCCTGTAATGTGGTGACCAGAACTGCACACAGTACTCCAGCTGTGGCCTAACCAGTGTGAAATACAGTTCAAGCATAACCTCCCTGCTCTTGTATTCCATGCCTCGGCCAATAAAGGCAAGTATTCCGTGTGCCTTCTTAACCACCTTATCCACCTGGCCTGCTCACTTCAGGGATCTGTGGACCTGCACCCCAAGGTCCCTGTGTTCCTGTACACTTCTCAGTGTCCTACCACCCAATGCCCAAGGGAGGAAGAGAGCGCGCCTGCGCACTGAGGGAGCGAACAGGAGCGCGCCTGCGCACTGAGGGAGGGAGAAGGCGGTAACGACTGCGCCTGCGCAGCGAGGGAGTGGGGGGGGGGGAAAGAAACCGCGTCTGCGCAGCGAAGGGAACCGGACCGCGTCGACACACTGAGGGAAAGCGAGAGCGACCGCGTCTGCGCAGCGAGGGAGGGGAAAGGCCGCGCCTGCGCACGGAGGGAAAGAGGGCGAGAGGCGGGGACCGCGCCTGCGCACGCTCGACGCCGGCGCATCTTTTGAAAGGCGAAGACGACGAAGATAACGGCGGCGGCGGCGCCCCCGCTAATGGCGAAGCTCGGTAGGGAGCGGCCTCTCAGCGATTGCCTCAGCAGGCGCCGCACACCAAGAGGTGGCTGTGCCCCCAGCCCGCGGGCCGCCCTCGGCCCCCGGGACCCTCACCATCCTGCCGCTGGCCCGCTCCGCGCTCGGGAAGATGTCAGCCGCTTGTCCGCCTCGCTCCAGCCCCGCGCCGCGCGCAGCCAGCTCCGCCTCTGATTGGCCCAATGCCGCCCCCGGCCTCGCGCGCCGGCGTTGCCCGGGGCGACGCTGGCTCCGCGCCCTGCTCGCTGATTGGGTGCTTTTTGGAAAAGGCGGCAGCGCCGGAACTCCATTCATGAAAAAGGATTCGCGCCACAAATCCACAACCTTACCCGCCATTCATAAATAACTGATGGGACATCATCTGACAGGGCTGGAGGGAAGTGGAGAGGGTGCTTAGAATACATCAACCCCCACCCTAAACCCTCAACTCCTCCCCACCCTAAACCCTCAACTCCTCCCCACCCTAAACCCTCAACTCCTCCCCACCCTGAACCCTCAGACCCTCCCCACCCTGAACCCTCAACTCCTCCCCACCCTAAATCCTCAACTCCTCCCCACCCTAAATCCTCAACTCCTCCCTACCCTGAACCCTCAGACCCCCCACCCTAAACCCTCAACTCCTCCCCACCCTAAACCCTCAACTCCTCCCCACCCTGAACCCTCAACTCCTCCCCACCCTAAACCCTCAACTCCTCCCCACCCTAAACCCTCAACTCCTCCCCACCCTGAACCCTCAACTCCTCCCCACCCTAAACCCTCAACTCCTCCCCACCCTGAACCCTCAACTCCTCCCCACCCTGAACCCTCAACTCCTCCCCACCCTGAACCCTCAACTCCTCCCCACCCTGAACCCTCAGACCCTCCCCACCCTGAACCCTCAGACCCTCCCCACCCTGAACCCTCAGACCCTCCCCACCCTAAACCCTCAACTCCTCCCCACCCTGAACCCTCAACTCCTCCCCACCCTAAATCCTCAACTCCTCCCCACCCTAAATCCTCAACCCCCCCCCATCCTAAATCATAAACACCCCCCACCCTAAACCCTGACACCCCCCCAACCTAAACCCTCAACCCCCCCACCCTAAACCCTCACACCCACCCACCCTAAACCCTAGTTTGGCGATTGATACAGGGCTATGGGGAGAGAGCGGGGCAGTGGGATTAGTTTGGGGATTGATACAGGGCTATGGGGAGAGAGAGAGAGCGGGGCAGTGGGATTGATTTGGGGATTGATACAGCGCTATGGGGAGAGAGTGGGGCAGTGGGATTAGTTTGGGATTGATACAGGACTATGAGGAGAGAGCGGGGCAGTGGGATTAGGTTGGGATTGATACAGGGCTATGGGGAGAGAGTGGGGCACTGGGATTAATATGGGATTTGTATGGGGCTATATGCAAAGAGTGGGGCACTGGGATTAATATGGGATTTGTATGGGGCTATATGCAAAGAGTGGAGCAGTGGGATTAGTTTGGGATTGATACAGGTCTGTGGGGAGAGAGCGGAGCAGTGGGATTAGTTTGGGGAGAGAGTGGGGCAGTGGGATTAATTTGCAGATTGATACAGGTCTGTGCGGAGAGAGCGGGGCAGTGGGATTAGTTTGGGGATTGATACAGGTCTGTGGGGAGAGAGCATGGCAGTGGGATTAGTTTGGGTTTGATACAGGGCTATGGGGGAGAGAGCGGGGCAGTGGGATTAGTTTGGGATTGATACAGGGCTATGGGGAGAGAGCGCGGCACTGGGATTAGTTTGGGGATTGATACAGGGCTATGGGGAGAGAGAGCGCGGGGCAGTGGGATTAGTTTGGGGATTGATACAGCGCTATGAGGTGAGAGCGGGGAAGTGGGATTAGTTTGGGATTGATACAGGGCTATGGGGAGAGAGCGGGGCACTGGGATTAGTTTGGGGATTGATACAGGGCTATGGGGAGAGCGCGGTGCTGTGGGATTAGTTTGGGCATTGATACAGGACTATGACGAGAGAGCAGGGCAGTGGGATTAATTTGGGATTGATACAGGGCTATGGTGAGAGAGCGGGGCACTGGGATTAATTTGGGATTGGTATAGGGCTATATGGAAAGAGTGGAGCAGTGGGATTAGTTTGGGGATTGATCCAGGTCTATGGGGAGAGAACGGGGCAGTGGGATTAGTTTAGGGATTGCTCAGGGCTATGGGGAGAGAGTGGCATTAGTTTGGGATTGATACAGAACTATGAGTAGAGAGCGGGGCAGTGGGATTAGGTTGGGATTGATATAGGGCTATGGGGAGAGCGCGGGGCACTGGGATTAATGGGGATTTGTATAGGGCTATATGCAAAGAGTGGAGCAGTGGGATTAGTTTGGGATTGATACAGGTCTGTGGGGAGAGGGCGGGGCAGTGGGTTTAGTTTGGGGATTGATACAGGTCTATGGGGAGAGAGCAGGGCACTGTGATTAGTTTAGGGATTGCTCAGGGCTATGGGGAGAGAGTGGGACAGTGGGATTAGTTTTGGATTGATACAGGGCTATGGGGAAAGAGCGGGTCAGTGGGATTAGTTTGGGGATTGATACAGGGCTATGTGGGGAGTGCGGGGCAGTGGGATTAGTTTGGGGATTGATACAGGGCTATGGGGAGAGAGCGGGGCAGTGGGATTAGTTTTGGATTGATACAGTGCAATGTTGTGGGAGCAGGGCAGTAGGATTAGTTTGGGGATTGATACAGGGCTCTGGGGAGAGAGTGGGGCACTGGGATTAGTTTGGGATTAATGCAGGACTATGGGGAGAGAGCGGGGCAGTTGGTTTCGTTTGGGGATTGATACAGGGCTATGGGGTGAGAGCGGGGCATTGGGATTAGTTTGGGATTGATACAGGCCTATGGGGAGAGAGCGGGGCACTGAGATTAATTTGGGAGTGGTGTAAGGCTATGGGGAGAGAGCGGGGCAGTGGGATTCGTTTGGGGATTGATACAGGCCTATGGGGAGACATGGGCACTGAGATTAGTTTGGGAGTGGTGTAAGGCTATGGGGAGAGAGCGGGGCAGTGGGATTCGTTTGGGGATTGATACAGGTCTATGGGTAGAGAGCAGGGCACTGGGATTAGTTTGGGATTGATACAGGGCTATGGGGAGTGAGCGGGGCAGTGGAATTAGTTTGGGATTGATACAGGGTTATGGGGAGTGAGCGGGGCAGTGGAATTAGTTTGGGGATTGGCAGGGCTGTGGGGAGGGAGCGGGGCAATGGGATTAGTTTGGGATTGATACAGGGCTATGGGGAGAGAGCGGGGCAGTGGGATTAGTTTGGGATTGATACAGGACTATGGCGAGAGAGTGGGGCAGTGGGATTAGTTTGGGATGGAAACAGGGCTATGGGGAGAGAGTGGGGCAGTGGGATCAGTTTGGGATTGATACTGGTCTATGGGGAGAGAGCGGAGCAGTGGGATTAGTTTGGGAATTCATACAGGGCTATGGGGACAGAGCTGGGCAGTGGGATTCGTTTGGGGATTGACTCAGTGTTATGTGGAGAAAGCGGAGCCATGGGATTAGTTTGGGGTTTGATACAGGGCTGTGGGGGAGAGCGGGGCAGTGGGATTAGTTTTGCGATTGATACAGCGCGATGGGGAGAGAGTGGGGCAGTGCAATTACTTTGGGGATTGACAGGGCTATGGGGAGGGAGCGGGGCAGTGGGATTAGTTTGGGGATTGAAACAGAGCTGTGGGGAGAGAGCGGGGCAGTGGGATTAGTTTGGGGATTGATACTGAGCTATGGGGAGTGAGTGGGGCATTGGGATTAGTTTGCGGATTGATGCAGGGCTATGGGGAGAGAGCAGGTCACTGGGATTAGCTTGGGATTGATACAGGGCTATGGGGAGAGAGTGGGACAGTGGGATTAGTTTTGGATTGATACAGGGCTATGGGGAAAGAGCGGGTCAGTGGGATCATTTGGGATTGATACAGGGCTATGTGAGGAGTGCGGGGCAGTGGGATTAGTTTGGGGATTGATACAGGACATGGGGAGATTGCGGGGCACTGGGATTAGTTTGGGATTGATACAGGGCTATGGGGAGAGAGCAGGGCAGAGGGATTAGTTTGGGGTTTGATACAGGACTATGGGGAGATAGCGGGGCAGAATGATTAGTTTGGGGAATGACACAGGGCTATGGGGAGAGAGCGGGGCAGAGGGATTAGTTTGGGGTTTGATACAGGGCTATGGGGAGAGCGGGGCAGAGGGATTAGTTTGTGGATTGACACAGGGCTATGGGGAGAGAGCGGGGCACTGGGATTAGTTTGGGATTGATACAGGGCTATGGGGAGAGAGCGGTGCAGTGAGATTAGTTGGGGATTGATGCAGGGCTATGGGGAGAGAGCAGGTCAGTGGGATTACTGTGGGATTGACACAGTGAATGGGGACAGAACGGGGCAGTGGGATTAATTTGGAGATTGATACAGGGCTATGGGGAGAGAGTGGGCCAGTGGGATCAGTTTGGGATTGATACAGGACTATGGGGAGAGCGCGGAGCAGTGGGATTAGTTTGGGAATTGATACAGGGCTATGGGGATAGAGCGGATCGTGGGATTAGTTTGACGATTGATACAGGGCTATGTGGAGAGAGTGGGGCATCGGGATTAGTTTGGGATTGATACAGGGCTATGGGCAGAGCGGGGCAGTGGGATTAGTTTGGGATTGATACAGGGCTATGGGAGAGAATGGGGGCAATGGAATTAGTTTGCCGATTGATACAGGGCTATGGGGAGAGAGTGGGGCAGTACGATTAGTTTTGCGATTGATACAGGCCTATGGGGAGAGAGCGGGGCAGTGGGATTAGTTTGGGATTAATGCAGGGCTATGGGGAGAGAGCGGGACAGTGGGATTAGTTTGGGATTGATACAGGGCTATGGGGAGAGAGCAGGGCAGTGGGATTAGTTTGGGATTAATGCAGGGCTATGGGGAGAGAGCGGGGCAGTGGGATTAGTTTGGGATTGATACAGGGCTATGGGGAGAGAGCGGGACAGTGGGATTAGTTTGGGATTGATACAGGGCTATGGGGAGAGAGCAGGGCAGTGGGATTAGTTTGGGATTAATGCAGGGCTATGGGGAGAGAGCGGGGCAGTGGGATTAGTTTGGGATTGATACAGTGCTATGGGGAGAGAGCAGGTCAGTGGGATTAGTTTGGGAATTGATACAGGGCTATGGGGAGAGAGCGGGGCCGTGGGATTAGTTTGGGATGGAAACAGGGCTATGGGGAGAGAGTGGATCGTGGGATTAGTTTGACGATTGATACAGGCCTATGGGGAGAGAGTGGGGCAGTGGGATTAGTTTGGGATTGATACAGGACTATGGCGAGAGAGTGGGGCAGTGGGATTAGTTTGGGATGGAAACAGGGCTATGGGGAGAGAGTGGGGCAGTGGGATTAGTTTGCGATGGAAACAGGGCTATGGGGAGAGAGTGGGGCAGTGGGATCAGTTTGGGATTGATACTGGTCTATGGGGAGAGAGGGCGGCAGTGGGATTATTTTGGGAATGATACTGCTCTATGGGGAGAGAGCGGAGCAGTGGGATTAGTTTGGGAATTGATACAGGGCTATGGGGACAGAGCTGGGCAGTGGGATTCGTTTGGGGATTGACACAGTGTTATGTGGAGAGAGCGGGTCATGGGATTAGTTTGGGGTTTGATACAGGGCTGTGGGGGAGAACGGGGCAGTGGGATTAGTTTGGGGATTGATACTGAGCTATGGGGAGTGAGCGGGGCATTGGGATTAGTTTGCGGATTGATGCAGGGCTATGGGGAGAGAGCAGGTCACTGGGATTAGTTTGGGATGGAAACAGGGCTATGGGGAGAGAGCGGGACAGTGGCATTAGTTTGGGATTGATACAGGGCTATGGGGAGAGATCAGGGCAGTGGGATTACGTTGGGATTAAAGCAGGGCCATGGGGAGAAAGCGGGGCTGTGGGCTTCGTTTGGGGATTGATACAGGGCTATGAGGAGAAGCGTGGCAGTGGGACTAGTTTGGGATTAATACAGGGCTATGGGGAGAGAGTGGGGCACTTGGATTAGTTTGGGATTGATACAGGACTATGGGGAGATAGCGGGGCACTGTGATTAGTTTGGGATTGATACAGGGCTCTGGGGAGAGAGTGGGGCAGTGTGATTAGTTTGGGGATTGATACACGTCGATGGGGAGAGAGTGGGGCAGCGGGACTGGTTTCGGGATTGATACAGGGCAATGTTGAGGGAGCAGGGCAGTGGGATTAGTTTGGGGATTGATACAGGGCCATGGGGAGAGAGCGGGGCAGAGGGATTAGTTTTGGGATTGACACAGAGCTATGGGGAGAGAGCGGGGCAGTGGGATTAATTTGGGATTAATGCAGAGCTGTGGAGAGAGAGCGGGGCAGTGGGATTACTTTGGGGCTATCTACAGGGCTATGGGGAGAGAGCGGGGCACTGGGATTAGTTTGGGATTGATACAGGTCTGTGGGGAGAGAGCGGGGCAGTGCGATTAGTTTGGGGATTAATGCAGAGCTGTGGGGAGAGATTGCGGCAGTTTGATGAGTTTGGGGATTGACACAGGGCTATGGGGTGTGAGCGGTGCAGTGAGATTACTGTGGGATTGACACAGTGAATGGGGACAGAATGGGGCAGTGGGATTAATTTGGAGATTGATACAGGGCTATGGGGAGAGAGCGGGGCAGTGGGATTAGTTTGGGATTGATACAGGGCTATGGGGAGAGAGCGGGGCAGTGGGATTAGTTTGAGGATTGATACAGGACATGGGGAGATAGCGGGGCACTGGGATTAGTTTGGGATTGATACAGGGCTCTGGGGAGAGAGTGGGGCAGAGGGATTAGTTTGGGGAATGACACAGGGCTATGGGGAGAGAGCAGGGCAGAGGGATTAGTTTGGGGTTTGATACAGGACTATGGGGAGATAGCGGGGCAGAATGATTAGTTTGGGGAATGACACAGGGCTATGGGGAGAGAGCGGGGCAGAGGGATTAGTTTGGGGTTTGATACAGGGTTATGGGGAGAGCGGGGCAGAGGGATTAGTTTGGGGATTGACACAGGGCTATGGGGAGAGAGCGGCAGTGGGATTAATTTGGGATTAATACAGAGCTGTGGAGAGAGAGCGGGGCAGTGGGATTACTTTGGGGCTATCTACAGGGCTATGGGGAGAGAGCGGGGCACTGGGATTAGTTTGGGATTGATACAGGGCTATGGGGAGAGAGCGGTGCAGTGAGATTAGTTGGGGATTGATGCAGGGCTATGGGGAGAGAGCAGGTCAGTGGGATTAGTTTGGGAATTGATACAGGGCTATGGGGATAGAGCGGATCGTGGGATTAGTTTGACGATTGATACAGGGCTATGTGGAGAGAGTGGGGCATCGGGATTAGTTTGGGGATTGATACAGAGCTGTGGGGAGAGAGCGGGGCAGTGGGATTAGTTTGGGATTGATACAGGGCTATGGGCAGAGCGGGGCAGTGGGATTAGTTTGGGATTGATACAGGGCTATGGGGAGAGAGCGGGTCACTGGGATTCGCTTGGGATTGATACTGGGCTATGGGAGAGAATGGGGGCAATGGAATTAGTTTGCCGATTGATACAGGGCTATGGGGAGAGAGTGGGGCAGTACGATTAGTTTTGCGATTGATACAGGCCTGTGGAGAGAGAGCGGGGCAGTGTGATTAGTTTGGGGAATGATACAGGGCTATGGGGAGATAGCAGGGCAGTGGGATTAGTTTGGGATTAATGCAGGGCTATGGGGAGAGAGCAGGACAGTGGGATTAGTTTGGGATTGATACAGTGCTATGGGGAGAGAGCAGGGCAGTGGGATTAGTTTGGGATTAATGCAGGGCTATGGGGAGAGAGCGGGGCAGTGGGATTAGTTTGGGATTGATACAGGGCTATGGGGAGAGAGCGGGACAGTGGGATTAGTTTGGGATTGATACAGGGCTATGGGGAGAGAGCAGGGCAGTGGGATTAGTTTGGGATTAATGCAGGGCTATGGGGAGAGAGCGGGGCAGTGGGATTAGTTTGGGATTGATACAGGGCTATGGGGAGAGAGCGGGACAGTGGGATTAGTTTGGGATTGATACAGGGCTATGGGGAGAGAGCAGGGCAGTGGGATTAGTTTGGGATTAATACAGGGCTATGGGGAGAAAGCGGGGCAGTGGGATTAGTTTGGGGATTGATACAGGGCTATGAGGAGAAGGGTGGCAGTGGGATTAGTTTAGGATTAATACAGAGCTGTGGGGAGAGAGCGGGGCCGTGGGATTAGTTTGAGATTGATACAGGACTATGGGGAGATCGCAGGGCACTGGGATTGGTTTGGGATTGATACAGGGCTCTGGGGAAAGAGTGGGGCAGTGGGACTAGTTTCGGGATTGATACAGCGCAATGTTGAGGGAGCAGGGCAGTGGGATTAGTTTGGGGATTGATACAGGGCTATGGGGAGAGATCGGGGCAGTGAGATTAGTTGGGGATTGATACAGTGCTATGGGGAGAGAGCAGGTCAGTGGGATTAGTTTGGGAATTGATACAGGGCTATGGGGAGAGAGCGGGGCAGTGGGATTAGTTTGGGATGGAAACAGGGCTATGGGGAGAGAGTGGATCGTGGGATTAGTTTGACGATTGATACAGGGCTATGGGGAGAGAGTGGGGCAGTGGGATTAGTTTGGGGTTTGATAGAGGTCTGTGGGGAGAGAGCGGGGCAGTGGAACTAGTTTGGGATTGATACAGGACTATGGCGAGAGTGTGGGATTAGTTTGGGATGGAAACAGGGCTATGGGGAGAGAGTGGGGCAGTGGGATCAGTTTGGGATTGATACTGGTCTATGGGGAGTGAGGGCGGCAGTGGGATTATTTTGGGAATGATACTGCTCTATGGGGAGAGAGCGGGGCCATGGGATTAGTTTGGGGTTTGATACAGGGCTGTGGGGGAGAGCGGGGCAGTGGGATTAGTTTTGCGATTGATACAGCGCGATAGGGAGAGAGTAGGGCAGTGCGATTACTTTGGGGATTGACAGGGCTATGGGGAGGGAGCAGGGCAGTGGGATTAGTTTGGGGATTGAAACAGAGCTGTGGGGAGAGAGCGGGGCAGTGGGATTAGTTTGGGGATTGATACTGAGCTATGGGGAGTGAGCGGGGCATTGGGATTAGTTTGCGGATTGATGCAGGGCTATGGGGAGAGAGCAGGTCATTGGGATTAGTTTGGGATGGAAACAGGGCTATGAGGAGAAAGCGGGACAGTGGCATTAGTTTGGGATTGATACAGGGCTATGGGGAGAGATCAGGGCAGTGGGATTACGTTGGGATTAATGCAGGGCCATGGGGAGAAAGCGGGACTGTGCGCTTAGGTTGGGGATTGATACAGGGCTATGAGGAGAAGCGTGGCAGTGGGACTAGTTTGGGATTAATACAGAGCTATGGGGAGAGAGTGGGGCAGTGGGGTTAGTTTGGGGATTGATACAGGGCTAAGGGGAGAGAGCGGGGCACTTGGATTAGTTTGGGATTGATACAGGACTATGGAGAGATCGCAGGGCACTGGGATTGGTTTGGGATTGATACAGGGCTCTGGGGAGAGAGTGGGGCAGTGGGACTGGTTTCGGGATTGATACAGGGCAATGTTGAGGGAGCAGGGCAGTGGGATTAGTTTGGGGATTGATACAGGGCTATGGGGAGAGAGCGGGGCAGAGGGATTAGTTTGGGGATTGATACAGTGCTATGGGGAGAGAGCAGGTCAGTGGGATTAGTTTGGGAATTGATACAGGACTATGGGGAGAGAGTGGATCGTGGGATTAGTTTGACGATTGATACAGGGCTATGGGGAGAGAGTGGGGCAGTGGGATTAGTTTGGGATTGATACAGGACTATGGGGAGATCGCAGGGCACTGGGATTGGTTTGGGATTGATACAGGGCTCTGGGGAGAGAGTGGGGCAGTGGGACTGGTTTCGGGATTGATACAGGGCAATGTTGAGGGAGCAGGGCAGTGGGATTAGTTTGGGGATTGACACAGGGCTATGGGGAGAGATCGGGGCAGTGAGATTAGTTGGGGATTGATACAGTGCTATGGGGAGAGAGCAGGTCAGTGGGATTAGTTTGGGAATTGATACAGGACTATGGGGAGAGAGTGGATCGTGGGATTAGTTTGACGATTGATACAGGGCTATGGGGAGAGAGTGGGGCAGTGGGATTAGTTTGGGATTGATACAGGTCTATGGCGAGAGAGTGGGGCAGTGGGATTAGTTTGGGATGGAAACAGGGCTATGGGGAGAGAGTGGGGCAGTGGGATTAGTTTGCGATGGAAACAGGGCTATAGGGAGGGAGTGGGGCAGTGGGATCAGTTTGGGATTGATACTGGTCTATGGGGAGAGAGCGGAGCAGTGGGATTCGTTTGGGGATTGACACAGTGTTATGTGGAGAGAGCGGGGCATTGGGATTAGTTTGCGGATTGATGCAGGGCTATGGGGAGAGAGCAGGTCACTGGGATTAGTTTGGGATGGAAACAGGGCTATGGGGAGAGAGCGGGACAGTGGCATTAGTTTGGGATTGATACAGGGCTATGGGGAGAGAATGTTAATTCCTGGATTCTTTTACTTCAATCTGGTTCAGTAAAATTACTGAGTCGAATACCTCTTGTGCTTTGAACAAAGCAGTCTTTATTACCGGCCAGTAAGACCTATCAGACAGAAGATATACTCTCTGGATAGAGCGTACACACTCCCTACGGATAGGTGAAGTTACATCGTAAAGCGTTAACAGTTATACAGTTTTGAAATCAGATAACAAAATACAAATGGATTGACAGTCTAACTCAGACACTCATTAGTCAATCTATATGAGATGTTCTTCTTGAAAGCTCAAGTATTGCCTCCAAATGTTTCAATCTAATGGTGTGACTATTTACTGAGACCTTGCAATTCTGCAGATGTATTTCATGTTACAATTATATATTATTGGCAGGATTAGTGACTTGAAACCTTGAGACAGACTGTTAGCTATGCTGATGTTGCACTATTTGCAATCTGACATTCTCCCAGCTATTCTTCCATGGCTTATACATTTTCATATATCCCGTTTACTTTACTGTCCTTAATTCCATATATTCCGTTCAGATATCCACATCCCCCCTTTTATCATTCTATGATAACATTTAGGATCATTCTAGGAGTATTGCATTCATCCGTTCGCACTCCCTTTCCAGAATCATATTATTGTTGAGTAGTTCTCTAGTTTGTTGGATCATAACCCGGGAACCCTTGACCACAAGAGGGTCTGCTAACCTTGTCATTGCTTTACAGCAGAGGTTAAGGCAACCAACAATCAAACAGCAGGTAATTATTATGAGGAGAACAATTGCCCCATGTATTAGATAGGATCTCCAAGATCCACCCAGAAACCAATCAAACCTGCTAAGTTCCTTTGCTGGTGTGGATAACTTTTTCACCTCCCTCCTTTTGTGATCGGCAAGGTGGGCTATGTTTTCTGAACTATCAGGAATGTAAGTGCAACATTCAGATCCTATCAGGGCACACGTTCCCCCTTTCTCAGCTAACAGGTAATCGAGGGCCATTCGGTTTTGTAATGCTACGGTCCTTATCGCTACCATTTCAGCTGTGATGCCCTCCAGAGCCTCAGCAGTGCGGTTAGCTACCTGTTCCAATATCGTTTCTTTGAATCCATCTAACAGTCTCAGTTAGGGTCAGGGGAACGGTGCGCAAAGGAATTCCCCCTTTAGAATGTATAGGGATATGTGAACACACCCAGCATCTAGTGAAGTGCCCTTTTTCCGCATAAACGTAAGACATATACAAAGAGGTGTTTACATGGAGCTCTCGCCTTTGTCTTCCTTCCCGTGCACCAAAACTGTCATATATCAACACTATTATGCAGACAGTAGCATACAGACACAGTCTCATCTTATAAATAGTCCAATTATTTAGCTGATAAAAAGAGTTCTGTTTTCACATTTCCCTTCAGGTCTCCGTCAGTGTATTTGGCTGTCTGACAGGTAAGAGTTCAAACTGATCCTCCTTCAACTGCCTTGTTCAGCTATAGGGAGGAGGAGATCTGGAACAGAAACAGGAATTAGACTAACCAGCAAAATTTGTTTAAATAGTGATGAGCTTGCAGTGGTGCAGGTGAACCCAGGCACTTTTCCCCTCAACCTTGGCTGCAGTGGGGGTAGTGAGTGACACCTAAAAAGGCCCCTCCCATTGTGGCTCTAATCCCTTCCGAATCCATACTTCCCTGGTGCCACGAGGGACAATTCGGGTAAAACTGGGAGGTCGAGGTGAGCATCTTGAACCTGGTTGTGAACTAGTCGCAGAGCCTGAGTCAGAGAAAGAACATAGGTGGTCATCAGTCTAGCTGAGATCTCATATCTAGGAACAATTTCCCTCATTAACACCTTAACAACAGTCTGAGTCTTATCGTCCAGGTTAGGGTAGGCTTCAATCCATCTGCTAAACACATCTACTATTACTAACACATATCTGTAACACTGAACTTTTTGCAACTCAATGTAGTTCAACTGAAATGTCTCAAAGGGACCTTCGGGTAGGGGCGTTTTACCCCAATCACAGGGGACTCCCTTCCCTGGAATATGTTGCTGGCCAATCAGGCAATGACTACTGATGTTCTGGGTGAGCGCCTGGAGTCTAGGGTGCCACCAAGTAGCCAAAAGCGTATCACTTGTTGCCCTTGCTCCACAATGAGTAGCAAAATGCAGACATTCTGTAACCCATGAGGCCAATTCGTCAGACATGCAAGTCTGTTCCGCGGGAGTGGTCCAGAGTTTAGAAACATTGTCATAAGTACATGCATAATATTTCCACAACAGTTTATCTTTTTCAGGAGCGTCCCCCTGTGCTTTTATAACATCTTGGATGGTTGGCATTGGTTTTTCCGAGGCTAACTTATCCTTCGCAGGATTTTTAATCTGACTCATAATTTTGGGCACTACCATCTGTTGGTCACGAGAGGCCTGTTTGGCCTCTTGGTACAATGGCAATGCGTTTGGGGAACATGAGGGCTTGCAACAAATCAGATACTAGCTGTTTCTGAGATATCTCATTCCCCTGTGAGGTTAGGAATCCCCTATTTTTCCATAATTGTCCGAAATCATGCGCCACCCCAAAGGCATACCTAGAGTCGGTATAGATATTGACTTTGAGATCTTTGGCCAAGATACAGGCTTGGGTGAGGGCGAATTGTTGAGCAGAATTCCAAGACCTGATTCTCCTGGTTTACTATGGCGTATCCTGAGATTCGTGTATCTTCTGGATTAATAGAAGTACTTCCGTCAACATACATAAACAATCATGACTGGGTTCTTCCTCATCTTGGGGTGGCTCAGTAAGAATACAGTCTGGATCTTCCATCAACTAAATCTTCCCTGACTGATGTGGCCTCTTAAATTAAAGATAAGCAATCATGGCTGGGTTCTTCCTCATCTTGGGGTGGCTCAGTAAGAAAACAGGCTGGATTATTTGCAGTACAGTGCCGAAAAGTCAGTTTAGGATTGCCTGTGATTTCAGTGGGTTCTGTCGGATAGAGGGCCAGTCCACATTGCCCTGCACTGGGATCTCAATTAATGGGAGTATAACCCACTTGGGAGGGGTCCTCTGCCCACACATGAGGATCCACATAGTCAGGTATGTCCGAGCCAGTATGATGCTGTAGAGTCGTTAAGACCTTCTCGGGGTCCCCATGAAATTGGACTGTTCGGCCATGTTTTACGATTTGCACATCCCGGATGGTAGGGTCAGCCTCATCTATGGCCTTACGTACCATAACTCCCAAATCTTTAGCATGGTGAGGGGCTAATACTTCACGAGCAATATGCGGTGCCATTGTTAGGGGCTGTTTCCACAGATTCTTATCCACTTCCACAAAATCTGCCTCTCTTTCCAGTCCAGTCACTCTAGCCCTTAATAGAATTCCCTTCACTTCCCCTTCGTGATCCTGATAAAAGTTCTGCAGGTCCTGATTCTTTCCACTGGGATCGTATGCTAGGGTGACGTGATAGGGTGCCTGCGGCAGGTCCAGAGACCACCACTGAGGGGTTCTAGTGGTATAATACTGCCGCTTAAGGGTTTCCTGTTTTACAATAATCCCATTATCTCCACACTCCAAATGCAACTGGAATTTGCAAAGGAGGTCTCTAGCCATCAAGTTACAGTCCAGATTGGTTGTGATAACAACTCGATGTTCCACCGATTGTTCCTGGTAACCCATTTTAACCGGTTCTGACACTGGGAATGTCGAGATTTGTCCCAGGAATCCTGAAAGTTCCTGTGTTTCAGTAGAAGCAGGGAGTTTAAGCTTTGATTGTACAGAAGACATGAAGGCTCCCGTATCTATCAAAAAGGGTTGCCACTCATTCAGAATGGGTTCGTCGTCCGGGGAGGATCCCTGCACAATCAAGCTGCGTAGTCAATCGGGGGACAATTGACCAAAGGGGTTGTTCTGGGAGAAGTTAGTGTAAGATCCTCCTCTCCCCCCTTGCCCCCCTCCTCTTCCTTTTCCATGCTGACGGTAGGGCAATTTTTATTCCAATGTCCTTCCTGCCCACAATTAAAACAGTCAATTCCTCTTACCCAGTCCCGGCCTCTTCCCATACCATGCCGGGGACAATAAGGAGGTTTATTAGCAGGGCTCGGGCCGTTTGGTTGTTTAGTATAACCGTATCCTTGCTTATCCATCCAATCCTGTATGCCACACTACGGTTCTATTGATCCTTCCTCCCGAGATGGCTCTTCCTTTCCAGTCACGTATTCAGTCTTGACCCGGGTTGGGGGCGCACCTCCCCCCTCCCCTTTCTTTTTCTGCCAATAATATCTAACTGCCCTTTCCATCTGTCCGGATAGCGTGAGCAATCAAATAGTTGTTTGAAGATCACAGACATCTATAGAGAGGTGGTCTGCAGCTTGTTGTGCATCAGGGTTTGGCATTGGTCTGACAGGGAATTGGTGTCGGGACTTTGGGATCTTGGAAATCATTTCTAGGCCGGAGGATGTTTCAGAGCTGTCTGACTGCTTGACAGTTCTGCGTCTCGATCGGCGGGGGTGTTTGCTATGTCTTTCACAACTTGGACTGGTAGGTTGACTAGAAGATTTACGGGACTGTTTGTGATGTTGAGATATAGTTCTGCCCTTTCGAGTGTGAGATCTGGTCCTTTCGGCTATATTGCCTGTGAACTGGGGATCCGAATTGCTATCAGAGGATGAGGAGTCAGTTTGGGTTTGTTGCTTTGGTGATATGTGGTTGTTCCTAACTCTTTTTACTGGAGTGTTAGGTGGAGGGTGTTGGGAAGAGGACTGGAGCAAGAGGCCAGGGGGTGCGGGAGGCGCCGTTGGGCGCTGAGTCAGTGGCCACTCATCAATTTCATCATCAGCCTCGGTTAACACAAAGCCAGCCATTTTAACTTGTAGTTGATCAATACCTTTCTCAGAGGTCCCAGAGGATCTCTTAGCAAGTTTCTCGTGCGCACATTCATTCTTTTTTTTTAAAGACGTCTACAGTTTTAACATGTGTTCCCTCTGTCAATGCAAGTCCTAATTTAATAGCATTTGTTTGCCAACTCGATAGAAGTGATGCATCTTTTAATTTCTGACAATAATGTCGCCAGGTTGCAATTAAATTTTTTTATCCCCTTTTCCTCGTCCCCTTCTCCAAATTAATCCCTGTGCTTTTTTTTTTACCTCTACGCTTCTAGTGTCACTTAGAGGCCACTGGTCATCCCCTAATAATTTGTTCAGGGCTCCTGATAATTTTCTAAAGTCTTCAGCTCTTTCAGGGAATTCCTCACATAGCTTTTGTAGCGGACTATCCGCATCCGTGGTTTTATCTAACTGATTACCCATTTTCACACTGCCCCTCGTATTACTGTGTCGCTACGCGTTCGTGTCGTCATGCAATTTAAACAAACTTAAAAATAGACACAGACTTTACAGAACTAACACTGACTTTAACTAACTCCAAATAACCAAACTTTACTAATGCTAACACTTACCCGCATCGCCGCACGGTCCGCGTCGCCGCACGATCTCAATACCTCGCAGTTCACGTTGCCGCGCGATCCGCGTCGACCCGTGGCTCGCGTCGCCGCGCGAGTTAAGATACTTTAACTTTACTTAAAACTCTAAACACTTTAAGACTTACAGACTTACTGCCATTAGCACTGACTTTCGCGATTCGCGTTGCTGCGCCTCTGCGTCACTACGCGTCGGCGTCACTGCGCGTTTACGTCACTGCGCGTCTACGTCACTGCGCGTTGACGTCACTGCACGTTTGCTTCACTGCGCGTTTACGTTACTGCGTGTTCGCTTCGGCCCTACCTTCTGAGTTGCTGCGGGGGTTTTTTTTTATTCAATCAGAGCCTAGACGGGCCAAGTGATATACAAGGTCGACGTCGTACCTGAGTTGAACACCTATCTTCTATTTAAATCCCCATTTTATTCCCTGTGAGCCTAATTTTCTAATTTTGATTTCTTATGAGCCTCAATTAATTTCTTTCAGTCTCCAAATTTCCCTATCCTTTCGCGTTACTGCGCAGTTTAAATTCAATCAGTCAATGAAAGCCCTAATTTAATGGAGTTTTTCTGCCAATTGGACAGGAGTGATTTTATATTTTTCATAATTTAAAATCTCAGAACATTTTTTTCTTTCAGCACCTATTTAGTACGTTACTTTTTTTTATAACCAGAGAGAAGTCTGGCACGTAGGCTGTGGACTGCTTTTCGTTACCTCAATTGTTCCAGCCTCAAGGTCGTGTTATTTAATATTTTTTTTTAAATCCTTTTGAATCCATCTCAGTTGTTTTGCTGTGCCTTCTCTGAATGTTTTCTTTCAACAAGTTTTTCTTTTTTTTTAACCACCGGGACCATGTAATTTTTTCTTTTTTTTTTAACAAACCTATCCTTTGGGCATTTCCTGGCTCCGTAACTTATCATCCGAATATACGTAATTCAATAAGGTTCACACTCTTAAACTTCCCACATACAGGACAACACTACGAAGGGTTAAAACAAACTTTCATTCTGTTTGAGATAAAACAAACCACAACTCCCCGGCTTTTTTTTTACAGTAAAAGTTACAGAAGCATTTCTCATTTAAACAGACATTCACAAGAGTCTCTTTTCTTTCCTATTAATTTTTGGATCCATGATTGATCATCTATCCCTATCTAGCTCTAAACTATCTTTCCCTTTCCAAGTCGCTGCTTGGTTTGCATCATCGCGCAATTTCCCTATCTCTATCCCTATTCTAAGTTTGAAAGGTATTCACCAGATTGTCCTGGATCTCGTTCAGACACTACCTGAGAACCAGCGAGTGGCTAAACTTTCCTCAGACTTTTGAAACCAGGGGAAACTGGAGCAGTATTGAAATCATACTCACTCCAGTGGCCATTTTCCCCTCGTCTCGTCCAAGGCTAGTCTGGCTCTTAATTCGCAAGTTTTCGGCAGTCGTCCGTTGAGATCCCACTTCTGACACCAAATGTTAATTCCTGGATTCTTTTACTTCAATCTGGTTCAGTAAAATTACTGAGTCGAATACCTCTTGTGCTTTGAACAAAGCAGTCTTTATTACCGGCCAGTAAGACCTATCAGACAGAAGATATACTCTCTGGATAGAGCGTACACACTCCCTACGGATAGGTGAAGTTACATCGTAAAGCGTTAACAGTTATACAGTTTTGAAATCAGATAACAAAATACAAATGGATTGACAGTCTAACTCAGACACTCATTAGTCAATCTATATGAGATGTTCTTCTTGAAAGCTCAAGTATTGCCTCCAAATGTTTCAATCTAATGGTGTGACTATTTACTGAGACCTTGCAATTCTGCAGATGTATTTCATGTTACAATTATATATTATTGGCAGGATTAGTGACTTGAAACCTTGAGACAGACTGTTAGCTATGCTGATGTTGCACTATTTGCAATCTGACATTCTCCCAGCTATTCTTCCATGGCTTATACATTTTCATATATCCCGTTTACTTTACTGTCCTTAATTCCATATATTCCGTTCAGATATCCACAAGATCAGGGCAGTGGGATTACGTTGGGATTAATGCAGGGCCATGGGGAGAAAGCGAGGCTGTGGGCTTAGTTTGGGGATTGATACAGGGCTATGAGGAGAAGCGTGGCAGTGGGACTAGTTTGGGATTGATACAGGACTATGGGGAGATAGCGGGGCACTGTGATTAGTTTGGGATTGATACAGGGCTCTGGGGAGAGAGTGGGGCAGTGTGATTAGTTTGGGGATTGATACACGTCGATGGGGAGAGAGTGGGGCAGCGGGACTGGTTTCGGGATTGATACAGGGCAATGTTGAGGGAGCAGGGCAGTGGCATTAGTTTTGGGATTGACACAGAGCTGTGGGGAGAGAGCGGGGCAGTGGGATTAATTTGGGATTAATGCAGAGCTGTGGAGAGAGAGCGGGGCAGTGGGATTACTTTGGGGCTATCTACAGGGCTATGGGAAGAGAGCGGGGCACTGGGATTAGTTTGGGATTGATACAGGTCTGTGGGGAGAGAGCGGGGCAGTGCGATTAGTTTGGGGCTTAATGCAGAGCTGTGGGGAGAGATTGGGGCAGTTTGATGAGTTTGGGGATTGACACAGGGCTATGGGGAGAGAGCGGGGCAGTGGGATTAGTTTGGGGATTGATACAGGGCTATGGGGAGAGAGCGGGGCAGTGGGATTAGTTTGGGGTTTGATACAGGTCTGTGGGACGAGAGCGGGGCAGTGGGATTAGTTTGGGTTTGATACAGGGCTATGGGGAGAGAGCGGGGCAGTGGGATTAGTTTGGGGTTTGATACAGGTCTGTGGGACGAGAGCGGGGCAGTGGGATTAGTTTGGGTTTGATACAGGTCTGTGGGGAGAGAGCGGGGCAGTGGGATTAGTTTGGGATTGATACAGGGCTATGGGGAGAGAGCGGGGCAGTGGGATTAGTTTGGGGATTGACACAGGGCTATGGGGTGTGAGCGGTGCAGTGAGATTACTGTGGGATTGACACAGTGAATGGGGACAGAATGGGGCAGTGGGATTAATTTGGAGATTGATCCAGGGCTATGGGGAGAGAGCGGGGCAGTGGGATTAGTTTGGGATTGATACAGGGCTATGGGGAGAGAGCGGGGCAGTGGGATTAGTTTGGGATTGATACAGGGCTATGGGGAGAGAGCGGGGCAGTGGGATTAGTTTGGGGATTGATACAGGGCTATGGGGAGAGAGCGGGGCAGTGGGATTAGTTTGGGGTTTGATACAGGTCTTTGGGACGAGAGCGGGGCAGTGGGATTAGTTTGGGTTTGATACAGGTCTGTGGGGAGAGAGCGGGGCAGTGTGATTAGTTTGGGGATTGATGCAGAGCTGTGGGGAGAGAGCAGGCAGTGGGATTAGTTTGGGGATTGACACAGGGCTATGGGGTGTGAGCGGGGCAGTGGGATTAGTTTGGGGGTTGATACAGGGCTCTGGGTAGAGAGTGGAACTGGGATTCGTTTGGGATTAATACAGGGCTATGGGGACAGAGCAGGGCTGTGGGGTTAGTTTGGGGATTGATACAGGGCTATGGGGAGAGAGTGGGGGCAGTGGAATTAGTTTGCCAAATGATACAAAGCTATGGGGAGAGAGTGGGGCAGTACGATTAGTTTTGCGATTGATACAGGGCTATGGGAAGTGAACGGGGAAGTGGGATTATTTTGGGGATTGATACAGGGCTATGGGGAGTGAGCGGGGCAATGGGATTAGTTTTGCGATTGATACAGCGCTGTGGGGAGAGAGCGGAGCAGTGGGATTAGTTTGGGGATTGATACAGGTCTATGGGGAGAGAGGGCGGCAGTGGGATTATTTTGGGAGTGATACTGGTCTATGGGGAGAGAGCGGATCAGTGGGATTAGTTTGGGAATTGATAGAGGGCTATGGGGAGAGAGCGGGGCAGTGGGATTAGTTTGGGGTTTGATACAGGGCTATGTGGAGAGAGTGGGCCATCGGGATTAGTTTGGCGATTGATACAGAGCTGTGGGGAGAGAGCGGGGCAGTGGGATTAGTTTGGGATTGATACAGGTCTGTGGAGAGAGAACAGGGCAGTGGGATTAGTTTGGGGATTTATACAGCGCTATGGGGAGAGAGTGGGACAGTGCGATTAGTTTGGGATTGATACAGGTCTGTGGGGAAAGAACAGGGCAGTGGGATTAGTTTGGGGATTGATACAGGGCTATGGGGAGAGATTGGGGCAGTTTGATGAGTTTGGGGATTGATACAGGGCTATGGGGTGTGAGCAGGGCAGTGGGATTCGTTTGGGATTGATACAGGGCTATGGGGAGTGAGCGGGGCAGTGGGATTAGTTTGGGATTGATACAGGGCTATGTGGAGAGAGTGGGGCAGTGGTATTAGTTTGGGGATTGATACAGGGCTATGGGGAGTGAGCGGGGCAGTGGGATTAGTTTGGCGATTGATACAGGGCTATGGGGAGTGAGCGGGGCAGTGGGATTAGTTTGGGATTGATACAGGGCTATGTGGAGAGAGTGGGGCAGTGGGATTAGTTTGGGGATTGATACAGGGCTATGGGAAGAGAGCGGGGCAGTGGGCTTAGTTTGGGATTGATACAGGGCTATGGGGAGAGAGCGGGTCACTGGGATTAGCTTGGGATTGATACAGGTCTGGGGAGAGAGCGGGGCAGTGGGATTAGGTTGGAGATTGATACAGAGCTATGGGGAGAGAGTGGGGCATTGGGATTAGTTTGGGGATTGATACAGAGCTGTGTGGAGAGAGCGGTGCAGTGGGATTAGTTTGGGGATTGATACAGCGCTATTGGGAGAGAGTGGGTCACTGGGATTAGCTTGGGATTGATATAGGGCTGTGGGGAGAGAGTGGGGCAGTGGGATTAGTTTGGGATTGATACAGGGCTATGGGGAGATGGCGGGGAAGTGGGATTAGTTTGCGATTGATACAGGGCTATGACGAGACAGCGGGGCAGTGGGATTAGGTTTGCGATTGATGCAGAGCTGTGGGGAGAGAGCGGGTCAGTGGGATTAGTTTGGGGATTGATACAGGACGATGGGAAGAGGACGGGGAAGTGGGATTAGTTTGGGATTGATACAGGGCTATGGGAAATGAGCGGGGCAGTGGGATTAGTTTGGGGATTGATACAGGACGATGGGAAGAAGGCGGGGCAGTGGGATTAGTTTGGGGATTGATTCAGGGCTATGGGGTGAGAGCGGGGCACTGGGATTAGTTTGGAGATTGATACAGGACTATGGGGAGAGAGTGGGACAGTGGCATTAGTTTGGGATTAATCCAGGGCTATGGAGAGAGTGGGGCACTGGGATTAGTTTGGAGATTGATACATGTCTATGGGGAGAGAGTGGGGCAGTGGGATCAGTTTGGGATTGATACAGGTCTCTGGGGAGAGAGGGCGGCAGTGGGATTATTTTGGGAGTGATTCTGGTCCATGGGGAGAGAACGGAGCAGTGGGATTAGTTTGGGAATTGATACAGGGCTATGGGTAGAGAGCGGATCGTGGGATTAGTTTGACGATTGATACAGGACTATGGGAAGAGGGCGGGACACTGGGATTCGTTTGGCATTGATACAGGACTGTGGGAAGAGGGCGGGGCACTGGGATTCGTTTGGAATTGCTACAGGGCTATGGGGAGAGAGCGGGGCAGTGGGATTAGTTTGGGGATTGATACAGGTCTGTGGGGAGAGAGCGGGGCAGTGGGATTAGTTTGGGATTGATACAGGGCTATGGGGAAAGAGCGGGACAGTGGCATTAGTTTGGGATTGATACAGGGCTATGGGGAGAGATCAGGGCAGTGGGATTACGTTGGGATTAATGCAGGGCCATGGGGAGAAAGCGGGGCTGTGGGCTTAGTTTGGGGATTGATACAGGGCTATGAGGAGAAGCGTGGCAGTGGGACTAGTTTGGGATTAATACAGGGCTATGGGGAGAGAGTGGGGCACTTGGATTAGTTTGGGATTGATACAGGGCTCTGGGGAGAGAGTGGGGCAGTGTGATTAGTTTGGGGATTGATACACGTCGATGGGGAGAGTGTGGGTCAGCGGGACTGGTTTCGGGATTGATACATGGCAATGTTGAGGGAGCAGGGCAGTGGGATTAGTTTGGGGATTGATACAGGGCCATGGGGAGAGAGCGGGGCAGAGGGATTAGTTTTGGGATTGACACAGAGCTATGGGGAGAGAGCGGGGCAGTGGGATTAATTTGGGATTAATGCAGAGCTGTGGAGAGAGAGCGGGGCAGTGGGATTACTTTGGGGCTATCTACAGGGCTATGGGAAGAGAGCGGGGCACTGGGATTAGTTTGGGATTGATACAGGTCTGTGGGGAGAGAGCGGGGCAGTGCGATTAGTTTGGGGCTTAATGCAGAGCTGTGGGGAGAGATTGGGGCAGTTTGATGAGTTTGGGGATTGACACAGGGCTATGGGGTGTGAGCGGTGCAGTGAGATTACTGTGGGATTGACACAGTGAATGGGGACAGAATGGGGCAGTGGGATTAATTTGGAGATTGATACAGGGCTATGGGGAGAGAGCGGGGCAGTGGGATTAGTTTGGGATTGATACAGGGCTATGGGGAGAGAGCGGGGCAGTGGGATTAGTTTGGGATTGATACAGGGCTATGGGGAGAGAGCGGGGCAGTGGGATTAGTTTGGGGATTGATACAGGGCTATGGGGAGAGAGCGGGGCAGTGCGATTAGTTTGGGGCTTAATGCAGAGCTGTGGGGAGAGATTGGGGCAGTTTGATGAGTTTGGGGATTGACACAGGGCTATGGGGTGTGAGCGGTGCAGTGAGATTACTGTGGGATTGACACAGTGAATGGGGACAGAATGGGGCAGTGGGATTAATTTGGAGATTGATACAGGGCTATGGGGAGAGAGCGGGGCAGTGGGATTAGTTTGGGATTGATACAGGGCTATGGGGAGAGAGCGGGGCAGTGGGATTAGTTTGGGATTGATACAGGGCTATGGGGAGAGAGCGGGGCAGTGGGATTAGTTTGGGGATTGATACAGGGCTATGGGGAGAGAGCAGGGCAGTGGGATTAGTTTGGGGTTTGATACAGGTCTGTGGGGAGAGAGTGGGGCAGTGGGATTAGTTTGGGGATTGATACAGGGCTATGGGGAGAGAGCGGGGCAGTGGGATTAGTTGGGGAATGATACAGGGCTATGGGAAATGAGCGGGGCAGTGGGATTAGTTTGACGATTGATACAGGGCTATGGGGAGAGAGCGGGGCAGTGGGATTAGTTTGGGGATTGATACAGAACTGTGGGGAGAGAGCGGGGCAGTGGGATTAGTTTGGGATTGCTTAGGGCTCTGGGTAGAGAGTGGAACTGGGATTCGTTTGGGATTAATACAGGGCTATGGGGACAGAGCAGGGCTGTGGGGTTAGTTTGGGGATTGATACAGGGCTATGGGGAGAGAGTGGGGGCAGTGGAATTAGTTTGCCAATTGATACAGGGCTATGGGGAGAGAGTGGGGCAGTACGATTAGTTTTGCGATTGATACAGGGCTATGGGAAGTGAACGGGGAAGTGGGATTATTTTGGGGATTGGTACAGGGCTATGGGGAGAGAGCGGGGCAATGGGATTAGTTTTGCGATTGATACAGCGCTGTGGGGAGAGAGCGGAGCAGTGGGATTAGTTTGGGGATTGATACAGGTCTATGGGGAGAGAGGGCGGCAGTGGGATTATTTTGGGAGTGATACTGGTGTATGGGGAGAGAGCGGATCAGTGGGATTAGTTTGGGAATTGATACAGGGCTATGGGGAGAGAGCGGGGCAGTGGGATTAGTTTGGAGTTTGATACAGGACTGTGAGGAGAGAGCGGGGCAGTGGGATTAGTTTGGGATTGATACAGGGCTATGTGGAGAGAGTGGGGCAGTGGGATTAGTTTGGGATTGATACAGGGCTATGTGGAGAGAGTGGGCCATCGGGATTAGTTTGGCGATTGATACAGAGCTGTGGGGAGAGAGCGGGGCAGTGGGATTAGTTTGGGATTGATACAGGGCTATGGGGAAAGAGCGGGACAGTGGCATTAGTTTGGGATTGATACAGGGCTATGGGGAGAGATCAGGGCAGTGGGATTACGTTGGGATTAATGCAGGGCCATGGGGAGAAAGCGGGGCTGTGGGCTTAGTTTGGGGATTGATACAGGGCTATGAGGAGAAGCGTGGCAGTGGGACTAGTTTGGAATTAATACAGGGCTATGGGGAGAGAGTGGGGCACTTGGATTAGTTTGGGATTGATACAGGGCTCTGGGGAGAGAGTGGGGCAGTGTGATTAGTTTGGGGATTGATACACGTCGATGGGGAGAGTGTGGGTCAGCGGGACTGGTTTCGGGATTGATACAGGGCAATGTTGAGGGAGCAGGGCAGTGGGATTAGTTTGGGGATTGATACAGGGCCATGGGGAGAGAGCGGGGCAGAGGGATTAGTTTTGGGATTGACACAGAGCTATGGGGAGAGAGCGGGGCAGTGGGATTAATTTGGGATTAATGCAGAGCTGTGGAGAGAGAGCGGGGCAGTGGGATTACTTTGGGGCTATCTGCAGGGCTATGGGAAGAGAGCGGGGCACTGGGATTAGTTTGGGATTGATACAGGTCTGTGGGGAGAGAGCGGGGCAGTGCGATTAGTTTGGGGCTTAATGCAGAGCTGTGGGGAGAGATTGGGGCAGTTTGATGAGTTTGGGGATTGACACAGGGCTATGGGGTGTGAGCGGTGCAGTGAGATTACTGTGGGATTGACACAGTGAATGGGACAGAATGGGGCAGTGGGATTAATTTGGAGATTGATACAGGGCTATGGGGAGAGAGCGGGGCAGTGGGATTAGTTTGGGATTGATACAGGGCTATGGGGAGAGAGCGGGGCAGTGGGATTAGTTTGGGATTGATACAGGGCTATGGGGAGAGAGCGGGGCAGTGGGATTAGTTTGGGGATTGATACAGGGCTATGGGGAGAGAGCAGGGCAGTGGGATTAGTTTGGGGTTTGATACAGGTCTGTGGAGAGAGTGGGGCAGTGGGATTAGTTTGGGATTGATACAGGGCTATGGGGAGAGAGCGGGGCAGTGGGATTAGTTTGGGGATTGATACAGGGCTATGGGGAGAGAGCGGGGCAGTGCGATTAGTTTGGGGCTTAATGCAGAGCTGTGGGGAGAGATTGGGGCAGTTTGATGAGTTTGGGGATTGACACAGGGCTATGGGGTGTGAGCGGTGCAGTGAGATTACTGTGGGATTGACACAGTGAATGGGGACAGAATGGGGCAGTGGGATTAATTTGGAGATTGATACAGGGCTATGGGGAGAGAGCGGGGCAGTGGGATTAGTTTGGGATTGATACAGGGCTATGGGGAGAGAGCGGGGCAGTGGGATTAGTTTGGGATTGATACAGGGCTATGGGGAGAGAGCGGGGCAGTGGGATTAGTTTGGGGATTGATACAGGGCTATGGGGAGAGAGCAGGGCAGTGGGATTAGTTTGGGGTTTGATACAGGTCTGTGGGGAGAGAGTGGGGCAGTGGGATTAGTTTGGGGATTGATACAGGGCTATGGGGAGAGAGCGGGGCAGTGGGATTAGTTGGGGAATGATACAGGGCTATGGGAAATGAGCGGGGCAGTGGGATTAGTTTGACGATTGATACAGGGCTATGGGGAGAGAGCGGGGCAGTGGGATTAGTTTGGGGATTGATACAGAACTGTGGGGAGAGAGCGGGGCAGTGGGATTAGTTTGGGATTGCTTAGGGCTCTGGGTAGAGAGTGGAACTGGGATTCGTTTGGGATTAATACAGGGCTATGGGGACAGAGCAGGGCTGTGGGGTTAGTTTGGGGATTGATACAGGGCTATGGGGAGAGAGTGGGGGCAGTGGAATTAGTTTGCCAATTGATACAGGGCTATGGGGAGAGAGTGGGGCAGTACGATTAGTTTTGCGATTGATACAGGGCTATGGGAAGTGAACGGGGAAGTGGGATTATTTTGGGGATTGGTACAGGGCTATGGGGAGAGAGCGGGGCAATGGGATTAGTTTTGCGATTGATACAGCGCTGTGGGGAGAGAGCGGAGCAGTGGGATTAGTTTGGGGATTGATACAGGTCTATGGGGAGAGAGGGCGGCAGTGGGATTATTTTGGGAGTGATACTGGTGTATGGGGAGAGAGCGGATCAGTGGGATTAGTTTGGGAATTGATACAGGGCTATGGGGAGAGAGCGGGGCAGTGGGATTAGTTTGGAGTTTGATACAGGACTGTGAGGAGAGAGCGGGGCAGTGGGATTAGTTTGGGATTGATACAGGGCTATGTGGAGAGAGTGGGGCAGTGGGATTAGTTTGGGATTGATACAGGGCTATGTGGAGAGAGTGGGCCATCGGGATTAGTTTGGCGATTGATACAGAGCTGTGGGGAGAGAGCGGGGCAGTGGGATTAGTTTGGGATTGATACAGGGCTATGGGGAAAGAGCGGGACAGTGGCATTAGTTTGGGATTGATACAGGGCTATGGGGAGAGATCAGGGCAGTGGGATTACGTTGGGATTAATGCAGGGCCATGGGGAGAAAGCGGGGCTGTGGGCTTAGTTTGGGGATTGATACAGGGCTATGAGGAGAAGCGTGGCAGTGGGACTAGTTTGGAATTAATACAGGGCTATGGGGAGAGAGTGGGGCACTTGGATTAGTTTGGGATTGATACAGGGCTCTGGGGAGAGAGTGGGGCAGTGTGATTAGTTTGGGGATTGATACACGTCGATGGGGAGAGTGTGGGTCAGCGGGACTGGTTTCGGGATTGATACAGGGCAATGTTGAGGGAGCAGGGCAGTGGGATTAGTTTGGGGATTGATACAGGGCCATGGGGAGAGAGCGGGGCAGAGGGATTAGTTTTGGGATTGACACAGAGCTATGGGGAGAGAGCGGGGCAGTGGGATTAATTTGGGATTAATGCAGAGCTGTGGAGAGAGAGCGGGGCAGTGGGATTACTTTGGGGCTATCTGCAGGGCTATGGGAAGAGAGCGGGGCACTGGGATTAGTTTGGGATTGATACAGGTCTGTGGGGAGAGAGCGGGGCAGTGCGATTAGTTTGGGGCTTAATGCAGAGCTGTGGGGAGAGATTGGGGCAGTTTGATGAGTTTGGGGATTGACACAGGGCTATGGGGTGTGAGCGGTGCAGTGAGATTACTGTGGGATTGACACAGTGAATGGGACAGAATGGGGCAGTGGGATTAATTTGGAGATTGATACAGGGCTATGGGGAGAGAGCGGGGCAGTGGGATTAGTTTGGGATTGATACAGGGCTATGGGGAGAGAGCGGGGCAGTGGGATTAGTTTGGGATTGATACAGGGCTATGGGGAGAGAGCGGGGCAGTGGGATTAGTTTGGGGATTGATACAGGGCTATGGGGAGAGAGCAGGGCAGTGGGATTAGTTTGGGGTTTGATACAGGTCTGTGGAGAGAGTGGGGCAGTGGGATTAGTTTGGGGATTGATACAGGGCTATGGGGAGAGAGCAGGTCACTGGGATTAGTTTGGGATGGAAACAGGGCTATGGGGAGAGAGCGGGACAGTGGCATTAGTTTGGGATTGATACAGGGCTATGGGGAGAGAATGTTAATTCCTGGATTCTTTTACTTCAATCTGGTTCAGTAAAATTACTGAGTCGAATACCTCTTGTGCTTTGAACAAAGCAGTCTTTATTACCGGCCAGTAAGACCTATCAGACAGAAGATATACTCTCTGGATAGAGCGTACACACTCCCTACGGATAGGTGAAGTTACATCGTAAAGCGTTAACAGTTATACAGTTTTGAAATCAGATAACAAAATACAAATGGATTGACAGTCTAACTCAGACACTCATTAGTCAATCTATATGAGATGTTCTTCTTGAAAGCTCAAGTATTGCCTCCAAATGTTTCAATCTAATGGTGTGACTATTTACTGAGACCTTGCAATTCTGCAGATGTATTTCATGTTACAATTATATATTATTGGCAGGATTAGTGACTTGAAACCTTGAGACAGACTGTTAGCTATGCTGATGTTGCACTATTTGCAATCTGACATTCTCCCAGCTATTCTTCCATGGCTTATACATTTTCATATATC
Organism: Pristiophorus japonicus; assembly: GCF_044704955.1. Classification (NCBI taxonomy): domain Eukaryota; kingdom Metazoa; phylum Chordata; class Chondrichthyes; family Pristiophoridae; genus Pristiophorus; species Pristiophorus japonicus. Next base: position 12,236,478 of record NC_092008.1, read on the forward strand.
CCGTTTACTTTACTGTCCTTAATTCCATATATTCCGTTCAGATATCCACAAGATCAGGGCAGTGGGATTACGTTGGGATTAATGCAGGGCCATGGGGAGAAAGCGAGGCTGTGGGCTTAGTTTGGGGATTGATACAGGGCTATGAGGAGAAGCGTGGCAGTGGGACTAGTTTGGGATTGATACAGGACTATGGGGAGATAGCGGGGCACTGTGATTAGTTTGGGATTGATACAGGGCTCTGGGGAGAGAGTGGGGCAGTGTGATTAGTTTGGGGATTGATACACGTCGATGGGGAGAGAGTGGGGCAGCGGGACTGGTTTCGGGATTGATACAGGGCAATGTTGAGGGAGCAGGGCAGTGGCATTAGTTTTGGGATTGACACAGAGCTGTGGGGAGAGAGCGGGGCAGTGGGATTAATTTGGGATTAATGCAGAGCTGTGGAGAGAGAGCGGGGCAGTGGGATTACTTTGGGGCTATCTACAGGGCTATGGGAAGAGAGCGGGGCACTGGGATTAGTTTGGGATTGATACAGGTCTGTGGGGAGAGAGCGGGGCAGTGCGATTAGTTTGGGGCTTAATGCAGAGCTGTGGGGAGAGATTGGGGCAGTTTGATGAGTTTGGGGATTGACACAGGGCTATGGGGAGAGAGCGGGGCAGTGGGATTAGTTTGGGGATTGATACAGGGCTATGGGGAGAGAGCGGGGCAGTGGGATTAGTTTGGGGTTTGATACAGGTCTGTGGGACGAGAGCGGGGCAGTGGGATTAGTTTGGGGATTTATACAGCGCTATGGGGAGAGAGTGGGACAGTGCGATTAGTTTGGGATTGATACAGGTCTGTGGGGAAAGAACAGGGCAGTGGGATTAGTTTGGGGATTGATACAGGGCTATGGGGAGAGATTGGGGCAGTTTGATGAGTTTGGGGATTGATACAGGGCTATGGGGTGTGAGCAGGGCAGTGGGATTCGTTTGGGATTGATACAGGGCTATGGGGAGTGAGCGGGGCAGTGGGATTAGTTTGGGATTGATACAGGGCTATGTGGAGAGAGTGGGGCAGTGGTATTAGTTTGGGGATTGATACAGGGCTATGGGGAGTGAGCGGGGCAGTGGGATTAGTTTGGCGATTGATACAGGGCTATGGGGAGTGAGCGGGGCAGTGGGATTAGTTTGGGATTGATACAGGGCTATGTGGAGAGAGTGGGGCAGTGGGATTAGTTTGGGGATTGATACAGGGCTATGGGAAGAGAGCGGGGCAGTGGGCTTAGTTTGGGATTGATACAGGGCTATGGGGAGAGAGCGGGTCACTGGGATTAGCTTGGGATTGATACAGGTCTGGGGAGAGAGCGGGGCAGTGGGATTAGGTTGGAGATTGATACAGAGCTATGGGGAGAGAGTGGGGCATTGGGATTAGTTTGGGGATTGATACAGAGCTGTGTGGAGAGAGCGGTGCAGTGGGATTAGTTTGGGGATTGATACAGCGCTATTGGGAGAGAGTGGGTCACTGGGATTAGCTTGGGATTGATATAGGGCTGTGGGGAGAGAGTGGGGCAGTGGGATTAGTTTGGGATTGATACAGGGCTATGACGAGACAGCGGGGCAGTGGGATTAGGTTTGCGATTGATGCAGAGCTGTGGGGAGAGAGCGGGTCAGTGGGATTAGTTTTGGGATTGACACAGAGCTATGGGGAGAGAGCGGGGCAGTGGGATTAATTTGGGATTAATGCAGAGCTGTGGAGAGAGAGCGGGGCAGTGGGATTACTTTGGGGCTATCTGCAGGGCTATGGGAAGAGAGCGGGGCACTGGGATTAGTTTGGGATTGATACAGGTCTGTGGGGAGAGAGCGGGGCAGTGCGATTAGTTTGGGGCTTAATGCAGAGCTGTGGGGAGAGATTGGGGCAGTTTGATGAGTTTGGGGATTGACACAGGGCTATGGGGTGTGAGCGGTGCAGTGAGATTACTGTGGGATTGACACAGTGAATGGGACAGAATGGGGCAGTGGGATTAATTTGGAGATTGATACAGGGCTATGGGGAGAGAGCGGGGCAGTGGGATTAGTTTGGGATTGATACAGGGCTATGGGGAGAGAGCGGGGCAGTGGGATTAGTTTGGGATTGATACAGGGCTATGGGGAGAGAGCGGGGCAGTGGGATTAGTTTGGGGATTGATACAGGGCTATGGGGAGAGAGCAGGGCAGTGGGATTAGTTTGGGGTTTGATACAGGTCTGTGGAGAGAGTGGGGCAGTGGGATTAGTTTGGGGATTGATACAGGGCTATGGGGAGAGAGCAGGTCACTGGGATTAGTTTGGGATGGAAACAGGGCTATGGGGAGAGAGCGGGACAGTGGCATTAGTTTGGGATTGATACAGGGCTATGGGGAGAGAATGTTAATTCCTGGATTCTTTTACTTCAATCTGGTTCAGTAAAATTACTGAGTCGAATACCTCTTGTGCTTTGAACAAAGCAGTCTTTATTACCGGCCAGTAAGACCTATCAGACAGAAGATATACTCTCTGGATAGAGCGTACACACTCCCTACGGATAGGTGAAGTTACATCGTAAAGCGTTAACAGTTATACAGTTTTGAAATCAGATAACAAAATACAAATGGATTGACAGTCTAACTCAGACACTCATTAGTCAATCTATATGAGATGTTCTTCTTGAAAGCTCAAGTATTGCCTCCAAATGTTTCAATCTAATGGTGTGACTATTTACTGAGACCTTGCAATTCTGCAGATGTATTTCATGTTACAATTATATATTATTGGCAGGATTAGTGACTTGAAACCTTGAGACAGACTGTTAGCTATGCTGATGTTGCACTATTTGCAATCTGACATTCTCCCAGCTATTCTTCCATGGCTTATACATTTTCATATATCCCGTTTACTTTACTGTCCTTAATTCCATATATTCCGTTCAGATATCCACATCCCCCCTTTTATCATTCTATGATAACATTTAGGATCATTCTAGGAGTATTGCATTCATCCGTTCGCACTCCCTTTCCAGAATCATATTATTGTTGAGTAGTTCTCTAGTTTGTTGGATCATAACCCGGGAACCCTTGACCACAAGAGGGTCTGCTAACCTTGTCATTGCTTTACAGCAGAGGTTAAGGCAACCAACAATCAAACAGCAGGTAATTATTATGAGGAGAACAATTGCCCCATGTATTAGATAGGATCTCCAAGATCCACCCAGAAACCAATCAAACCTGCTAAGTTCCTTTGCTGGTGTGGATAACTTTTTCACCTCCCTCCTTTTGTGATCGGCAAGGTGGGCTATGTTTTCTGAACTATCAGGAATGTAAGTGCAACATTCAGATCCTATCAGGGCACACGTTCCCCCTTTCTCAGCTAACAGGTAATCGAGGGCCATTCGGTTTTGTAATGCTACGGTCCTTATCGCTACCATTTCAGCTGTGATGCCCTCCAGAGCCTCAGCAGTGCGGTTAGCTACCTGTTCCAATATCGTTTCTTTGAATCCATCTAACAGTCTCAGTTAGGGTCAGGGGAACGGTGCGCAAAGGAATTCCCCCTTTAGAATGTATAGGGATATGTGAACACACCCAGCATCTAGTGAAGTGCCCTTTTTCCGCATAAACGTAAGACATATACAAAGAGGTGTTTACATGGAGCTCTCGCCTTTGTCTTCCTTCCCGTGCACCAAAACTGTCATATATCAACACTATTATGCAGACAGTAGCATACAGACACAGTCTCATCTTATAAATAGTCCAATTATTTAGCTGATAAAAAGAGTTCTGTTTTCACATTTCCCTTCAGGTCTCCGTCAGTGTATTTGGCTGTCTGACAGGTAAGAGTTCAAACTGATCCTCCTTCAACTGCCTTGTTCAGCTATAGGGAGGAGGAGATCTGGAACAGAAACAGGAATTAGACTAACCAGCAAAATTTGTTTAAATAGTGATGAGCTTGCAGTGGTGCAGGTGAACCCAGGCACTTTTCCCCTCAACCTTGGCTGCAGTGGGGGTAGTGAGTGACACCTAAAAAGGCCCCTCCCATTGTGGCTCTAATCCCTTCCGAATCCATACTTCCCTGGTGCCACGAGGGACAATTCGGGTAAAACTGGGAGGTCGAGGTGAGCATCTTGAACCTGGTTGTGAACTAGTCGCAGAGCCTGAGTCAGAGAAAGAACATAGGTGGTCATCAGTCTAGCTGAGATCTCATATCTAGGAACAATTTCCCTCATTAACACCTTAACAACAGTCTGAGTCTTATCGTCCAGGTTAGGGTAGGCTTCAATCCATCTGCTAAACACATCTACTATTACTAACACATATCTGTAACACTGAACTTTTTGCAACTCAATGTAGTTCAACTGAAATGTCTCAAAGGGACCTTCGGGTAGGGGCGTTTTACCCCAATCACAGGGGACTCCCTTCCCTGGAATATGTTGCTGGCCAATCAGGCAATGACTACTGATGTTCTGGGTGAGCGCCTGGAGTCTAGGGTGCCACCAAGTAGCCAAAAGCGTATCACTTGTTGCCCTTGCTCCACAATGAGTAGCAAAATGCAGACATTCTGTAACCCATGAGGCCAATTCGTCAGACATGCAAGTCTGTTCCGCGGGAGTGGTCCAGAGTTTAGAAACATTGTCATAAGTACATGCATAATATTTCCACAACAGTTTATCTTTTTCAGGAGCGTCCCCCTGTGCTTTTATAACATCTTGGATGGTTGGCATTGGTTTTTCCGAGGCTAACTTATCCTTCGCAGGATTTTTAATCTGACTCATAATTTTGGGCACTACCATCTGTTGGTCACGAGAGGCCTGTTTGGCCTCTTGGTACAATGGCAATGCGTTTGGGGAACATGAGGGCTTGCAACAAATCAGATACTAGCTGTTTCTGAGATATCTCATTCCCCTGTGAGGTTAGGAATCCCCTATTTTTCCATAATTGTCCGAAATCATGCGCCACCCCAAAGGCATACCTAGAGTCGGTATAGATATTGACTTTGAGATCTTTGGCCAAGATACAGGCTTGGGTGAGGGCGAATTGTTGAGCAGAATTCCAAGACCTGATTCTCCTGGTTTACTATGGCGTATCCTGAGATTCGTGTATCTTCTGGATTAATAGAAGTACTTCCGTCAACATACATAAACAATCATGACTGGGTTCTTCCTCATCTTGGGGTGGCTCAGTAAGAATACAGTCTGGATCTTCCATCAACTAAATCTTCCCTGACTGATGTGGCCTCTTAAATTAAAGATAAGCAATCATGGCTGGGTTCTTCCTCATCTTGGGGTGGCTCAGTAAGAAAACAGGCTGGATTATTTGCAGTACAGTGCCGAAAAGTCAGTTTAGGATTGCCTGTGATTTCAGTGGGTTCTGTCGGATAGAGGGCCAGTCCACATTGCCCTGCACTGGGATCTCAATTAATGGGAGTATAACCCACTTGGGAGGGGTCCTCTGCCCACACATGAGGATCCACATAGTCAGGTATGTCCGAGCCAGTATGATGCTGTAGAGTCGTTAAGACCTTCTCGGGGTCCCCATGAAATTGGACTGTTCGGCCATGTTTTACGATTTGCACATCCCGGATGGTAGGGTCAGCCTCATCTATGGCCTTACGTACCATAACTCCCAAATCTTTAGCATGGTGAGGGGCTAATACTTCACGAGCAATATGCGGTGCCATTGTTAGGGGCTGTTTCCACAGATTCTTATCCACTTCCACAAAATCTGCCTCTCTTTCCAGTCCAGTCACTCTAGCCCTTAATAGAATTCCCTTCACTTCCCCTTCGTGATCCTGATAAAAGTTCTGCAGGTCCTGATTCTTTCCACTGGGATCGTATGCTAGGGTGACGTGATAGGGTGCCTGCGGCAGGTCCAGAGACCACCACTGAGGGGTTCTAGTGGTATAATACTGCCGCTTAAGGGTTTCCTGTTTTACAATAATCCCATTATCTCCACACTCCAAATGCAACTGGAATTTGCAAAGGAGGTCTCTAGCCATCAAGTTACAGTCCAGATTGGTTGTGATAACAACTCGATGTTTCACCGATTGTTCCTGGTAACCCATTTTAACCGGTTCTGACACTGGGAATGTCGAGATTTGTCCCAGGAATCCTGAAAGTTCCTGTGTTTCAGTAGAAGCAGGGAGTTTAAGCTTTGATTGTACAGAAGACATGAAGGCTCCCGTATCTATCAAAAAGGGTTGCCACTCATTCAGAATGGGTTCGTCGTCCGGGGAGGATCCCTGCACAATCAAGCTGCGTAGTCAATCGGGGGACAATTGACCAAAGGGGTTGTTCTGGGAGAAGTTAGTGTAAGATCCTCCTCTCCCCCCTTGCCCCCCTCCTCTTCCTTTTCCATGCTGACGGTAGGGCAATTTTTATTCCAATGTCCTTCCTGCCCACAATTAAAACAGTCAATTCCTCTTACCCAGTCCCGGCCTCTTCCCATACCATGCCGGGGACAATAAGGAGGTTTATTAGCAGGGCTCGGGCCGTTTGGTTGTTTAGTATAACCGTATCCTTGCTTATCCATCCAATCCTGTATGCCACACTACGGTTCTATTGATCCTTCCTCCCGAGATGGCTCTTCCTTTCCAGTCACGTATTCAGTCTTGACCCGGGTTGGGGGCGCACCTCCCCCCTCCCCTTTCTTTTTCTGCCAATAATATCTAACTGCCCTTTCCATCTGTCCGGATAGCGTGAGCAATCAAATAGTTGTTTGAAGATCACAGACATCTATAGAGAGGTGGTCTGCAGCTTGTTGTGCATCAGGGTTTGGCATTGGTCTGACAGGGAATTGGTGTCGGGACTTTGGGATCTTGGAAATCATTTCTAGGCCGGAGGATGTTTCAGAGCTGTCTGACTGCTTGACAGTTCTGCGTCTCGATCGGCGGGGGTGTTTGCTATGTCTTTCACAACTTGGACTGGTAGGTTGACTAGAAGATTTACGGGACTGTTTGTGATGTTGAGATATAGTTCTGCCCTTTCGAGTGTGAGATCTGGTCCTTTCGGCTATATTGCCTGTGAACTGGGGATCCGAATTGCTATCAGAGGATGAGGAGTCAGTTTGGGTTTGTTGCTTTGGTGATATGTGGTTGTTCCTAACTCTTTTTACTGGAGTGTTAGGTGGAGGGTGTTGGGAAGAGGACTGGAGCAAGAGGCCAGGGGGTGCGGGAGGCGCCGTTGGGCGCTGAGTCAGTGGCCACTCATCAATTTCATCATCAGCCTCGGTTAACACAAAGCCAGCCATTTTAACTTGTAGTTGATCAATACCTTTCTCAGAGGTCCCAGAGGATCTCTTAGCAAGTTTCTCGTGCGCACATTCATTCTTTTTTTTTAAAGACGTCTACAGTTTTAACATGTGTTCCCTCTGTCAATGCAAGTCCTAATTTAATAGCATTTGTTTGCCAACTCGATAGAAGTGATGCATCTTTTAATTTCTGACAATAATGTCGCCAGGTTGCAATTAAATTTTTTTATCCCCTTTTCCTCGTCCCCTTCTCCAAATTAATCCCTGTGCTTTTTTTTTTACCTCTACGCTTCTAGTGTCACTTAGAGGCCACTGGTCATCCCCTAATAATTTGTTCAGGGCTCCTGATAATTTTCTAAAGTCTTCAGCTCTTTCAGGGAATTCCTCACATAGCTTTTGTAGCGGACTATCCGCATCCGTGGTTTTATCTAACTGATTACCCATTTTCACACTGCCCCTCGTATTACTGTGTCGCTACGCGTTCGTGTCGTCATGCAATTTAAACAAACTTAAAAATAGACACAGACTTTACAGAACTAACACTGACTTTAACTAACTCCAAATAACCAAACTTTACTAATGCTAACACTTACCCGCATCGCCGCACGGTCCGCGTCGCCGCACGATCTCAATACCTCGCAGTTCACGTTGCCGCGCGATCCGCGTCGACCCGTGGCTCGCGTCGCCGCGCGAGTTAAGATACTTTAACTTTACTTAAAACTCTAAACACTTTAAGACTTACAGACTTACTGCCATTAGCACTGACTTTCGCGATTCGCGTTGCTGCGCCTCTGCGTCACTACGCGTCGGCGTCACTGCGCGTTTACGTCACTGCGCGTCTACGTCACTGCGCGTTGACGTCACTGCACGTTTGCTTCACTGCGCGTTTACGTTACTGCGTGTTCGCTTCGGCCCTACCTTCTGAGTTGCTGCGGGGGTTTTTTTTTATTCAATCAGAGCCTAGACGGGCCAAGTGATATACAAGGTCGACGTCGTACCTGAGTTGAACACCTATCTTCTATTTAAATCCCCATTTTATTCCCTGTGAGCCTAATTTTCTAATTTTGATTTCTTATGAGCCTCAATTAATTTCTTTCAGTCTCCAAATTTCCCTATCCTTTCGCGTTACTGCGCAGTTTAAATTCAATCAGTCAATGAAAGCCCTAATTTAATGGAGTTTTTCTGCCAATTGGACAGGAGTGATTTTATATTTTTCATAATTTAAAATCTCAGAACATTTTTTTCTTTCAGCACCTATTTAGTACGTTACTTTTTTTTATAACCAGAGAGAAGTCTGGCACGTAGGCTGTGGACTGCTTTTCGTTACCTCAATTGTTCCAGCCTCAAGGTCGTGTTATTTAATATTTTTTTTTAAATCCTTTTGAATCCATCTCAGTTGTTTTGCTGTGCCTTCTCTGAATGTTTTCTTTCAACAAGTTTTTCTTTTTTTTTAACCACCGGGACCATGTAATTTTTTCTTTTTTTTTTAACAAACCTATCCTTTGGGCATTTCCTGGCTCCGTAACTTATCATCCGAATATACGTAATTCAATAAGGTTCACACTCTTAAACTTCCCACATACAGGACAACACTACGAAGGGTTAAAACAAACTTTCATTCTGTTTGAGATAAAACAAACCACAACTCCCCGGCTTTTTTTTTACAGTAAAAGTCACAGAAGCATTTCTCATTTAAACAGACATTCACAAGAGTCTCTTTTCTTTCCTATTAATTTTTGGATCCATGATTGATCATCTATCCCTATCTAGCTCTAAACTATCTTTCCCTTTCCAAGTCGCTGCTTGGTTTGCATCATCGCGCAATTTCCCTATCTCTATCCCTATTCTAAGTTTGAAAGGTATTCACCAGATTGTCCTGGATCTCGTTCAGACACTACCTGAGAACCAGCGAGTGGCTAAACTTTCCTCAGACTTTTGAAACCAGGGGAAACTGGAGCAGTATTGAAATCATACTCACTCCAGTGGCCATTTTCCCCTCGTCTCGTCCAAGGCTAGTCTGGCTCTTAATTCGCAAGTTTTCGGCAGTCGTCCGTTGAGATCCCACTTCTGACACCAAATGTTAATTCCTGGATTCTTTTACTTCAATCTGGTTCAGTAAAATTACTGAGTCGAATACCTCTTGTGCTTTGAACAAAGCAGTCTTTATTACCGGCCAGTAAGACCTATCAGACAGAAGATATACTCTCTGGATAGAGCGTACACACTCCCTACGGATAGGTGAAGTTACATCGTAAAGCGTTAACAGTTATACAGTTTTGAAATCAGATAACAAAATACAAATGGATTGACAGTCTAACTCAGACACTCATTAGTCAATCTATATGAGATGTTCTTCTTGAAAGCTCAAGTATTGCCTCCAAATGTTTCAATCTAATGGTGTGACTATTTACTGAGACCTTGCAATTCTGCAGATGTATTTCATGTTACAATTATATATTATTGGCAGGATTAGTGACTTGAAACCTTGAGACAGACTGTTAGCTATGCTGATGTTGCACTATTTGCAATCTGACATTCTCCCAGCTATTCTTCCATGGCTTATACATTTTCATATATCCCGTTTACTTTACTGTCCTTAATTCCATATATTCCGTTCAGATATCCACAAGATCAGGGCAGTGGGATTACGTTGGGATTAATGCAGGGCCATGGGGAGAAAGCGAGGCTGTGGGCTTAGTTTGGGGATTGATACAGGGCTATGAGGAGAAGCGTGGCAGTGGGACTAGTTTGGGATTGATACAGGACTATGGGGAGATAGCGGGGCACTGTGATTAGTTTGGGATTGATACAGGGCTCTGGGGAGAGAGTGGGGCAGTGTGATTAGTTTGGGGATTGATACACGTCGATGGGGAGAGAGTGGGGCAGCGGGACTGGTTTCGGGATTGATACAGGGCAATGTTGAGGGAGCAGGGCAGTGGCATTAGTTTTGGGATTGACACAGAGCTGTGGGGAGAGAGCGGGGCAGTGGGATTAATTTGGGATTAATGCAGAGCTGTGGAGAGAGAGCGGGGCAGTGGGATTACTTTGGGGCTATCTACAGGGCTATGGGAAGAGAGCGGGGCACTGGGATTAGTTTGGGATTGATACAGGTCTGTGGGGAGAGAGCGGGGCAGTGCGATTAGTTTGGGGCTTAATGCAGAGCTGTGGGGAGAGATTGGGGCAGTTTGATGAGTTTGGGGATTGACACAGGGCTATGGGGAGAGAGCGGGGCAGTGGGATTAGTTTGGGGATTGATACAGGGCTATGGGGAGAGAGCGGGGCAGTGGGATTAGTTTGGGGTTTGATACAGGTCTGTGGGACGAGAGCGGGGCAGTGGGATTAGTTTGGGGATTTATACAGCGCTATGGGGAGAGAGTGGGACAGTGCGATTAGTTTGGGATTGATACAGGTCTGTGGGGAAAGAACAGGGCAGTGGGATTAGTTTGGGGATTGATACAGGGCTATGGGGAGAGATTGGGGCAGTTTGATGAGTTTGGGGATTGATACAGGGCTATGGGGTGTGAGCAGGGCAGTGGGATTCGTTTGGGATTGATACAGGGCTATGGGGAGTGAGCGGGGCAGTGGGATTAGTTTGGGATTGATACAGGGCTATGTGGAGAGAGTGGGGCAGTGGTATTAGTTTGGGGATTGATACAGGGCTATGGGGAGTGAGCGGGGCAGTGGGATTAGTTTGGCGATTGATACAGGGCTATGGGGAGTGAGCGGGGCAGTGGGATTAGTTTGGGATTGATACAGGGCTATGTGGAGAGAGTGGGGCAGTGGGATTAGTTTGGGGATTGATACAGGGCTATGGGAAGAGAGCGGGGCAGTGGGCTTAGTTTGGGATTGATACAGGGCTATGGGGAGAGAGCGGGTCACTGGGATTAGCTTGGGATTGATACAGGTCTGGGGAGAGAGCGGGGCAGTGGGATTAGGTTGGAGATTGATACAGAGCTATGGGGAGAGAGTGGGGCATTGGGATTAGTTTGGGGATTGATACAGAGCTGTGTGGAGAGAGCGGTGCAGTGGGATTAGTTTGGGGATTGATACAGCGCTATTGGGAGAGAGTGGGTCACTGGGATTAGCTTGGGATTGATATAGGGCTGTGGGGAGAGAGTGGGGCAGTGGGATTAGTTTGGGATTGATACAGGGCTATGACGAGACAGCGGGGCAGTGGGATTAGGTTTGCGATTGATGCAGAGCTGTGGGGAGAGAGCGGGTCAGTGGGATTAGTTTGGGGATTGATACAGGACGATGGGAAGAGGACGGGGAAGTGGGATTAGTTTGGGATTGATACAGGGCTATGGGAAATGAGCGGGGCAGTGGGATTAGTTTGGGGATTGATACAGGACGATGGGAAGAAGGCGGGGCAGTGGGATTAGTTTGGGGATTGATTCAGGGCTATGGGGTGAGAGCGGGGCACTGGGATTAGTTTGGAGATTGATACAGGTCTATGGGGAGAGAGTGGGGCAGTGGGATCAGTTTGGGATTGATACAGGTCTCTGGGGAGAGAGGGCGGCAGTGGGATTATTTTGGGAGTGATTCTGGTCCATGGGGAGAGAACGGAGCAGTGGGATTAGTTTGGGAATTGATACAGGGCTATGGGTAGAGAGCGGATCGTGGGATTAGTTTGACGATTGATACAGGACTATGGGAAGAGGGCGGGACACTGGGATTCGTTTGGCATTGATACAGGACTGTGGGAAGAGGGCGGGGCACTGGGATTCGTTTGGAATTGCTACAGGGCTATGGGGAGAGAGCGGGGCAGTGGGATTAGTTTGGGGATTGATACAGGTCTGTGGGGAGAGAGCGGGGCAGTGGGATTAGTTTGGGATTGATACAGGGCTATGGGGAAAGAGCGGGACAGTGGCATTAGTTTGGGATTGATACAGGGCTATGGGGAGAGATCAGGGCAGTGGGATTACGTTGGGATTAATGCAGGGCCATGGGGAGAAAGCGGGGCTGTGGGCTTAGTTTGGGGATTGATACAGGGCTATGAGGAGAAGCGTGGCAGTGGGACTAGTTTGGGATTAATACAGGGCTATGGGGAGAGAGTGGGGCACTTGGATTAGTTTGGGATTGATACAGGGCTCTGGGGAGAGAGTGGGGCAGTGTGATTAGTTTGGGGATTGATACACGTCGATGGGGAGAGTGTGGGTCAGCGGGACTGGTTTCGGGATTGATACATGGCAATGTTGAGGGAGCAGGGCAGTGGGATTAGTTTGGGGATTGATACAGGGCCATGGGGAGAGAGCGGGGCAGAGGGATTAGTTTTGGGATTGACACAGAGCTATGGGGAGAGAGCGGGGCAGTGGGATTAATTTGGGATTAATGCAGAGCTGTGGAGAGAGAGCGGGGCAGTGGGATTACTTTGGGGCTATCTACAGGGCTATGGGAAGAGAGCGGGGCACTGGGATTAGTTTGGGATTGATACAGGTCTGTGGGGAGAGAGCGGGGCAGTGCGATTAGTTTGGGGCTTAATGCAGAGCTGTGGGGAGAGATTGGGGCAGTTTGATGAGTTTGGGGATTGACACAGGGCTATGGGGTGTGAGCGGTGCAGTGAGATTACTGTGGGATTGACACCGTGAATGGGGACAGAATGGGGCAGTGGGATTAATTTGGAGATTGATACAGGGCTATGGGGAGAGAGCGGGGCAGTGGGATTAGTTTGGGATTGATACAGGGCTATGGGGAGAGAGCGGGGCAGTGGGATTAGTTTGGGATTGATACAGGGCTATGGGGAGAGAGCGGGGCAGTGGGATTAGTTTGGGGATTGATACAGGGCTATGGGGAGAGAGCGGGGCAGTGCGATTAGTTTGGGGCTTAATGCAGAGCTGTGGGGAGAGATTGGGGCAGTTTGATGAGTTTGGGGATTGACACAGGGCTATGGGGTGTGAGCGGTGCAGTGAGATTACTGTGGGATTGACACAGTGAATGGGGACAGAATGGGGCAGTGGGATTAATTTGGAGATTGATACAGGGCTATGGGGAGAGAGCGGGGCAGTGGGATTAGTTTGGGATTGATACAGGGCTATGGGGAGAGAGCGGGGCAGTGGGATTAGTTTGGGATTGATACAGGGCTATGGGGAGAGAGCGGGGCAGTGGGATTAGTTTGGGGATTGATACAGGGCTATGGGGAGAGAGCAGGGCAGTGGGATTAGTTTGGGGTTTGATACAGGTCTGTGGGGAGAGAGTGGGGCAGTGGGATTAGTTTGGGGATTGATACAGGGCTATGGGGAGAGAGCGGGGCAGTGGGATTAGTTGGGGAATGATACAGGGCTATGGGAAATGAGCGGGGCAGTGGGATTAGTTTGACGATTGATACAGGGCTATGGGGAGAGAGCGGGGCAGTGGGATTAGTTTGGGGATTGATACAGAACTGTGGGGAGAGAGCGGGGCAGTGGGATTAGTTTGGGATTGCTTAGGGCTCTGGGTAGAGAGTGGAACTGGGATTCGTTTGGGATTAATACAGGGCTATGGGGACAGAGCAGGGCTGTGGGGTTAGTTTGGGGATTGATACAGGGCTATGGGGAGAGAGTGGGGGCAGTGGAATTAGTTTGCCAATTGATACAGGGCTATGGGGAGAGAGTGGGGCAGTACGATTAGTTTTGCGATTGATACAGGGCTATGGGAAGTGAACGGGGAAGTGGGATTATTTTGGGGATTGGTACAGGGCTATGGGGAGAGAGCGGGGCAATGGGATTAGTTTTGCGATTGATACAGCGCTGTGGGGAGAGAGCGGAGCAGTGGGATTAGTTTGGGGATTGATACAGGTCTATGGGGAGAGAGGGCGGCAGTGGGATTATTTTGGGAGTGATACTGGTGTATGGGGAGAGAGCGGATCAGTGGGATTAGTTTGGGAATTGATACAGGGCTATGGGGAGAGAGCGGGGCAGTGGGATTAGTTTGGAGTTTGATACAGGGCTGTGAGGAGAGAGCGGGGCAGTGGGATTAGTTTGGGATTGATACAGGGCTATGTGGAGAGAGTGGGGCAGTGGGATTAGTTTGGGATTGATACAGGGCTATGTGGAGAGAGTGGGCCATCGGGATTAGTTTGGCGATTGATACAGAGCTGTGGGGAGAGAGCGGGGCAGTGGGATTAGTTTGGGATTGATACAGGGCTATGGGGAAAGAGCGGGACAGTGGCATTAGTTTGGGATTGATACAGGGCTATGGGGAGAGATCAGGGCAGTGGGATTACGTTGGGATTAATGCAGGGCCATGGGGAGAAAGCGGGGCTGTGGGCTTAGTTTGGGGATTGATACAGGGCTATGAGGAGAAGCGTGGCAGTGGGACTAGTTTGGAATTAATACAGGGCTATGGGGAGAGAGTGGGGCACTTGGATTAGTTTGGGATTGATACAGGGCTCTGGGGAGAGAGTGGGGCAGTGTGATTAGTTTGGGGATTGATACACGTCGATGGGGAGAGTGTGGGTCAGCGGGACTGGTTTCGGGATTGATACAGGGCAATGTTGAGGGAGCAGGGCAGTGGGATTAGTTTGGGGATTGATACAGGGCCATGGGGAGAGAGCGGGGCAGAGGGATTAGTTTTGGGATTGACACAGAGCTATGGGGAGAGAGCGGGGCAGTGGGATTAATTTGGGATTAATGCAGAGCTGTGGAGAGAGAGCGGGGCAGTGGGATTACTTTGGGGCTATCTGCAGGGCTATGGGAAGAGAGCGGGGCACTGGGATTAGTTTGGGATTGATACAGGTCTGTGGGGAGAGAGCGGGGCAGTGCGATTAGTTTGGGGCTTAATGCAGAGCTGTGGGGAGAGATTGGGGCAGTTTGATGAGTTTGGGGATTGACACAGGGCTATGGGGTGTGAGCGGTGCAGTGAGATTACTGTGGGATTGACACAGTGAATGGGACAGAATGGGGCAGTGGGATTAATTTGGAGATTGATACAGGGCTATGGGGAGAGAGCGGGGCAGTGGGATTAGTTTGGGATTGATACAGGGCTATGGGGAGAGAGCGGGGCAGTGGGATTAGTTTGGGATTGATACAGGGCTATGGGGAGAGAGCGGGGCAGTGGGATTAGTTTGGGGATTGATACAGGGCTATGGGGAGAGAGCAGGGCAGTGGGATTAGTTTGGGGTTTGATACAGGTCTGTGGGGAGAGAGTGGGGCAGTGGGATTAGTTTGGGGATTGATACAGGGCTATGGGGAGAGAGCGGGGCAGTGGGATTAGTTGGGGAATGATACAGGGCTATGGGAAATGAGCGGGGCAGTGGGATTAGTTTGGCGATTGATACAGGGCTATGGGGAGAGAGCGGGGCAGTGGGATTAGTTTGGGGATTGATACAGAACTGTGGGGAGAGAGCGGGGCAGTGGGATTAGTTTGGGATTGCTTAGGGCTCTGGGTAGAGAGTGGAACTGGGATTCGTTTGGGATTAATACAGGGCTATGGGGACAGAGCAGGGCTGTGGGGTTAGTTTGGGGATTGATACAGGGCTATGGGGAGAGAGTGGGGGCAGTGGAATTAGTTTGCCAATTGATACAGGGCTATGGGGAGAGAGTGGGGCAGTACGATTAGTTTTGCGATTGATACAGGGCTATGGGAAGTGAACGGGGAAGTGGGATTATTTTGGGGATTGATACAGGGCTATGGGGAGAGAGCGGGGCAATGGGATTAGTTTTGCGATTGATACAGCGCTGTGGGGAGAGAGCGGTGCAGTGGGATTAGTTTGGGGATTGATACAGGTCTATGGGGAGAGAGGGCGGCAGTGGGATTATTTTGGGAGTGATACTGGTGTATGGGGAGAGAGCGGATCAGTGGGATTAGTTTGGGAATTGATACAGGGCTATGGGGAGAGAGCGGGGCAGTGGGATTAGTTTGGGGTTTGATACAGGGCTATGTGGAGAGAGTGGGCCATCGGGATTAGTTTGGCGATTGATACAGAGCTGTGGGGAGAGAGCGGGGCAGTGGGATTAGTTTGGGATTGATACAGGTCTGTGGAGAGAGAACAGGGCAGTGGGATTAGTTTGGGGATTTATACAGCGCTATGGGGAGAGAGTGGGACAGTGCGATTAGTTTGGGATTGATACAGGTCTGTGGAGAAAGAACAGGGCAGTGGGATTAGTTTGGGGATTGATACAGGGCTATGGGGAGAGATTGGGGCAGTTTGATGAGTTTGGGGATTGATACAGGGCTATGGGGTGTGAGCAGGGCAGTGGGATTCGTTTGGGATTGATACAGGGCTATGGGGAGTGAGCGGGGCAGTGGGATTAGTTTGGGATTGATACAGGGCTATGTGGAAAGAGTGGGGCAGTGGTATTAGTTTGGGGATTGATACAGGGCTATGGGGAGTGAGCGGGGCAGTGGGATTAGTTTGGCGATTGATACAGGGCTATGGGGAGTGAGCGGGGCAGTGGGATTAGTTTGGGATTGATACAGGGCTATGTGGAGAGAGTGGGGCAGTGGGATTAGTTTGGGGATTGATACAGGGCTATGGGAAGAGAGCGGGGCAATGGGCTTAGTTTGGGATTGATACAGGGCTATGGGGAGAGAGCGGGTCACTGGGATTAGCTTGGGATTGATACAGGTCTGGGGAGAGAGCGGGGCAGTGGGATTAGGTTGGAGATTGATCCAGAGCTATGGGGAGAGAGTGGGGCATTGGGATTAGTTTGGGGATTGATACAGAGCTGTGTGGAGAGAGCGGTGCAGTGGGATTAGTTTGGGGATTGATACAGCGCTATTGGGAGAGAGTGGGTCACTGGGATTAGCTTGGGATTGATATAGGGCTGTGGGGAGAGAGTGGGGCAGTGGGATTAGTTTGGGATTGATACAGGGCTATGGGGAGAGGGCGGGGAAGTGGGATTAGTTTGCGATTGATACAGGGCTATGACGAGACAGCGGGGCAGTGGGATTAGGTTTGCGATTGATGCAGAGCTGTGGGGAGAGAGCGGGTCAGTGGGATTAGTTTGGGGATTGATACAGGACGATAGGAAGAGGACGGGGAAGTGGGATTAGTTTGGGATTGATACAGGGCTATGGGAAATGAGCGGGGCAGTGGGATTAGTTTGGGGATTGATACAGGACGATGGGAAGAAGGCGGGGCAGTGGGATTAGTTTGGGGATTGATTCAGGGCTATGGGGTGAGAGCGGGGCACTGGGATTAGTTTGGAGATTGATACAGGACTATGGGGAGAGAGTGGGACAGTGGCATTAGTTTGGGATTAATCCAGGGCTATGGAGAGAGTGGGGCACTGGGATTAGTTTGGAGATTGATACATGTCTATGGGGAGAGAGTGGGGCAGTGGGATCAGTTTGGGATTGATACAGGTCTCTGGGGAGAGAGGGCGGCAGTGGGATTATTTTGGGAGTGATTCTGGTCCATGGGGAGAGAACGGAGCAGTGGGATTAGTTTGGGAATTGATACAGGGCTATGGGTAGAGAGCGGATCGTGGGATTAGTTTGACGATTGATACAGGACTATGGGAAGAGGGCGGGACACTGGGATTCGTTTGGCATTGATACAGGACTGTGAGAAGAGGGCGGGGCACTGGGATTCGTTTGGAATTGCTACAGGGCTATGGGGAGAGAGCGGGGCAGTGGGATTAGTTTGGGGATTGATACAGGTCTGTGGGGAGAGAGCGGGGCAGTGGGATTAGTTTGGGATTGATACAGGGCTATGGGGAAAGAGCGGGACAGTGGCATTAGTTTGGGATTGATACAGGGCTATGGGGAGAGATCAGGGCAGTGGGATTACGTTGGGATTAATGCAGGGCCATGGGGAGAAAGCGGGGCTGTGGGCTTAGTTTGGGGATTGATACAGGGCTATGAGGAGAAGCGTGGCAGTGGGACTAGTTTGGGATTAATACAGGGCTATGGGGAGAGAGTGGGGCACTTGGATTAGTTTGGGATTGATACAGGGCTCTGGGGAGAGAGTGGGGCAGTGTGATTAGTTTGGGGATTGATACACGTCGATGGGGAGAGTGTGGGTCAGCGGGACTGGTTTCGGAATTGATACAGGGCAATGTTGAGGGAGCAGGGCAGTGGGATTAGTTTGGGGATTGATACAGGGCCATGGGGAGAGAGCGGGGCAGAGGGATTAGTTTTGGGATTGACACAGAGCTATGGGGAGAGAGCGGGGCAGTGGGATTAATTTGGGATTAATGCAGAGCTGTGGAGAGAGAGCGGGGCAGTGGGATTACTTTGGGGCTATCTACAGGGCTATGGGAAGAGAGCGGGGCACTGGGATTAGTTTGGGATTGATACAGGTCTGTGGGGAGAGAGCGGGGCAGTGCGATTAGTTTGGGGCTTAATGCAGAGCTGTGGGGAGAGATTGGGGCAGTTTGATGAGTTTGGGGATTGACACAGGGCTATGGGGTGTGAGCGGTGCAGTGAGATTACTGTGGGATTGACACAGTGAATGGGGACAGAATGGGGCAGTGGGATTAATTTGGAGATTGATACAGGGCTATGGGGAGAGAGCGGGGCAGTGGGATTAGTTTGGGATTGATACAGGGCTATGGGGAGAGAGCGGGGCAGTGGGATTAGTTTGGGATTGCTTAGGGCTCTGGGTAGAGAGTGGAACTGGGATTCGTTTGGGATTAATACAGGGCTATGGGGACAGAGCAGGGCAGTGGGATTAGTTTGGGGATTGATACAGGGCTATGGGGAGAGAGTGGGGGCAGTGGAATTAGTTTGCCAATTGATACAGGGCTATGGGGAGAGAGTGGGGCAGTACGATTAGTTTTGCGATTGATACAGGGCTATGGGAAGTGAACGGGGAAGTGGGATTATTTTGGGGATTGATACAGGGCTATGGGGAGAGAGCGGGGCAATGGGATTAGTTTTGCGATTGATACAGCGCTGTGGGGATAGAGCGGAGCAGTGGGATTAGTTTGGGGATTGATACAGGTCTATGGGGAGAGAGGGCGGCAGTGGGATTATTTTGGGAGTGATAAAGGTCTATTGGGAAGAGAGCGGATCAGTGGGATTAGTTTGGGAATTGATACAGGGCTATGGGGAGAGAGCGGGGCAGTGGGATTAGTTTGGGGTTTGATACAGGGCTATGTGGAGAGAGTGGGCCATCGGGATTAGTTTGGCGATTGATACAGAGCTGTGGGGAGAGAGCGGGGCAGTGGGATTAGTTTGGGATTGATACAGGTCTGTGGAGAGAGAACAGGGCAGTGGGATTAGTTTGGGGATTTATACAGCGCTATGGGGAGAGAGTGGGACAGTGCGATTAGTTTGGGATTGATACAGGTCTGTGGAGAAAGATCAGGGCAGTGGGATTAGTTTGGGGATTGATACAGGGCTATGGGGAGAGATTGGGGCAGTTTGATGCGTTTGGGGATTGATACAGGGCTATGGGGTGTGAGCAGGGCAGTGGGATTCGTTTGGGATTGATACAGGGCTATGGGGAGTGAGCGGGGCAGTGGGATTAGTTTGGGATTGATACAGGGCTATGTGGAAAGAGTGGGGCAGTGGTATTAGTTTGGGGATTGATACAGGGCTATGGGGAGTGAGCGGGGCAGTGGGATTAGTTTGGCGATTGATACAGGGCTATGGGGAGTGAGCGGGGCAGTGGGATTAGTTTGGGATTGATACAGGGCTATGTGGAGAGAGTGGGGCAGTGGGATTAGTTTGGGGATTGATACAGGGCTATGGGAAGAGAGCGGGGCAGTGGGCTTAGTTTGGGATTGATACAGGGCTATGGGGAGAGAGCGGGTCACTGGGATTAGCTTGGGATTGATACAGGTCTGGGGAGAGAGCGGGGCAGTGGGATTAGGTTGGAGATTGATCCAGAGCTATGGGGAGAGGGTGGGGCATTGGGATTAGTTTGGGGATTGATACAGAGCTGTGTGGAGAGAGCGGTGCAGTGGGATTAGTTTGGGGATTGATACAGCGCTATTGGGAGAGAGTGGGTCACTGGGATTAGCTTGGGATTGATATAGGGCTATGGGGAGAGGGCGGGGCAGTGGGATTAGGTTGGAGATTGATCCAGAGCTATGGGGAGAGAGTGGGGCAGTGGGATTAGTTTGGGATTGATACAGGGCTATGGGGAGAGGGCGGGGAAGTGGGATTAGTTTGCGATTGATACAGGGCTATGACGAGACAGCGGGGCAGTGGGATTAGGTTTGCGATTGATGCAGAGCTGTGGGGAGAGAGCGGGTCAGTGGGATTAGTTTGGGGATTGATACAGGACGATAGGAAGAGGACGGGGAAGTGGGATTAGTTTGGGATTGATACAGGGCTATGGGAAATGAGCGGGGCAGTGGGATTAGTTTGGGGATTGATACAGGACGATGGGAAGAAGGCGGGGCAGTGGGATTAGTTTGGGGATTGATTCAGAGCTATGGGGTGAGAGCGGGGCACTGGGATTAGTTTGGAGATTGATACAG
Organism: Pristiophorus japonicus; assembly: GCF_044704955.1. Classification (NCBI taxonomy): domain Eukaryota; kingdom Metazoa; phylum Chordata; class Chondrichthyes; family Pristiophoridae; genus Pristiophorus; species Pristiophorus japonicus. Next base: position 12,257,056 of record NC_092008.1, read on the forward strand.
GACTATGGGGAGAGAGTGGGACAGTGGCATTAGTTTGGGATTAATCCAGGGCTATGGAGAGAGTGGGGCACTGGGATTAGTTTGGAGATTGATACATGTCTATGGGGAGAGAGTGGGGCAGTGGGATCAGTTTGGGATTGATACAGGTCTCTGGGGAGAGAGGGCGGCAGTGGGATTATTTTGGGAGTGATTCTGGTCCATGGGGAGAGAACGGAGCAGTGGGATTAGTTTGGGAATTGATACAGGGCTATGGGTAGAGAGCGGATCGTGGGATTAGTTTGACGATTGATACAGGACTATGGGAAGAGGGCGGGACACTGGGATTCGTTTGGCATTGATACAGGACTGTGAGAAGAGGGCGGGGCACTGGGATTCGTTTGGAATTGCTACAGGGCTATGGGGAGAGAGCGGGGCAGTGGGATTAGTTTGGGGATTGATACAGGTCTGTGGGGAGAGAGCAGGGCAGTGGGATTAGTTTGGGATTGATACAGGGCTATGGGGAAAGAGCGGGACAGTGGCATTAGTTTGGGATTGATACAGGGCGATGGGGAGAGATCAGGGCAGTGGGATTACGTTGGGATTAATGCAGGGCCATGGGGAGAAAGCGGGGCTGTGGGCTTAGTTTGGGGATTGATACAGGGCTATGAGGAGAAGCGTGGCAGTGGGACTAGTTTGGAATTAATACAGGGCTATGGGGAGAGAGTGGGGCACTTGGATTAGTTTGGGATTGATACAGGGCTCTGGGGAGAGAGTGGGGCAGTGTGATTAGTTTGGGGATTGATACACGTCGATGGGGAGAGTGTGGGTCAGCGGGACTGGTTTCGGGATTGATACAGGGCAATGTTGAGGGAGCAGGGCAGTGGGATTAGTTTGGGGATTGATACAGGGCCATGGGGAGAGAGCGGGGCAGAGGGATTAGTTTTGGGATTGACACAGAGCTATGGGGAGAGAGCGGGGCAGTGGGATTAATTTGGGATTAATGCAGAGCTGTGGAGAGAGAGCGGGGCAGTGGGATTACTTTGGGGCTATCTGCAGGGCTATGGGAAGAGAGCGGGGCACTGGGATTAGTTTGGGATTGATACAGGTCTGTGGGGAGAGAGCGGGGCAGTGCGATTAGTTTGGGGCTTAATGCAGAGCTGTGGGGAGAGATTGTGGCAGTTTGATGAGTTTGGGGATTGACACAGGGCTATGGGGTGTGAGCGGTGCAGTGAGATTACTGTGGGATTGACACAGTGAATGGGACAGAATGGGGCAGTGGGATTAATTTGGAGATTGATACAGGGCTATGGGGAGAGAGCGGGGCAGTGGGATTAGTTTGGGATTGATACAGGGCTATGGGGAGAGAGCGGGGCAGTGGGATTAGTTTGGGATTGATACAGGGCTATGGGGAGAGAGCGGGGCAGTGGGATTAGTTTGGGGATTGATACAGGGCTATGGGGAGAGAGCAGGGCAGTGGGATTAGTTTGGGGTTTGATACAGGTCTGTGGGGAGAGAGTGGGGCAGTGGGATTAGTTTGGGGATTGATACAGGGCTATGGGGAGAGAGCGGGGCAGTGGGATTAGTTGGGGAATGATACAGGGCTATGGGAAATGAGCGGGGCAGTGGGATTAGTTTGGCGATTGATACAGGGCTATGGGGAGAGAGCGGGGCAGTGGGATTAGTTTGGGGATTGATACAGAACTGTGGGGAGAGAGCGGGGCAGTGGGATTAGTTTGGGATTGCTTAGGGCTCTGGGTAGAGAGTGGAACTGGGATTCGTTTGGGATTAATACAGGGCTATGGGGACAGAGCAGGGCTGTGGGGTTAGTTTGGGGATTGATACAGGGCTATGGGGAGAGAGTGGGGGCAGTGGAATTAGTTTGCCAATTGATACAGGGCTATGGGGAGAGAGTGGGGCAGTACGATTAGTTTTGCGATTGATACAGGGCTATGGGAAGTGAACGGGGAAGTGGGATTATTTTGGGGATTGATACAGGGCTATGGGGAGAGAGCGGGGCAATGGGATTAGTTTTGCGATTGATACAGCGCTGTGGGGAGAGAGCGGAGCAGTGGGATTAGTTTGGGGATTGATACAGGTCTATGGGGAGAGAGGGCGGCAGTGGGATTATTTTGGGAGTGATACTGGTGTATGGGGAGAGAGCGGATCAGTGGGATTAGTTTGGGAATTGATACAGGGCTATGGGGAGAGAGCGGGGCAGTGGGATTAGTTTGGGGTTTGATACAGGGCTATGTGGAGAGAGTGGGCCATCGGGATTAGTTTGGCGATTGATACAGAGCTGTGGGGAGAGAGCGGGGCAGTGGGATTAGTTTGGGATTGATACAGGTCTGTGGAGAGAGAACAGGGCAGTGGGATTAGTTTGGGGATTTATACAGCGCTATGGGGAGAGAGTGGGACAGTGCGATTAGTTTGGGATTGATACAGGTCTGTGGAGAAAGAACAGGGCAGTGGGATTAGTTTGGGGATTGATACAGGGCTATGGGGAGAGATTGGGGCAGTTTGATGAGTTTGGGGATTGATACAGGGCTATGGGGTGTGAGCAGGGCAGTGGGATTCGTTTGGGATTGATACAGGGCTATGGGGAGTGAGCGGGGCAGTGGGATTAGTTTGGGATTGATACAGGGCTATGTGGAAAGAGTGGGGCAGTGGTATTAGTTTGGGGATTGATACAGGGCTATGGGGAGTGAGCGGGGCAGTGGGATTAGTTTGGCGATTGATACAGGGCTATGGGGAGTGAGCGGGGCAGTGGGATTAGTTTGGGATTGATACAGGGCTATGTGGAGAGAGTGGGGCAGTGGGATTAGTTTGGGGATTGATACAGGGCTATGGGAAGAGAGCGGGGCAATGGGCTTAGTTTGGGATTGATACAGGGCTATGGTGAGAGAGAGGGTCACTGGGATTAGCTTGGGATTGATACAGGTCTGGGGAGAGAGCGGGGCAGTGGGATTAGGTTGGAGATTGATACAGAGCTATGGGGAGAGAGTGGGGCATTGGGATTAGTTTGGGGATTGATACAGAGCTGTGTGGAGAGAGCGGTGCAGTGGGATTAGTTTGGGGATTGATACAGCGCTATTGGGAGAGAGTGGGTCACTGGGATTAGCTTGGGATTGATATAGGGCTGTGGGGAGAGAGTGGGGCAGTGGGATTAGTTTGGGATTGATACAGGGCTATGGGGAGAGGGCGGGGAAGTGGGATTAGTTTGCGATTGATACAGGGCTATGACGAGACAGCGGGGCAGTGGGATTAGGTTTGCGATTGATGCAGAGCTGTGGGGAGAGAGCGGGTCAGTGGGATTAGTTTGGGGATTGATACAGGACGATAGGAAGAGGACGGGGAAGTGGGATTAGTTTGGGATTGATACAGGGCTATGGGAAATGAGCGGGGCAGTGGGATTAGTTTGGGGATTGATACAGGACGATGGGAAGAAGGCGGGGCAGTGGGATTAGTTTGGGGATTGATTCAGGGCTATGGGGTGAGAGCGGGGCACTGGGATTAGTTTGGAGATTGATACAGGACTATGGGGAGAGAGTGGGACAGTGGCATTAGTTTGGGATTAATCCAGGGCTATGGAGAGAGTGGGGCACTGGGATTAGTTTGGAGATTGATACATGTCTATGGGGAGAGAGTGGGGCAGTGGGATCAGTTTGGGATTGATACAGGTCTCTGGGGAGAGAGGGCGGCAGTGGGATTATTTTGGGAGTGATTCTGGTCCATGGGGAGAGAACGGAGCAGTGGGATTAGTTTGCGAATTGATACAGGGCTATGGGTAGAGAGCGGATCGTGGGATTAGTTTGACGATTGATACAGGACTATGGGAAGAGGGCAGGACACTGGGATTCGTTTGGCATTGATACAGGACTGTGAGAAGAGGGCGGGGCACTGGGATTCGTTTGGAATTGCTACAGGGCTATGGGGAGAGAGCGGGGCAGTGGGATTAGTTTGGGGATTGATACAGGTCTGTGGGGAGAGAGCGGGGCAGTGGGATTAGTTTGGGATTGATACAGGGCTATGGGGAAAGAGCGGGACAGTGGCATTAGTTTGGGATTGATACAGGGCTATGGGGAGAGATCAGGGCAGTGGGATTACGTTGGGATTAATGCAGGGCCATGGGGAGAAAGCGGGGCTGTGGGCTTAGTTTGGGGATTGATACAGGGCTATGAGGAGAAGCGTGGCAGTGGGACTAGTTTGGGATTAATACAGGGCTATGGGGAGAGAGTGGGGCACTTGGATTAGTTTGGGATTGATACAGGGCTCTGGGGAGAGAGTGGGGCAGTGTGATTAGTTTGGGGATTGATACACGTCGATGGGGAGAGTGTGGGTCAGCGGGACTGGTTTCGGGATTGATACAGGGCAATGTTGAGGGAGCAGGGCAGTGGGATTAGTTTGGGGATTGATACAGGGCCATGGGGAGAGAGCGGGGCAGAGGGATTAGTTTTGGGATTGACACAGAGCTATGGGGAGAGAGCGGGGCAGTGGGATTAATTTGGGATTAATGCAGAGCTGTGGAGAGAGAGCGGGGCAGTGGGATTACTTTGGGGCTATCTACAGGGCTATGGGAAGAGAGCGGGGCACTGGGATTAGTTTGGGATTGATACAGGTCTGTGGGGAGAGAGCGGGGCAGTGCGATTAGTTTGGGGCTTAATGCAGAGCTGTGGGGAGAGATTGGGGCAGTTTGATGAGTTTGGGGATTGACACAGGGCTATGGGGTGTGAGCGGTGCAGTGAGATTACTGTGGGATTGACACAGTGAATGGGGACAGAATGGGGCAGTGGGATTAATTTGGAGATTGATACAGGGCTATGGGGAGAGAGCGGGGCAGTGGGATTAGTTTGGGATTGATACAGGGCTATGGGGAGAGAGCGGGGCAGTGGGATTAGTTTGGGATTGATACAGGGCTATGGGGAGAGAGCGGGGCAGTGGGATTAGTTTGGGGATTGATACAGGGCTATGGGGAGAGAGCAGGGCAGTGGGATTAGTTTGGGGTTTGATACAGGTCTGTGGGGAGAGAGTAGGGCAGTGGGATTAGTTTGGGGATTGATACAGGGCTATGGGGAGAGAGCGGGGCAGTGGGATTAGTTGGGGAATGATACAGGGCTATGGGAAATGAGCGGGGCAGTGGGATTAGTTTGGCGATTGATACAGGGCTATGGGGAGAGAGCGGGGCAGTGGGATTAGTTTGGGGATTGATACAGAACTGTGGGGAGAGAGCGGGGCAGTGGGATTAGTTTGGGATTGCTTAGGGCTCTGGGTAGAGAGTGGAACTGGGATTCGTTTGGGATTAATACAGGGCTATGGGGACAGAGCAGGGCTGTGGGGTTAGTTTGGGGATTGATACAGGGCTATGGGGAGAGAGTGGGGGCAGTGGAATTAGTTTGCCAATTGATACAGGGCTATGGGGAGAGAGTGGGGCAGTACGATTAGTTTTGCGATTGATACAGGGCTATGGGAAGTGAACGGGGAAGTGGGATTATTTTGGGGATTGATACAGGGCTATGGGGAGAGAGCGGGGCAATGGGATTAGTTTTGCGATTGATACAGCGCTGTGGGGATAGAGTGGAGCAGTGGGATTAGTTTGGGGATTGATACAGGTCTATGGGGAGAGAGGGCGGCAGTGGGATTATTTTGGGAGTGATACTGGTCTATGGGGAGAGAGCGGATCAGTGGGATTAGTTTGGGAATTGATACAGGGCTATGGGGAGAGAGCGGGGCAGTGGGATTAGTTTGGGGTTTGATACAGGGCTATGTGGAGAGAGTGGGCCATCGGGATTAGTTTGGCGATTGATACAGAGCTGTGGGGAGAGAGCGGGTCAGTGGGATTAGTTTGGGATTGATACAGGTCTGTGGAGAGAGAACAGGGCAGTGGGATTAGTTTGGGGATTTATACAGCGCTATGGGGAGAGAGTGGGACAGTGCGATTAGTTTGGGATTGATACAGGTCTGTGGAGAAAGATCAGGGCAGTGGGATTAGTTTGGGGATTGATACAGGGCTATGGGGAGAGATTGGGGCAGTTTGATGAGTTTGGGGATTGATACAGGGCTATGGGGTGTGAGCAGGGCAGTGGGATTCGTTTGGGATTGATACAGGGCTATGGGGAGTGAGCGGGGCAGTGGGATTAGTTTGGGATTGATACAGGGCTATGTGGAAAGAGTGGGGCAGTGGTATTAGTTTGGGGATTGATACAGGGCTATGGGGAGTGAGCGGGGCAGTGGGATTAGTTTGGCGATTGATACAGGGCTATGGGGAGTGAGCGGGGCAGTGGGATTAGTTTGGGATTGATACAGGGCTATGTGGAGAGAGTGGGGCAGTGGGATTAGTTTGGGGATTGATACAGGGCTATGGGAAGAGAGCGGGGCAGTGGGCTTAGTTTGGGATTGATACAGGGCTATGGGGAGAGAGCGGGTCACTGGGATTAGCTTGGGATTGATACAGGTCTGGGGAGAGAGCGGGGCAGTGGGATTAGGTTGGAGATTGATCCAGAGCTATGGGGAGAGGGTGGGGCATTGGGATTAGTTTGGGGATTGATACAGAGCTGTGTGGAGAGAGCGGTGCAGTGGGATTAGTTTGGGGATTGATACAGCGCTATTGGGAGAGAGTGGGTCACTGGGATTAGCTTGGGATTGATATAGGGCTGTGGGGAGAGAGTGGGGCAGTGGGATTAGTTTGGGATTGATACAGGGCTATGGGGAGAGGGCGGGGAAGTGGGATTAGTTTGCGATTGATACAGGGCTATGACGAGACAGCGGGGCAGTGGGATTAGGTTTGCGATTGATGCAGAGCTGTGGGGAGAGAGCGGGTCAGTGGGATTAGTTTGGGGATTGATACAGGACGATAGGAAGAGGACGGGGAAGTGGGATTAGTTTGGGATTGATACAGGGCTATGGGAAATGAGCGGGGCAGTGGGATTAGTTTGGGGATTGATACAGGACGATGGGAAGAAGGCGGGGCAGTGGGATTAGTTTGGGGATTGATTCAGAGCTATGGGGTGAGAGCGGGGCACTGGGATTAGTTTGGAGATTGATACAGGACTATGGGGAGAGAGTGGGACAGTGGCATTAGTTTGGGATTAATCCAGGGCTATGGAGAGAGTGGGGCACTGGGATTAGTTTGGAGATTGATACATGTCTATGGGGAGAGAGTGGGGCAGTGGGATCAGTTTGGGATTGATACAGGTCTCTGGGGAGAGAGGGCGGCAGTGGGATTATTTTGGGAGTGATTCTGGTCCATGGGGAGAGAACGGAGCAGTGGGATTAGTTTGGGAATTGATACAGGGCTATGGGTAGAGAGCGGATCGTGGGATTAGTTTGACGATTGATACAGGACTATGGGAAGAGGGCGGGACACTGGGATTCGTTTGGCATTGATACAGGACTGTGAGAAGAGGGCGGGGCACTGGGATTCGTTTGGAATTGCTACAGGGCTATGGGGAGAGAGCGGGGCAGTGGGATTAGTTTGGGGATTGATACAGGTCTGTGGGGAGAGAGCGGGGCAGTGGGATTAGTTTGGGATTGATACAGGGCTATGGGGAAAGAGCGGGACAGTGGCATTAGTTTGGGATTGATACAGGGCGATGGGGAGAGATCAGGGCAGTGGGATTACGTTGGGATTAATGCAGGGCCATGGGGAGAAAGCGGGGCTGTGGGCTTAGTTTGGGGATTGATACAGGGCTATGAGGAGAAGCGTGGCAGTGGGACTAGTTTGGGATTAATACAGGGCTATGGGGAGAGAGTGGGGCACTTGGATTAGTTTGGGATTGATACAGGGCTCTGGGGAGAGAGTGGGGCAGTGTGATTAGTTTGGGGATTGATACACGTCGATGGGGAGAGTGTGGGTCAGCGGGACTGGTTTCGGGATTGATACAGGGCAATGTTGAGGGAGCAGGGCAGTGGGATTAGTTTGGGGATTGATACAGGGCCATGGGGAGAGAGCGGGGCAGAGGGATTAGTTTTGGGATTGACACAGAGCTATGGGGAGAGAGCGGGGCAGTGGGATTAATTTGGGATTAATGCAGAGCTGTGGAGAGAGAGCGGGGCAGTGGGATTACTTTGGGGCTATCTACAGGGCTATGGGAAGAGAGCGGGGCACTGGGATTAGTTTGGGATTGATACAGGTCTGTGGGGAGAGAGCGGGGCAGTGCGATTAGTTTGGGGCTTAATGCAGAGCTGTGGGGAGAGATTGGGGCAGTTTGATGAGTTTGGGGATTGACACAGGGCTATGGGGTGTGAGCGGTGCAGTGAGATTACTGTGGGATTGACACAGTGAATGGGGACAGAATGGGGCAGTGGGATTAATTTGGAGATTGATACAGGGCTATGGGGAGAGAGCGGGGCAGTGGGATTAGTTTGGGATTGATACAGGGCTATGGGGAGAGAGCGGGGCAGTGGGATTAGTTTGGGATTGATACAGGGCTATGGGGAGAGAGCGGGGCAGTGGGATTAGTTTGGGGATTGATACAGGGCTATGGGGAGAGAGCGGGGCAGTGCGATTAGTTTGGGGCTTAATGCAGAGCTGTGGGGAGAGATTGGGGCAGTTTGATGAGTTTGGGGATTGACACAGGGCTATGGGGAGAGAGCGGGGCAGTGGGATTAGTTTGGGGATTGATACAGGGCTATGGGGAGAGAGCGGGGCAGTGGGATTAGTTTGGGGTTTGATACAGGTCTGTGGGACGAGAGCGGGGCAGTGGGATTAGTTTGGGTTTGATACAGGGCTATGGGGAGAGAGCGGGGCAGTGGGATTAGTTTGGGGTTTGATACAGGTCTGTGGGACGAGAGCGGGGCAGTGGGATTAGTTTGGGTTTGATACAGGTCTGTGGGGAGAGAGCTGGGCAGTGGGATTAGTTTGGGATTGATACAGGGCTATGGGGAGAGAGCGGGGCAGTGGGATTAGTTTGGGGATTGACACAGGGCTATGGGGTGTGAGCGGTGCAGTGAGATTACTGTGGGATTGACACAGTGAATGGGGACAGAATGGGGCAGTGGGATTAATTTGGAGATTGATACAGGGCTATGGGGAGAGAGCGGGGCAGTGGGATTAGATTGGGATTGATACAGGGCTATGGGGAGAGAGCGGGGCAGTGGGATTAGTTTGGGATTGATACAGGGCTATGGGGAGAGAGCGGGGCAGTGGGATTAGTTTGGGGATTGATACAGGGCTATGGGGAGAGAGCGGGGCAGTGGGATTAGTTGGGGAATGATACAGGGCTATGGGAAATGAGCGGGGCAGTGGGATTAGTTTGGCGATTGATACAGGGCGATGGGGAGAGATCAGGGCAGTGGGATTACGTTGGGATTAATGCAGGGCCATGGGGAGAAAGCGGGGCTGTGGGCTTAGTTTGGGGATTGATACAGGGCTATGAGGAGAAGCGTGGCAGTGGGACTAGTTTGGGATTAATACAGGGCTATGGGGAGAGAGTGGGGCACTTGGATTAGTTTGGGATTGATACAGGGCTCTGGGGAGAGAGTGGGGCAGTGTGATTAGTTTGGGGATTGATACACGTCGATGGGGAGAGTGTGGGTCAGCGGGACTGGTTTCGGGATTGATACAGGGCAATGTTGAGGGAGCAGGGCAGTGGGATTAGTTTGGGGATTGATACAGGGCCATGGGGAGAGAGCGGGGCAGAGGGATTAGTTTTGGGATTGACACAGAGCTATGGGGAGAGAGCGGGGCAGTGGGATTAATTTGGGATTAATGCAGAGCTGTGGAGAGAGAGCGGGGCAGTGGGATTACTTTGGGGCTATCTACAGGGCTATGGGAAGAGAGCGGGGCACTGGGATTAGTTTGGGATTGATACAGGTCTGTGGGGAGAGAGCGGGGCAGTGGGATTAGTTTGGGTTTGATACAGGTCTGTGGGGAGAGAGCTGGGCAGTGGGATTAGTTTGGGATTGATACAGGGCTATGGGGAGAGAGCGGGGCAGTGGGATTAGTTTGGGGATTGACACAGGGCTATGGGGTGTGAGCGGTGCAGTGAGATTACTGTGGGATTGACACAGTGAATGGGGACAGAATGGGGCAGTGGGATTAATTTGGAGATTGATACAGGGCTATGGGGAGAGAGCGGGGCAGTGGGATTAGTTTGGGATTAATGCAGGGCCATGGGGAGAAAGCGGGGCTGTGGGCTTAGTTTGGGGATTGATACAGGGCTATGAGGAGAAGCGTGGCAGTGGGACTAGTTTGGGATTAATACAGGGCTATGGGGAGAGAGTGGGGCACTTGGATTAGTTTGGGATTGATACAGGGCTCTGGGGAGAGAGTGGGGCAGTGTGATTAGTTTGGGGATTGATACACGTCGATGGGGAGAGTGTGGGTCAGCGGGACTGGTTTCGGGATTGATACAGGGCAATGTTGAGGGAGCAGGGCAGTGGGATTAGTTTGGGGATTGATACAGGGCCATGGGGAGAGAGCGGGGCAGAGGGATTAGTTTTGGGATTGACACAGAGCTATGGGGAGAGAGCGGGGCAGTGGGATTAATTTGGGATTAATGCAGAGCTGTGGAGAGAGAGCGGGGCAGTGGGATTACTTTGGGGCTATCTACAGGGCTATGGGAAGAGAGCGGGGCACTGGGATTAGTTTGGGATTGATACAGGTCTGTGGGGAGAGAGCGGGGCAGTGCGATTAGTTTGGGGCTTAATGCAGAGCTGTGGGGAGAGATTGGGGCAGTTTGATGAGTTTGGGGATTGACACAGGGCTATGGGGTGTGAGCGGTGCAGTGAGATTACTGTGGGATTGACACAGTGAATGGGGACAGAATGGGGCAGTGGGATTAATTTGGAGATTGATACAGGGCTATGGGGAGAGAGCGGGGCAGTGGGATTAGTTTGGGATTGATACAGGGCTATGGGGAGAGAGCGGGGCAGTGGGATTAGTTTGGGATTGATACAGGGCTATGGGGAGAGAGCGGGGCAGTGGGATTAGTTTGGGGATTGATACAGGGCTATGGGGAGAGAGCGGGGCAGTGCGATTAGTTTGGGGCTTAATGCAGAGCTGTGGGGAGAGATTGGGGCAGTTTGATGAGTTTGGGGATTGACACAGGGCTATGGGGAGAGAGCGGGGCAGTGGGATTAGTTTGGGGATTGATACAGGGCTATGGGGAGAGAGCGGGGCAGTGGGATTAGTTTGGGGTTTGATACAGGTCTGTGGGACGAGAGCGGGGCAGTGGGATTAGTTTGGGTTTGATACAGGGCTATGGGGAGAGAGCGGGGCAGTGGGATTAGTTTGGGGTTTGATACAGGTCTGTGGGACGAGAGCGGGGCAGTGGGATTAGTTTGGGTTTGATACAGGTCTGTGGGGAGAGAGCTGGGCAGTGGGATTAGTTTGGGATTGATACAGGGCTATGGGGAGAGAGCGGGGCAGTGGGATTAGTTTGGGGATTGACACAGGGCTATGGGGTGTGAGTGGTGCAGTGATATTACTGTGGGATTGACACAGTGAATGGGGACAGAATGGGGCAGTGGGATTAATTTGGAGATTGATACAGGGCTATGGGGAGAGAGCGGGGCAGTGGGATTAGTTTGGGATTGATACAGGGCTATGGGGAGAGAGCGGGGCAGTGGGATTAGTTTGGGATTGATACAGGGCTATGGGGAGAGAGCGGGGCAGTGGGATTAGTTTGGGGATTGATACAGGGCTATGGGGAGAGAGCAGGGCAGTGGGATTAATTTGGGGTTTGATACAGGTCTGTGGGGAGAGAGTGGGGCAGTGGGATTAGTTTGGGGATTGATACAGGGCTATGGGGAGAGAGCGGGGAAGTGGGATTAGTTGGGGAATGATACAGGGCTATGGGAAATGAGCGGGGCAGTGGGATTAGTTTGGCGATTGATACAGGGCTATGGGGAGAGAGCGGGGCAGTGGGATTAGTTTGGGGATTGATACAGAACTGTGGGGAGAGAGCGGGGCAGTGGGATTAGTTTGGGATTGCTTAGGGCTCTGGGTAGAGAGTGGAACTGGGATTCGTTTGGGATTAATACAGGGCTATGGGGACAGAGCAGGGCTGTGGGGTTAGTTTGGGGATTGATACAGGGCTATGGGGAGAGAGTGGGGGCAGTGGAATTAGTTTGCCAATTGATACAGGGCTATGGGGAGAGAGTGGGGCAGTACGATTAGTTTTGCGATTGATACAGGGCTATGGGAAGTGAATGGAGCAGTGGGATTAGTTTGGGGATTGATACAGGTCTATGGGGAGAGAGGGCGGCAGTGGGATTATTTTGGGAGTGATACTGGTCTATGGGGAGAGAGCGGATCAGTGGGATTAGTTTGGGAATTGATACAGGGCTATGGGGAGAGAGCGGGGCAGTGGGATTAGTTTGGGGTTTGATACAGGGCTGTGAGGAGAGAGCGGGGCAGTGGGATTAGTTTGGGATTGATACAGGGCTATGTGGAGAGAGTGGGCCATCGGGATTAGTTTGCCGATTGATACAGAGCTGTGGGGAGAGAGCGGGGCAGTGGGATTAGTTTGGGATTGATACAGGGCTATGGGGAAAGAGCGGGACAGTGGCATTAGTTTGGGATTGATACAGGGCTATGGGGAGAGATCAGGGCAGTGGGATTACGTTGGGATTAATGCAGGGCCATGGGGAGAAAGCGGGGCTGTGGGCTTAGTTTGGGGATTGATACAGGGCTATGAGGAGAAGCGTGGCAGTGGGACTAGTTTGGGATTAATACAGGGCTATGGGGAGAGAGTGGGGCACTTGGATTAGTTTGGGATTGATACAGGGCTCTGGGGAGAGAGTGGGGCAGTGTGATTAGTTTGGGGATTGATACACGTCGATGGGGAGAGTGTGGGTCAGCGGGACTGGTTTCGGGATTGATACAGGGCAATGTTGAGGGAGCAGGGCAGTGGGATTAGTTTGGGGATTGATACAGGGCCATGGGGAGAGAGCGGGGCAGAGGGATTAGTTTTGGGATTGACACAGAGCTATGGGGAGAGAGCGGGGCAGTGGGATTAATTTGGGATTAATGCAGAGCTGTGGAGAGAGAGCGGGGCAGTGGGATTACTTTGGGGCTATCTGCAGGGCTATGGGAAGAGAGCGGGGCACTGGGATTAGTTTGGGATTGATACAGGTCTGTGGGGAGAGAGCGGGGCAGTGCGATTAGTTTGGGGCTTAATGCAGAGCTGTGGGGAGAGATTGGGGCAGTTTGATGAGTTTGGGGATTGACACAGGGCTATGGGGTGTGAGCGGTGCAGTGAGATTACTGTGGGATTGACACAGTGAATGGGGACAGAATGGGGCAGTGGGATTAATTTGGAGATTGATACAGGGCTATGGGGAGAGAGCGGGGCAGTGGGATTAGTTTGGGATTGATACAGGGCTATGGGGAGAGAGCGGGGCAGTGGGATTAGTTTGGGATTGATACAGGGCTATGGGGAGAGAGCGGGGCAGTGGGATTAGTTTGGGGATTGATACAGGGCTATGGGGAGAGAGCAGGGCAGTGGGATTAGTTTGGGGTTTGATACAGGTCTGTGGGGAGAGAGTGGGGCAGTGGGATTAGTTTGGGGATTGATACAGGGCTATGGGGAGAGAGCGGGGCAGTGGGATTAGTTGGGGAATGATACAGGGCTATGGGAAATGAGCGGGGCAGTGGGATTAGTTTGGCGATTGATACAGGGCTATGGGGAGAGAGCGGGGCAGTGGGATTAGTTTGGGGATTGATACAGAACTGTGGGGAGAGAGCGGGGCAGTGGGATTAGTTTGGGATTGCTTAGGGCTCTGGGTAGAGAGTGGAACTGGGATTCGTTTGGGATTAATACAGGGCTATGGGGACAGAGCAGGGCTGTGGGGTTAGTTTGGGGATTGATACAGGGCTATGGGGAGAGAGTGGGGGCAGTGGAATTAGTTTGCCAATTGATACAGGGCTATGGGGAGAGAGTGGGGCAGTACGATTAGTTTTGCGATTGATACAGGGCTATGGGAAGTGAACGGGGAAGTGGGATTATTTTGGGGATTGATACAGGGCTATGGGGAGAGAGCGGGGCAATGGGATTAGTTTTGCGATTGATACAGCGCTGTGGGGATAGAGCGGAGCAGTGGGATTAGTTTGGGGATTGATACAGGTCTATGGGGAGAGAGGGCGGCAGTGGGATTATTTTGGGAGTGATACTGGTCTATGGGGAGAGAGCGGATCAGTGGGATTAGTTTGGGAATTGATACAGGGCTATGGGGAGAGAGCGGGGCAGTGGGATTAGTTTGGGGTTTGATACAGGGCTGTGAGGAGAGAGCGGGGCAGTGGGATTAGTTTGGGATTGATACAGGGCTATGTGGAGAGAGTGGGCCATCGGGATTAGTTTGGCGATTGATACAGAGCTGTGGGGAGAGAGCGGGGCAGTGGGATTAGTTTGGGATTGATACAGGTCTGTGGAGAAAGAACAGGGCAGTGGGATTAGTTTGGGGATTGATACAGGGCTATGGGGAGAGATTGGGGCAGTTTGATGAGTTTGGGGATTGATACAGGGCTATGGGGTGTGAGCAGGGCAGTGGGATTCGTTTTGGATTGATACAGGGCTATGGGGAGTGAGCGGGGCAGTGGGATTAGTTTGGGATTGATACAGGGCTATGTGGAAAGAGTGGGGCAGTGGTATTAGTTTGGGGATTGATACAGGGCTATGGGGAGTGAGCGGGGCAGTGGGATTAGTTTGGCGATTGATACAGGGCTATGGGGAGTGAGCGGGGCAGTGGGATTAGTTTGGGATTGATACAGGGCTATGTGGAGAGAGTGGGGCAGTGGGATTAGTTTGGGGATTGATACAGGGCTATGGGAAGAGAGCGGGGCAGTGGGCTTAGTTTGGGATTGATACAGGGCTATGGGGAGAGAGCGGGTCACTGGGATTAGCTTGGGATTGATACAGGTCTGGGGAGAGAGCGGGGCAGTGGGATTAGGTTGGAGATTGATACAGAGCTATGGGGAGAGAGTGGGGCATTGGGATTAGTTTGGGGATTGATACAGAGCTGTGTGGAGAGAGCGGGGCAGTGGGATTAGTTTGGGGATTGATACAGCGCTATTGGGAGAGAGTGGGTCACTGGGATTAGCTTGGGATTGATATAGGGCTGTGGGGAGAGAGTGGGGCAGTGGGATTAGTTTGGGATTGATACAGGGCTATGGGGAGAGGGCGGGGAAGTGGGATTAGTTTGCGATTGATACAGGGCTATGGGGAGAGGGCGGGGAAGTGGGATTAGTTTGCGATTGATAGAGGGCTATGACGAGACAGCGGGGAAGTGGGATTAGGTTTGCGATTGATGCAGAGCTGTGGGGAGAGAGCGGGTCAGTGGGATTAGTTTGGGGATTGATACAGGACGATGGGAAGAAGGCGGGGCAGTGGGATTAGTTTGGGATTGATTCAGGGCTATGGGGCGAGAGCGGGGCACTGGGATTAGTTTGGAGATTGATACAGGACTATGGGGAGAGAGTGGGACAGTGGCATTAGTTTGGGATTAATCCAGAGCTATGGAGAGAGAGTGGGGCACTGGGATTAGTTTGGAGATTGATACATGTCTATGGGGAGAGAGTGGGGCAGTGGGATTATTTTGGGAGTGATTCTGGTCCATGGGGAGAGAACGGAGCAGTGGGATTAGTTTGGGAATTGATACAGGGCTATGGGTAGAGAGCGGATCGTGGGATTAGTTTGACGATTGATACAGGACTATGGGGAGAGGGCGGGGCACTGGGATTAGTTTGGGATTGCTACAGGGCTATGGGGAGAGAGCGGGGCAGTGGGATTAGTTTGGGGATTGATACAGGTCTGTGGGGAGAGAGCGGGGCAGTGGGATTAGTTTGGGATTGATACAGGGCTATGGGGAAAGAGCGGGACAGTGGGATTAGTTTGGGATTGATACAGGACTGTGGGAAATGAGCGGGGCAGTGGGATTAGTTTGGGGATTAATACAGCGCTATGGGGAGAGAGTGGGGCAGTGGGATTAGTTTGGCGATTGATACAGGGCTATGGGGAGAGAGTGGGGCAGTGGGATTAGTTTGGCGATTGATACAGGGCTATGAGGAGGGAGCGAGCCAGTGGGATTAGTTTGGGGATTGATCCAGAGCTATGGGGAGAGAGCGGGGCAGTGGGATTAGTTGGGGAATGATACAGGGCAATGCGGAGAGAGCGGGGCAGAGTGATTAGTTGGGGAATGATACAGGGCAATGGGGAGAGAGCGGGGCAGTGGGATTAGTTTGGGGATTGATACAGAGCTATGGGGAGAGAGCGTGGCAGTGGGATTAGTTTGGGAATGATACAGGGCTATGGGGAGAGAGCGGGGCAGTGGGATTAGTTTGGGAATGATACAGGGCTATGGGGAGAGAGCGGGGCAGTGGGATTAGTTTGGGAATGATACAGGGCTATGGGGAGAGAGCGGGGCAGTGGGATTAGTTGGGGAATGATACAGGACGATGGGAAGAGGGCGGAGCAATGGGATTCGTTTGGGATTGAAACAGAGCAATGGGGAGAGAGCGGGGCACTGGGATTAATTTGGGAGTGGTGTAGGGCTATGGGGAAAGAGTGGGGCAGTGGGATTAGTTTGGGGATTGCTCGGGGCTATGGGGAGAGAGTGGGACAGTGGGATTAGTTTGGGATTAATCCGGGTCTATGGGGTCAGAGTGGGGCTGTGGGGTTAGTTTGGGGATTGATACAGGGCTGTGGGGGGATGCGGGGCAGGGGGATTAGTTTGGGGATAGCGACAGGGGTATGGCGAGAGAGCGGGGCAGTGGGATTAGTTTGGGATGAATAAAGAGCTGTGGAGAGAGAGCGGGGCAGTGGGATTAGTTCGACGATTGATACAGGGCGATGGGGAGAGAGCGGGGCAGTGGGATTCGTTTTGGGATTGATACAGGGCTATGGGGGAAGAGCGGGGCAGTGGGATTAGTTTGGGATTGATACAGGGCTATGGGAAGTGAGCGGGGCAGTGGGATTAGTTTGGGGATTGATACAGGGCTATGGGGGGAGAGTGGGGCATTGGGATTAGTATGGGGATTGATACAGGGCTATGGGGAGAGAGCGGGGCAGTGGAATTCGTTTGGGATTGATACAGGGCTATGGGGAGAGAGCGGGGCAGTGGGATTAGTTTGGGATTGATACAGGGCTATGGCGAGAGAGCGGGGCAGTGGGATTAGTTTTGCGATTGATACAGGGCTGTGGGAAGTGAGCGGGGCAGTGAGATTAGTTTGGGATTGATACAGGGCTATGAGGAGAGAGCGGGGCACTGGGATTAGTTTGGGGATTGATACAGGGCTATGGGGAGAGAGTGGGGCAGTGGGATTAGTTTGGGGATTGATACAGGGCTATGGGGAGAGAGTGGGGCAGTGGGATTAGTTTGGGGATTGATACAGGGCTGTGGGGAGAGAGTGGGGCAGTGGGATTAGTTTGGGGATTGATACAGGCCTGTGGGGTCAGAGCGGGGCACTGGGATATGTTTGGGGACTGACAGGGTTATGGGGAGAGAGCGGGGTTTTGGGATTAGTTTGGGGAGAGAGCGGGGCAGTGGGATCAGTTTGGAATTGATTCAGGGCTATGGGTAGAGAGCGGGGCAGTGGGATCTGTTTGGGAGACACAAATGTTGACTAGTTCAGCTTTACAACCGACAAGCAATGCATCACAGATAAATGTATGCAGTTTAGCCCGGCTATAAAATGGTACAATTCGCTCACGTGACAGAATGATTAAGTCAGTTCATGATGGACTTTTAAATAGGTTACATTTGAGCAAAGTTAACATTTAAGATTTCTTATATCTATACAAACCCTGCCAGATCTCATCAAATAATTGGGTTGAAAATTATGGCCTCTCTGTGTCTGTACGGAATGCACACGGACCCTGCGAGGCCTCGTAAAAAGCCCGTTCTCGGTGTCTGATGCGCAGGCGCTGAAAACCAGCGTTTCTGATCTGTCACGATATCTCCGTGCAGATCCTCCACATTACCTGGAGAAGGACATCTGCGCGGCAGAGTTTGGGTTATTTGCCCAACTCAAGCCCAGTGAATGTCCTTCAAACTGTTACGCCTGGTAAAAGCACTTTACTTTTAAGAACATAAGAACATAAGAAATAGGAGCAGGAGTCGGCCATTCGGCCCCTCGGGCCTGCTCCGCCATTCAATAAGATCATGGCTGATCTGATCATGGACTCAGCTCCACTTCCCCACCCGCTCCCCATAACCCTTTATTCCCTTATCGCTCAAATATCTGTCTATCTCCACCTTAAATATATTCAATGTCCCAGCCTCCACAGCTCTCTGGGGCAGAGAATTCCACAGATTTACAACCCTCTGAGAGAAGAAATTCCTCCTCATCTCAGTTTTGAATGGGCGGCCCCTTATTCTGAGACTATACCCCCTAATTTTAGTCTCCCCTATGAGTGGAAATATCCTCTCTGCATCCACTTTGTCGAGCCCCCCCATTATCTTACATGTTTTGATAAGATCACCTCTCATTCTTCTGAACTCCAATGAGTATTGGCCCAACCTACGTAGAAACATAGAAAATAGGTGCAGGAGTAGGCCATTCGGCCCTTCTAGCCTGCACCGCCATTCAATGAGTTCATGGCTGAACCTACTCAACCTATCTTCATAAGTCAACCCCCTCATCTCCGGAATCAACCGAGTGAACCTTCACTGAACAGCCTCCAATGCAAGGATATACTTCCTTAAATACAGAGACCAAAACTGCATGCAGTACTCCAGGTGTGGCCTCACCAATACCCTGTACAGTTGTAGCAGGACTTCTCTGCTTTTACACTCTCTCCCCCTTTGCAATAAAGGCCAACATTCCATTGGCCTCCCTGATCACTTGCTGTACCTGCATACTAACCTTTTGTGTTTCATGCACAAGTACCCCCAGGTCCCGCTGTACTGCGGCACTTTGCAATCTTTCTCCATTTAAATTATAATTTGCTTTTCTATTATTTCTACCAAAGTGGATAACCTCACATTTTCCCACATTATACTCCATCTGTCAAATTTTGCCCACTCACTTAGGCAGGTGCGTAGCTTAGTTTTACCAGCATGAGAGTTTTAAAACATATAAAAATTAAATGTAAACACTCAGTTTTACATTAAAAACCGTGTCCATTAACATTGAAACATCTAAAATTCTGACGGGGTTGGACAGACTGGATGCGGGGAGGATGTTCCCCCGGGGCTGGGAAGTCTCGAACAAGGGGTCACAGTCTCAGGATACAGGGTAGGAAATTTAGGAGCGAGATGAGGAGAAATGTTTTCACTCGGAGGGTGGTGAACCTGTGGAATTCTCTACCACAGAAGGCTGTGGAGACCAAGTCACTGAATATATTTAAGAGGGAGATAGATAGATTTCTAGACACAAAAGGCATCCAGGGATATGGGGAAAAAGTGGGAATATGGTGTTAAGATAGAGGATCAGCCACGATCATATGGAGCAGTGCCAGGGGAGTAACCGACTACTGACTTACATTTTAGACATGTAATCAACTTTTAATCTATTTTTCAACTTTTCATCAAGCTGAGTAACTTTTTAAACAATTTGGGAAAACTTTTAAACTTTTAAACAACTTAGAGAATTTCTCCTTCAAACCTCTGGAGAAACTTTTAAATAACCTTGGAAAACTTTGAAAGAAACTTTTAAAACATCCCTTGGACAACTGACCCTCTCAATGCCTGCCCCCAATGAAGCCTTGGGCCACCTACCATCAAGGGCACTGCTCGGCGCTGAGCTTGCGGCCAACATCTCGCTGTAGGCAATTCGACCCATACAGCAGTGCCTGGTCTCCAGTCGTCTGAGATCCCCTTGCCACTGGACCAAGACCTTGCTCGGCTAAGCCCGTATGGTTGCCGTGCACAGTGGCCACCCCACGTTAAAAGAACTCACACACAGGCATCTTCCACTCCTCTAACATGAAGTTCAGGACCTGGAACGTCAGGACCCTCAGGAACAACTCCAACAGCGACAGGCCGGAACGCCGCACCACCATAGTTGCCCGGGAACTTAGACGCTTTGACATCGACATCGCAGCGCTAAGCGAGACCCGGCGAGCAGGGCAAGGCCAGCTCAAGGAACAAGGTGGAGGTTACACCTTTTTCTGGAAAGGGAAACCAGAGGAAGAACGCCGCCTTCACGGAGTCAGCTTCGCCATCAAAAATGAGCTGGTCGTCCGCCTCAAAGACTCCCCCTGCGGGGCTAACGAACCTTCGCCTTACCCTATCCCAGAACCAATGCGCCACAGTCATCAGTGCGTACGTCCCGACACTCGATGCAACAGATGAGACTAAAGAGGGTTTTTACACCAACCTCTCAAAATCCCTGTCCTGTGTCCCCGCGGACGACAAACTGATCCTCCTCGGTGACTTCAACGCCAGGGTCGGCAAAGACACAGCCCTCTGGGGAGGCGGGATTGGCAGAGAGGGGGTAGGGAAAGCCAATTCCAGCGGTACCCTACTCCTGACAAAATGTCTAGAACATGAACTCCTCATCACCAACACCCTGTTCCGCCAGAGGGACAAATACAAGGCATCGTGGCAACACCCTCGCTCCAAACACTGACACCTGCTCAACTATGTCATCGTCCGAGCCAGGGATCGCAAGGATGTGCGCATCACCCGCGCCATGACAGGAGCTGAAGACTGCTGGACGGATCACCGCCTAATCCGATCTATCATCAACATCAGCATAGCCCCAAAGCAGAGGGGACAGCAGAAGCAGTGCCGTAAAAAAGTTAATGCCGGGGCACTTAAAGACCCAGCTAAGGAAGCCCTTTTCAGCCAGTGCCTCACAGCCAATCTGGCATGCCTTGATGACCCTGAGATGCTCAATACCCACAGCACTTGGTCTGCCCTCCAGGCCTCTATAACCGGTGCCTGTGAAGAGACACTTGGTCACTCAACCAGAAAACACTAGAACTGGTTTGATGAGAATGATCAGGAGATCCAAGAACTAATAGATCGCAAGCGTAGAGCATTTCTGAGCCTCAAGCAACAACCCAACCCGGGAGCAGCAAAGAACATTACAGACGGCTCAAGGCTGAGGTCCAACAAAAAACCCGGGACCGAACGAACAGGTGGTGGATGGAGAAAGCACAGAAGATACAACAACTGGCCGACAGCCACGAAATGCGAGGATTCTTCATCGCAGTCAAGGCCACCTACGGTCCAAACTCCCAAGGCCCCACTCCACTCCTGGCCAAGAACGGGGAAACACTCACCAAGGACACCGAGGCTGTCAGTGCCCGCTGGAAGGAGCACTTCGAAGATCTCCTCAATCGAGACTCTGCCTTTGACTCGAGTGTTCTCGACTCCATCCCGCAGCATGCGACCCGCCACCACCTCAGTGAGACCCCAGCACTGCACGAGGCAGGTAAAGCCACAAAGCAGCTCAAGAACAAGAAGGCTACGGGGGCAGATGGAATCCCTGCTGAGGTGCTAAAATATGGCGGAGAGGCGTTGTTGGCGTGGATACACGACCTCATCGCTCTCACCTGGAGGGAGGAGAGCATGCCGGGAGATCTCAGAGATGCAGTGATCCTGACCATTTTTAACAAAGGGGACACGTCCGACTGTGGCAACTACAGGGGAATCTCCCTGTTATCAGCCAATGGGGAAGTTCTCCCTGTGGCCGAGGAGCTCCTCCCGGAGTCACAGTGCGGATTTCGTCCCCTCCAGGGCACAATGGACATGATCTTTGCAGCACAACAGCTGCAGGAAAATTGCAGGGAGCAGCACCAGCCCTTATACAGAGCATTTTTCGACCTTACAAAGGCTTTTGACAAAGTCAACCATGAGGGTCTATGGAGCATCCTCCTCCGTTTTGGATGCACCCAAACGTTTGTCACCATCCTTCACCTGCTCCACGACGACATGTAGATCGTGATCCTGACCCACGGATCCATTACAGACCCAATCCACGTCCGGACCGGGGTCAAACAGGGCTGCGTCATCGCCCCAACCCTCTCCTCAATCTTCCTCGCTGCCATGCTCCACCTCACAGTCAACAAGCTCCCCGCTGGAGTGGAACTAAACTACAGAACCAGTGGGAAGCTGTTTAACCTTCGCTGTCTCCAGGCCAAGGTTACCTCAACCTCTGTCTTCGAGCTACAGTACACGCACGTCGCCTGCGACTGCGCATGTTCTGAGGCTGAACTCCAGGACATAGTCGACGTATTTACTGAGGCGTATGAAAGCACGGGCCTTACGCTAAATATCCGTAAGACAAAGGTCCTCCACCGGCCTGTCTCCTCCACACAGCACTGCCCCCCAGTCATCAAGATCCACGGCGCGGCCCTGGACAACGTGGACCATTTCCCATACCTCGGGAGCCTCTCATCAACAAAAGCAGACATTGACGACGAGATCCAACACCGCCTCCAGTGCGCCAGTGCAGCCTTCGGCTGCCTGAGGAAAAGAGTGTTTGAAGATCAGGCCCTCAAACCTACCACCAAGCTCATGGTCTACAGGGCTGTAGTGATACCCGCCCTCCTGTATGGCTCAGAGACATGGACCATGTACAATAGACACCTCAAGTCGCTGGAGAAATACCACCAACGATGTCTCCGCAAGATCCTACAAATCCCCCGGGAGGACAGACGCACCAACGTTAGCGTCCTCGACCAGGCCAACATCCCCAGCATCGAAGCACTGACCACATTCGACCAGCTCCGCTGGGCAGGGCCACATTGTCCGCATGTCCCCGACACGAGACTCCCTAAGCAAATGCTCTATGCAGAGCTCCTTCATGGTAAATGAGCCAAAGGTGGGCAGCGGAAACGTTACAAGGACAGCCTCAAAACCTCCCTGGTAAAGTGCGACATCCCCACTGACACCTGGGAGCCCCTGGTCGAAGACCGCTTTAAGTGGAGAAAGTGCATTGGGGGGGCGTTGAGCACTTCGAGTCTCAACGCCGAGAGCGTGAAGAGGTCAGGCGCAGGCAGCGGAAGAAGCGTGCGGCAAACCCCTTCCCTTGACGAATGTCTGTCCCACCAGTTACGGGGTCTGTGGCTCTTGTATTGGACTGTTCAGCCACCAAAGAACTCACTTCAGGAGTGGAAGCAAGTCTTCCTCGATTCTGAGGGACTGCCTATGATGTGACTCGAAGGGCTGAATGGCCTACCACTGCTCCTATTTTCTATGTTTCTATGTAAGTTTATTTTTAACTCTATTAAAATCCTTAAAAATAACTCCCCCAAATATTTTTTTTCTAAAACATTTAATTACAATTAATTTTAAATATGTGAGGTGTTTTGTTTATTTAATAAGCTGTGTTTGGGTGTTTTAAGGTGTTTTCTCATTGATAGTAATGGGAACTTGTACAAACGGAGCTCCCATGTTTATCAATGAGAATACTGCATAGTGATTGGTGGGCCAGGCCCACATGACTCCAGCATGTACGTACATGCAAGACATCTCCCGGTGCGCAGCGCAGTGAACCTAGGCCTCCGACCGGGATCCTATGTTCCTCCGGGATCGGCAGGTACTTCCAAACATTTTTTTGCGGCATTGTTCCACTGTCCGTGGAACGGTACAGTTGGCACTGACAACCATTGCAACTTCTGACCATGCTGCCATTTATGCTTTTCACGGCGCTTTCGACTTTGTGGTCCCAATGATCGGCACGCATTTCGCCTCAACATAGAAACATAGAAAATAGGTGCAGGAGTAGGCCATTCGGCCCTTCGAGCCTGCACCGCCATTCAATGTGATCATGGCTGATCATGCACCTTCAGTACCCCACTCCCACTTTCTCTCCATACCCCTTGATCCCTTTAGCCGTAAGGGCCACATCTAACTCCCGCTTGAATATATCTAACGAACTGGCCTCAACAACTTTCTGTGGTAGAGAATTCCACAGGTTCACAATTCTCTGGGTGAAGAAGTTTCTCCTCATCTCGGTCCGAAATGGCTTACCCCTTATCCTTAGACTGTGACCCCTGGTTCTGGACTTCCCCAACATCAGGAACATTCTTCCTGCATCTAACCTGTCCAGTCCCGTCAGAATTTTATATGTTTCTAAGAGATCCCCTCTCATTCTTCTAAATTCCAGTGAATATAAGCCCAGTCGATCCAGTCTTTCTTCATATGTCAGTCCTGCTATCCCAGGAATCAGTCTGGTGAACCTTCGCTGCACTCCCTCAATAGCAAGTACGTCCTTCCTCAGATTAGGAGAACCAAAACTGTACACAATACTCAAGGTGTGGTCTCACCAAGGCCCTGTACAACTGCAGTAAGACCTCCATGCTCCCATACTCAAATCCTCTCGCTATGAAGGCCAACATGCCATTTGCTTTCTTTACTGCCTGCTTTACCTGCATGCCTACTTTCAATGACTGATGTACCATGACACCCAGATCTCGTTGCACCTCCTCTTTTACTAATTTGTCACCATTCAGATAATAATCTGCCTTCCTGTTTTTGCCACCAAAGTGGATAACCACACATGTATCCACATTATATTGCATCTGCCATGCATTTGCCCATTCACCTAACCTGTTCAAGTCCCCCTACAGCCTCCTCACAGCTCACACTGCCACCCAGCTTAGTGTCATCTGCAAACGTGGAGATATTACATTCAATTCCTTTGTCTAAATCATTAAGGTATATTGTAAATAGCTGGGGTCCCAGCACTGAACCTTGCTGTACCCCACTAGTCCCTGCCTGCCATTCTGAAAATAACCCGTTTATTCCTACTCTTTGCTTCCTGTCTGCCAACGAGTTCTCTATCCACGTCAATACATTACCCCCAATACCATGTGCCTTAATTTTGCACACCAATCTCTTGTGTGGGACCTTGTCAAACGCCTTGCGAAAGTTCAAATACACCACATCCACTGGTTTTCCCTTGTCCACTCGACTAGTTACATCCTCAAAAAACTCTAGAAGATTTGTCAAGCATGATTTCCCTTTCATAAATCCATGCTGACTTGGACCGATCCTGTCACTGCTTTCCAAATGCGCTGCTATTACATCTTTAATAATTGATTCCAGCATTTTCCCCACCACTGATGTCAGGCTATAATTACCCGTTTTCTCTCCCTCCTTTTTTAAAAAGTGGGGTTACATTAGCTACCCTCCAATCCATAGGTACTGATCCAGAGTCCATGGAATTTTGGAAAATGATCACCAATGCATCCACTATTTCTAGGGCCACTTCCTTAAGTACTCTGGGATGGAGACTATCAGGACCTGGGGATTTATGGGCCATCAGTCCCATCAGTTTCCCTAACACCATTTCCTGACTAATAAGGATTTCCCTTAGTGAAGACAGAACCAAAGTATTTGTTCAATTGGTCTGCCATTTCTTTGTTCCCCATTATAAATTCACCTGATTCTGACTGCAAGGGACCTACATTAGTCTTCACTAATCTTTTTCTCTTCACATATCAAGAGAAGCTTTTGCAGTCAGTTTTTATGCTCCCTGCAAGCTTACTCTCATACTCTATTTTCCCCCTCCTAATTAAACCCTTAGTCCTCCTCTGCTAATTCTAAATTTCACCCAGTCCTCAGGTTTGCTGCTTTTTCTGGCCAATTTATATGCCTCTTCCTTGGATTTAACACTGCCCTTAATTTTCCTTGTTAGCCACAGTTGAGCCACCTTCCCCGTTTTATTTTTACGCCAGACAGGGATGTACAATAGTTGTAATTCATCCATGTGATCTTTAAATGTCTGCCATTGTCTATCCACTGTCAACCCTTTAACTATCACTTGCCAGTCTATTCTAGCCAATTCAGGCCTCATGCCGTTGAAGTTACCTTTCCTTAAGTTCAGCATCCTAGTTTCTGATTTAACTGTGTCACTCTCCATCTTAATAAAGAATTCTACCATATTATGGTCACTCTTTCCCAAGGGGCCTCGCACAACAAGATTGCAATTAGTCCCTTCTCATTACACATCACCCAGTCTAGGATAGCCAGCACTCTGTTGGTTCCTCGACATATTGGTCTAGAAAACCATCCCTAATACACTCCAGGAAATCCTCCTCCACCGCATTGCTACCAGTTTGATTAGCCCAATTAATATGTAGATTAAAGTCGCCCATGATAACTGCTGTACCTTTATTGCACACATTCCTTATTTCTTGTTTGATGCGGTCCCCAATTTCTTGTTTGATGCGATCCACTGTCAACCCTTTAAGTATCATTCGCCAGTCTATCCTAGCCAAATCACGTCTCATACCATCGAAGTTTTCTTTCTTTAAGTTCAGGACCCTAGTCTCTGAATTAACTGTGTCTGAGGCATGTGCTGAGATCACCGTCAGTGAAATTCTGAGCTCTTTTCATGAGTTTGATACTTGCATTTCACTCAACTTTTAATTATTTCAAATTATTTCAAGATTTTTAAAAGTCTTTAAACATAGAAACATAGAAATTTACAGCGCAGAAGGAGGCCATTCCAGCCCATCGTGTCCACGCCGGCCGACAAAGAGCTGCATGGCCCTCGGTCAGCAGCCCTGAAGGTTACATATAAACCTATGAACAATCACAGAAAGGCAAAGAGCACCCAGCCCAACCAGTCCGCCTCACACAACTGCAACACCCCTTATACTGAAACATTCTACACTCCACCCCAACCGGAGCCATGTGTTCTCCTGGGAGAGGCAAAAACCAGATAAAAACCCAGGCCAATTAATGGAGAAACAATCTGGGAAAATTCCTCTCCGACCCATCCAGGCGATCGACACTAGTCCAGGAGATCACCCTGACCGTATTTGATTCCCTGCAGTACTTACCATTATATCTGCGCCGGCCAGCAAGAGGTCATCCAGTCTAATCCCAATTACCAGCTCTAGGTCCGTAACCCTGCAGGTTACGGCACTTTAAGTGCACATCCAACCATCTCTTAACAGTGGTGAGGGTTTCTGCATCCACCACTCTTCCAGGCAGCGAATTCCAGATTCCCACAACCCTCTGCGTAAAGAAGCCCCCCTCAAATCCCCTCTAAACCTTCAACCAACCACCTTAAAACTATGCCCCCTCGTAATAGACCCCTCCACCAATGGAAATAGACCCTTACTATCCACTATGTCCAGGCCCCTCAATATTTTGTACATCTCAATGAGGTCTCCTGTCAACCTCCTCTGTTCCAATGAGAACAAAACCAGCCTATCCAATCTGTCCTCATAACTAACATTCTCCATTCCAGACAGCATCCGAGTAAATCTCCCCTGCACCCCCTCTCGTGCAGTCATCATCATCATAGGCCGTCCCGCGAGCGAGGATGACTTGCTTCCATGAGAGTTCAGATGTTTCAATGAAGGACCCGATGTTCCAGTCCTGAACTCCAGTTGAAGGGTGGAAGATGCCTGTGCGTGAATTATTTTTAACGTGGGGTGACCGTTGCACATCAGCCACCCCACGGGCTTGACGGAGCAAGGTCTTTATCCAGCGGCATGGATTAACCAGGACGACTGGAGACCTGCTCTGCTGCAGGGACCCAGTGCGCGCACATATCGCACACAGTGTGGGCTGGGCCCGTGCTGCCCCCTGGGCCCCATACCCTCATTTGCTGCTCCTTCGCCCCGATGTTCCAGGACCTGGCGCTCCAGCTCTGTAGCCCCGACCTGCGGTGGTGTTCTCACACAGGTCGGGGCGGCCCACCATTATATCTGCCATGTGTTTGCCCATTGCAACCAGTCGATGTTTTGAAGTCTGTTACTATTACTGTTAAATGATTCTTCTTTCTTTACCCACGCTTGCTGACCAGTCACCATTTCTCCTGTAACGTTTTAAAGGTAAGTTGTGTTGGGTGTGAGTTTGCGTCCTGTAAATGCTGCCCCCCCCCCCCTTCTCTCACAGCCTGGAACAGCAGTTTACAAAAGCTTTCACTGTGAGTCCAGGATGGAAATTCACAACATTCTCTCCTCCTGGTTCCTGGCCCAGGGACAGGCCGCGCATGCGCCCTGCTGCCCCCTGAGCTCTCAAGGTGGCGGCCGTCCCCCCCAGGCCTGTCACCGGGAGAAAGCCCTGCAGCTGCCCCTCAGGGCCCCCGCTCGGGGAAAGGCCGGAGCCACAGGTTCTCGTTCGGGGCCTGAGGCCCGCACCGGGTGTGTGTGTGAAGCAGATAATGCAGGGTGTTGTTTCTTGGGCCTGGGCTTGGGCCCGCACAAGGGCAATCACATCCTTCCTATAATTCGGCGACCAGAACTGCACGCAGTACTCCAGCTGTGGCCTAACTAAAGTATTATACAATTTAAGCATAACCTCCCTGCTCTTGTATTCTATGCCTCGGCCAATAAAGGCAAGCATTCCGTATGCCTTCTTTACTCACCTTATCCACCTGGCCTGCTACCTTCAGGGATCTGTGGACAAGCACTCCAAGGTCCCTTTGTTCAACTACACTATTAAGTGGCCTACCGCTCAATGTGTATACCCTTTCCTTATTAGCCCTCCCAAAGTGCATCACCTCACACTTCTCTGAATTAAATTCCATTTGCCACTGCTCTGCCCACCTGACCAGTAGATTGATATCCTCCTGCAGCCCATGACTTTCCTCTTCATTATCAACCACACAGCAAATTTTAGTGTCGTCTGCAAACTTCTTAATCATACTCCCTATATTCAAATCTAAATCGTTGATATATACCACAAAAAGCAAGGGACCCAGCACTGAACCCTGTGGAACCCCACTGGAAACATCCTTCCCAGTCACAAAAACATCCATCAACCATTACCCTTTGCTTCCTACCTCCAAGCCAATTTTGGATCCAACTTGCCACTTTGCCCTGGATCCCACAGGCTTTAACCTTCGTGACCAGTCTACCATGTGGGACCTTATCAAAAGCTTTGCTAAAGTCCATATATACTACATCGTACACACTACCCTCATCGACCCTCTTGGTTACCGCCTCAAAAAATTCAATCAGGTTAGTCAAACACAATCTTCCCTTAACAAATCCGTGCTGACTGTCCCTAATTAATCCTTGGCTTTCCCAATGCAGATTTATCCTGTCTTTCAGGAGTTTTTCCAATAATTTTCCCACCACTGAGATTAGGCTGACAGGCCTGTAATTACTCGGCCTATCCTTTTTTCCCTTCTTAAACAAGGGTACTGCATTAAATTGCTTTAAATCTCTTTGAAAGTCTTTAAAACTGACAAATTTTTAAAAAATTGTAAAGTCTTTAAAATGTTCTGAAAGAGTACAATAATCTTTCAAAATTGTACAGAAACATCTTACCTTAAAAGCTTCCCAGCCACTTTCAATGTTGCAGACTATGAACAGTTAAACAAAAACGGGAGGCATGGCCTATTCAAATTAGCTCTTTAGACATGTCTTGTGGGCGAGTTTATTTTACGAAGGAAGCGTGATGTCATCCACTGCCCAGGAACCTCACAGATAATAATAACTTTTATTTATATAACACCTTTAACATAGTAAAACATCCCAGGGTGCTTCACAACAGTGTTGCAGACAAACAGATAAATTTGACACCAAGCCACAGAAGAAATTAAAACAGATGACCAAAAGGTTGGTTAAAGAGGTAGGTTTTAACGAGCGCCTTAAAGGAGGAAAGAGAGGTAGAGAGGCGGAGAGGTATGGGGAGGAAGTTCCAGAGCTTGGGGCCCAGGCTGCTGAGTTTTGGATGATATCAAGTTTACGTAGTACGGAATGTGGGAGGCCAACCAGGAGTGAGTTGCAGTAGTCAAGTCTAGAGGTAACAAAGGCATGAATGAGGGTTTCAGCAGCAGAAGAGCTGAGGCAGGGGCGGAGGCGGGCAATGTTACGGAGGTGGAAAAAGGCGGTTTTAGTGGTGATGCTGATCAGCCATGATCATATTGAATGGTGGTGCAGGCTCGAGGGGCCAAATGGCCTACTCCTGCACCTATTTTCGATGTTTCTATGTGGCTGAAAACTCATTTCAGGGTCAAATATGACACCTAGATTGCAAACAGTTGTTCACCCTCAGATTGATGCTGGGGAGAGGGATGGAGTCAGTGGTTAGGGAACGCAGTTTTGTGGTGGGGGCCAAAGATAATAGCTTCGGTCTTCCCAATATTTAATTGGAGAACATTTTTGCTCATTCCAGTCCTGGATGTCGGACAAACAGTCGGACAATTTAAATACCAAGCAGGGGTTGTGAGAAGTGGTGGAGAGGTAGAGCTGGGTGTCGTGGAAACTGACCTCGTGTTTCCGGATGATGTCGCCAAGGGGCAGCGTGTAGATGGGAAATAGGAGGGGGCCAACGACAGATCCTTGGGGGACACCAGAGGTAACGATGTGGGAGTGGGAAGAGAGGCCATTGCTGGAGATTTTCTGGCTATGATTAGATTTAATAAGATCATGGCTGATCTGATCATGGGCTCAACTCCACCTCCCCGTCCGCTCCCCAGAACCCTTGACTCCCCTATACTTTAGGAAGGATGTCAAGGCCTGCAAACGGGATTTTCGGCCCAACAAAAAAGATGATCTGGGTCATTATCATATTGCTGTTTGTGGGAGTGGTGCGGCGATTGAGGGTACGGGGCCCAGGGGAGCCGAGGGCCCAGGGGGCAGCACGGGCCCAGCCCACACTGTGTGATATGTGGGCGCACTAGGTCTGTGCAGCAGAGCAGGTCTCCAGTCGTCCTGGTTAACCCTTGCCCCTGGACCCAGACCTCGCTCTGTCAAGCCCCGTGTGGTGGCTGGTGTGCAACGGTCACCCCACGTTAAAAACATCCACCCACAGGCATCTTCCATCCCTTCAATTGGAGTTCAGGACTGGAACATCGGGTCCTTCATTGAAACATCTATGAACTCATATGGAAGCAAGTCATCCTCGTTCGAGGGACCACCTATGATGATGATGATGATGTTTGTGGGATCTTGCTATGCGCAAGTTGGCTGCCGCGTTTCTCACGTTACCACAATGTGACTCCACTCCAAAAAAGTGGCAGTGCAGCACTTTGCGACGTCCGGTGGTCGTGAAAAGGCACTGCAGAAATGCAACTTCTTTGAAGTGTGATCACTGCTGCAATGTCGGAAGTTGAAATTGAATGTTTTAAAGCTGGTTGGGAGAAAAAAAAAAGCTAACCGTGTAGAGGCTGACAATCCGTGGAGAAAAAGCCCCGGGCCAGAGGTTATCTTTGCCAGATGGCTCCCAGAGCGGCGAGCTGCACAAGTGCTGGGGAAGCTTTGTTTGCCCTGATTTAAAGCGGGAGTCCGCCCACCGGGCAATGGCGGCGTTTTCCCCCACAGTGCCCCGCGGCCCAGAAAGCGCCCTATCTGTTGAATGGGAACTGGCAGCACAAAGGATCGCGCTGTGTTGTGGGCCAGGGGAGGCTGAGCCCAGGCGAAGCGAGCTTGGTGCAGGCACAGGGTGCAGAGTAACCCGGCAGCGGCTGGCAGGCTAGGTGAGTAGGGTTGGAGGGGGCCCAGAGGGATTTAAGACCAATTGCAGTTCTGTCTTGTGCTTTGGGGAGGCTGGAGATGCATGCATCATTTACCTTACCCTTGCTTGTTAATTTGCAGGGTTATTTGCAAAACCCAATGTGTTTGCAGCCAGATTTCCAGTGCAATCTTAAGCACACTATGCCCTGCCAGCTGTGTAACCTCCTCCAGCCTGTGCAACACTCCCAGATCTCTGCACCCTTCCAATTCTGGCCTCTGCAGCAGCCACCGTTATCAGTCCTGCCTTCAGCTGCCTAGGCCCTAAGCTCTGGAATTCCCTCTCTGCATGCCTCTCTCTCTCAGCTCTTTAAAACTTCTCTGAACAAGCTCTTCGTCACCTGTCCTGCATAGCTCCTTGTCCGCGTCGCTGTCCAGTTCTGTCTGCTTTATGCTCCTGTGAGGCACCCTGAAAGGGCAAAAGACTTGCATTTCCACAGAACCTTTCATGAACACCAGGCGCCCATCACAGGCAGTCTCTCGGAATCGAGGAAGACTTGCTTCCACTCTAAAAGTGAGTTCTCAGTTGGCTGAACAGTCCAATGCGGGAACCACAGTCTCTGTCACAGGTGGGACAGACAGTGGTTGAGGGAAGGGGAGGGTGGGACTAGTTTGCCGCACGCTCCTTCCGCTGCCTGCGCTTGGTTTCTGCACGCTCTCGGCGACGAGACTCGAGGTGCTCAGCGCCCTCCCGGATGCTCTTCCTCCACTTAGGGCGGACTGGTCTTTGGCCAGGGACTCCCAGGTGTCGGTGGGGTGTTACATTTTATCAAGGAGGCTTTGAGGGTGTCCCTGTAACGTTTCCTCTGCCCACCTTTGGCTCGTTTGCTGTGAAGGAGTTCCGAGTAGAGCGCTTGCTTTGGGAGTCCCGTGTCGGGGGCATGTGGACAATGTGGCCTGCCCAGCGGAGCTGGTCGAGTGTGGTCAGTGCTTCGATGCTGGGGATGTTGGCCTGGTCGAGGACGCTGATGTTGGTGCGTCCGAACTCCCAGGGGAGTTGTAGGATCTTGCGGAGACATCGTTGGTGGTATTTCTCCAGCGACTTGAGGTGTCTACTGTACATGGTCCATGTCTCTGAGCCAAAGCGCTTTACAGCCAATGAAATACTTTTTGAACTGTGGCCGTTGTTTGTGTTGCAGAAAACTCGGCAGCCAAGTTGTGCACAGCAAGCTCCCAATGTGATAATGACCATATTATCTGTTTTGGTGATGCTGATTGAAGGATAAATATTGGCCCCATGATACCGTGGAGAACTCTCCCCGCTCTTCTTCGAAATAGTGCCGTGGTTTCTTTTATGTCCACCCGAGAGGATGAGTTATTGTGAACTAGCAAGGTGTACTCTGGTTGAATCGTTTACGCTGGCTTCATTTCTGGCTTCCGGGAGATTGAGGGTCTGGGCCTGGAGAGGCAGAGCTAGGATTGAACGAGGCCAGGCAGAGCCTGAGGGAGGGGGGGGGGGGGGGGGGGGGGAAGAGGAGGCCATGGCTCAGTGGGCAGCACTCTCGCCTCTGAGTCAGAAAGTTGTGGGTTCAACTCCCATTCCAGGGACTCGAGCACAAAATGTAAGCTGATACTCCAGTGCAGTACTGAGGGAGCACCGCACTGTCGGAGGGGCGGTACTGAGGGAGCGCCGCACTGTCGGAGGGGCGGTACTGAGGGAGCGCCGCACTGTCGGAGGGGCGGTACTGAGGGAACGCCGCACTGTCGGAGGGGCGGTACTGAGGGAGCGCCGCACTGTTGGAGGGGCGGTACTGAGGGAGCGCTGCACTGTCGGAGGGGCGTTACTGAGGGAGCGCCACACTGTCGGAGGGGCAGTGTTGAGGAAGGGGCAGCACTGAGGGAGTGCCGCACTGTCGGAGGGGCAGTACTGAAGGAGCGCTGCATTGTTGGAGGTGCCATCTTTCAAGGTGAGACATTACTTTGAGGCCCTGTCTGCTCTCAGGTGGATGTAAAAGATCCCACGGCCACTATTTCGAAGATGAGCAGGGGAGTTACCCCCGGTGTCATGGGGCCAATATTTATCCATCAATCAACAGAACAAAAGCAAATTATTTGGTCATAATCACATTGCTGTGTGTGGGAGCTTGCTGTGCACAAATTGGCTGCTGCGTTTCCCACATTACAGCAGTGACCACACTCCAAAAGCTCTTCCTTGTCTGTAAAGCGCTTTGGGACGTCTGGTGGTCATGAAAGGCGCTATATAAATGCAAGTCTTGGATGGAAGGCCGAGAATCTGAAGTTTGCTAGTTGGTGTGATGGGTTGGATGTGACTGTTGAACCCAAAACTTACCCCGACCAATCCAGGCCACGGTGCGCGTGAACAAGCCCTCGTATTGAGAAGGTCAAGGGGAGGTTAGATAGAGGGGTTGAAAATCATCAAATAATATCAAGTAAATAAGGAGATAGTGTTTCTACTGGCAGGAGGGTAACGACCCCCTATTTGAACAAGAGGGAGCAGGTTTAAGGTTCTGGGATGTGGGCATCGCTGGCCTGTCCTTAATCGCCCCTTGAGAAGGTGGTGCTGAGCAGCTTGTACTGCTGCAGTCCGTGTGGTGAAGTTGCTCCCACAGTGCTGACTTGTCGCAGCCGTTTTGGTCAAACTGAGTCACAGAGGGCAGTGAAGAGTCGACCACACTGCTGTAGGTCTGGAGTCACATATAGGGCCAGACCGGGTAAGGGCAGCAGATTTCCTTCCCTGAAGGGCATGAGTGAACCAGGTGGGTTTTTACGACAATCTGGTGGTTTCATGGTCACCAGTACTGATACTAGCTTTTTAATTCCAGATTTATTTAGTTAACTGAATTTAAATTCCCCAGCTGCCGTGGTGGGATTTGAACTCTTTGTCTCTGATTTATCAGTCTGGATTACTAATCCAGTAACATAACCACGGTGCTACTACACCTGAGGTGACGCCTGTATGGCTCAGAGACATGGACCATGTACAGTAGACATCTCAAGTCGCTGGAGAAATACCACCAACGCTGTCTCCGCAAGATCCCGCAAATCCCCTGGGAGGACAGACGCACCAACGTTAGCGTCCTCGACCAGGCCAACATCCCCAGCATCGAAGCACTGACCACACTCGACCAGCTCCGCTGGGCAGGCCACATTGTCCGCATGCCCCCGACACGAGACTCCCAAAGCAAGCGCTCGACTCGGAACTCCTTCACGGCAAACGAGCCAAAGGTGGGCAGAGGAACCGTTACAGGGATCACCCTCAAAGCCTCCCTGATAAAGTGCAACATCCCCACCGACACCTGGGAGTCCCTGGCCAAAGACCAGTCCGCCCTAAGTGGAGGAAGTGCATCCGGGAGGGCGCTGAGCACCTCGAGTCTCGTCGCCGAGAGCGTGTAGAAACCAAGCGCAGGCAGCGGAAGGAGCGTGCGGCAAACCAGTCCCACCCTCCCCTTCCCTCAACCACTGTCTGTCCCACCTGTGACAGGGACTGTGGCTCCCGTATTGGACTGTTCAGCCACCTAAGGACTCGTGTTAAGAGTGGAAGCAAGTCTGCCTCGATTCCGAGGGACTGCCTACGATGATGATGACACGAGGGGAAGGAATGCATTCCTTGAGCAGCCTGATTCTAATTTTAAGGTTGTGACCCCTTGTTCTGGACTCCCCCAGCAGAGGAAATAGACCCTGCTGTATTGACCCTGTTGAACTTTTTGACTTTTTGTCTGAAAGACAATTGGGGTAGTTTCTAAATGGTGAAAGGCTTAAAAACAGTGGAGGTCCAGGTACATCGATCATTAAAATGTAATAAGCAGGTACAGAAACTAATTAATGGGCTAAAGAAATGCTGGCCTTTATATCCAGAGGACTGGAATACAAGGGGGTAGAAGTTATGCTGCAGCTATACATCATCATCACAGGCAGTCCCTCGAAATCGAGGAAGACTTGCTTCCACTCTAAAAGTGAGTTCTCAGGTGGCTGAACAGTCCAATACGGGAACCACAGTCCCTGTCACAGGTGGGACAGACAGTGGTTGAGGGAAGGGGAGGGTGGGACTGGTTTGCCGCACGCTCCTTCCGCTGCCTGCGCTTGGTTTCTGCACGCTCTCGGCAACGAGACTCGAGGTGCTCAGCGCCCCTCCCGGATGCACTTCCTCCACTTAGGGCGGACTGGTCTTTGGCCCAGGGACTCCCAGGTGTCGGTGGGGATGTTGCACTTTATCAGGGAGGCTTTGAGGGTGGTCCCTGTAACGTTTCCTCTGCCCACCTTTGGCTCGTTTGCCGTGAAGGAGTTCCGAGTAGAGCGCTTGCTTTGGGAGTCTCGTGTCTGGGGCATGTGGACAATGTGGCCCTGCCCAGCGGAGCTGGTCGAGTGTGGTCAGTGCTTCGATGCTGGGGATGTTGGCCTGGTCGAGGACGCTAACGTTGGTGCGTCTGTCCTCCCAGGGGATTTGTAGGATCTTGCGGAGGCATCGTTGGTGGTATTTCTCAAGTGACTTGAGGTGCAGCTGTACAAAGCCCTGGTTAGATCACACCTGGGGCACTGTGAGCTGTTCTGGGCCCCACACCATAGGGAGGGTATATTGGTCTTGGAGGGAGTGCAGCGTAGGTTTACCAAAATGATTTCCGGAATTCAAGGGTTGAATTATGGAGAGATTGCACAAACTAGGGTTGCAATCCCTCAAATTTAGATGGTCAATGGGGTGATTTGACCAAAGTTTTCAGGATATTAAGGGGAACAGATAGGGTAGGTCGAGAGAAAGTATTTCCGCTGGTTGGGCAGTCTAAGTCTGGGAACATAGTCTCAAGATTAGAGATAGGCTTTTCAGGAGTGAAATTAGGAAAGATTTCTGCACACACAGGGTGGTAGAACTTTGGAACTCTCTTCCACAAACGGCAATTGATCCTGGGTCGGTTGTTAATTTTAAATCAGAGATTGATAGCTTCCTGTTAAGAATTAACCAAAGGTATTAAGGGATATGGGCCAAAGGCGGGATTTTGGAGTTAGGTCGCAGATCAACCATGCTCTCATTGAATTGCGGAACAGGCTCGAGGGGTAAATGGTGGTCTCCTGCTGCTATAAAAAGAAAGACTTGCATTTATATAGCGCCTTTCACGAACACCGGATGTCCCGAAGCGCTTTATAGCCAATGAAGTTCTTTTGGGAGTGTAGTGACTGTTGTACTATGGGAAACGCGGCAGCCAATTTGCGCACAGCAAGCTCCCACAAACAGCAATGTGATAATGACCCAGATAATCATGTTTTTCTTCTGTTGCTTGAGGGATCAATATTGGCCCCAGGACACCGGGGAGAACTCCCCCCACACCCCCAGCCCCTCCCCCCTGCTCTTTCAGAAATAGTGCCATGGGAGCTTTTACATCTCACCCGAGAGGGCAGACGGGGCTTCGGGTTGAAGAACATAAGAAATAGGAGCAGGAGTCGGGCATACGGCCCCTTGAGCCTGCTCCGCCATTCAATAAGATCATGGCTGATCTGATCATGGACTCAGCTCCACTTCCCTGCCCGCCCCTTTATCGTTTAAGAAACTGTCTATTTCTGTCTTAAATATATTCAATGTCCCGGCTTCCACAGCTCTCTGAGGCAGCGAATTCCACAGATTTACAACCCTCAGAGAAGAAACTCCTCCTCATCTCAGTTTTAAATGGGCGGCCCCTTATTTTAAGACCATGCCCCCTAGTTCTAGTCTCCCCCATCAATGGAAACATCCTCTCTGCATCCACCTTGTCGAGCCCCCTTATAATCTTATACGTTTCGATAAGATCACCTCTCATTCTTCTGAACTCCAATGAGTAGAGGCCCAACCTCCTCAACCTTTCCTCATAAGTCAACCCCCTCATCCCCGGAATCAACCGAGTGAACCTTCTCTGAACTGCCTCCAAAGCAAGTATATCCTTTCGTAAATATGGAAACCAAAACTGCACGTAGTACTCCAGGTGTGGCCTCACCAATACCCTGTATAACTGTAGCAAGACTTCCCTGCTTTTATACTCCATCCCCTTTGCAATAAAGGCCAAGATTCCATTGGCCTTCCTGATCACTTGCTGTACCTGCAGACTATCCTTTTGTGTTTCATGCACAAGGACCCCCAGGTCCCGCTGTACTGCAGCACTTTGCAATCTTTCTCCATTTAAATAATAACTTGCTCTTTGATTTTTTTCTGCTAAAGTGCATGACCTCACACTTTCCAACATTATACTCCATCTGACAAAGTTTTGCCCACTCACTTAGCCTATCTGTGTCCTTTTGCAGATTTTTTGTGTCCTCCTCACATTGCTTTTCCTCCCATCTTTGTATCGTCAGCAAACTTGTCTACGTTACACTCAGTCCCTTCTTCCAAGTCGTTAATATAGATTGTAAATAGTTGGTGACCCAGCACTGATCCCTGCGGCACCCCACTAGTTACTGGCTGCCAAACCGAGAATGAACCATTTATCCCGACTCTCTGTTCTCTGTTAGTTAGCCAATCCTCTATCCATGCTAATATATTACCCCCCAACCCTGTGAACTTTTACCTTGTGCAGTAACCTTTTATGTGGCACCTTGTCAAATGCCTTCTGGAAGTCCAAATACACCACATCCACTGGTTCCCCTTTATCCATCCTGTTCGTTACATCCTCAAAGAACTCCAGCAAATTTGTCAAACATGACTTGCCCTTCATAAATCCACGCTGACTCTGCCTGACCGAATTTTGCTTTTCCAAATGTCCTGCCACTGCTTGTTTAAGAATGGGCTCCAACATTTTTCCCAACCACAGATGTTAGGCTAACTGGCCTGTAGTTTCCTGCTTTTTGTCTGCCTCAATATATAGCATTTGTATAGCGCCTTTCACGAACACCGGACGTCCTGAAGCGCTTTACAGCCAATGAAGCACTTTTGGCGTGCCGTCCCTGTGGGAAACGCAGCAGTCAATTTGCGCACAGCAAGCTCCCACAAAGCCCAACGTGATAATGACGCACATCATCATGTTTTTGTTCTGTTGATTGAGGGATCGGTGTTGACACCGGGGCGAACTTCCTGCCCTCTCCAGAAAGAGTGTGACGGGATTGCTTCCGTCCCAGCCGAGGGGGCAGGCGGGGCCTCGGGTTTAACGTCCGATCTCGTACAGCGTTTGCTCCATTACGTCGGGGAGGGGGTGGATTGTCGGATTGATTGGCGTCCCTTTGTCTCGGCAGGTTCGAGCGGCCGGCGGCCGTGGGACGGCGGACGATGGACGGGGCGGCGGATGTTGGCGGCGAGACGGCGGGGCCCAGCCAGGCACTGGCGCTGGACGGGCGGGAGGGCCGGGGCTTCTGGTGCCTGCTGTGTGGCAAGCGCTTCCGCTGGCGCTGCCTGCTGGCTGCCCACGTGCGGGTGCACTCCGGGGAGCGGCCCTTCGGCTGCCCGCTGTGCCCCAAGCGCTTCGGCAAGGCGGGCGAGCTGCGGGCCCACCAGCGGGTGCACACCGGCGAGCGGCCCTTCGGCTGCCCGCTCTGCCCCAAGCGCTTTTACCGCTCCAGCCACCTCAGCCGGCACCAGCGCTTCCACGCCGGCGTGCGGCCCTTCCGCTGCGGCGAGTGCGCCAAGTGCTTCTTCACCTCCAGCCACCTGAGCCGGCACCAGCGGGTGCACTCCGGCGACAGGCCCCACGAGTGCGCCGACTGCACCAAGCGCTTCTACAGCCCCGGCGAGCTGGCCGTCCACCGCCGGGTCCACACCGGCGAGAAGCCCTACGCCTGCGCCGACTGCACCAAGCGCTTCAACCGGGCCGGCGACCTGACGGTGCACCGCCGGGCCCACACTGGCCGCGACCAGCCCCAGTGCGCCCAGTGCCACCGCCGCTTCAATCGGCCCAGCGAGCTGGTGGTGCACCAGCGCCTGCACTCGGGCGAGAAGCCCTTCCAGTGTGCCGTCTGCCAGAAGCGCTTCTACCGCTCCAGCAACCTGATCCAGCACCAGGGCATCCACACCGGGGAGAAGCCGTTCCCCTGCCCCGTCTGCCACAAGCGGTTCTACCGGTCCAGCAACCTGACCCGGCACCAGCGCAGCGAGGGACACGGACAGAAACGTACGCCACGCAATCTCCGCCCCCCCCCGCGCGCTCGCTCTCGCTCCCCCCCCCCCCCGCGCTC